>NC_079430.1:16367704-16517704 GCF_026213295.1 Gadus chalcogrammus
GACTGGTAGAGAACGCACTGCTGTTGTAGATGACGGGTAGTCTAGCAGTTAGGCTGTTTGACTCCCGGCCAAAGGTTCTAGGATTGATCCCCAATGGCTGCCGTCTACTCGTAACGTTGACCACTTGAGCTCTCAAAAATGGAAGGTGGAATGGTCTTGTGTTGAATCTTAAGGCAAGGCAATGCAACTTTATTTATATATCACTTTTCATGCACAAGGCAGGCTCAAATTTGCGACGGAGTATAGGGCCACACATGAAGATTTTTTTTTTTTTGCCGTGACGAGATTAAAATCGACACGTCGACTCTAATCTCGACATGCCGAGATTAAACTCGAAATGTCGAGAATAAAGTTGAAATATTATTGTCGTCTTTAAAGTCTACATTAAACTCGAAATGTCGAGGATTGAAATTAGTTGGGAGAGATAGCAAGCGCTCCACAGGGCCTGCACTGAATCCCATGGCTTGTGTGGATAATTTGGTAAAATTGTATTTCAGAATTGGGTTTAACAATAAAGTGATCCTCGCAGTTTTAGCGCAGAGCCACAGTGTGGTGGATAGTGTAGGACGCTGAAAAGGTTGTGCGGAAAAAATCGTCTGTTCAGGAGGAGGACCTGAACAGACATGTTAATTTACTAGTCGACGTGTCAACTTTAATCTCGTCACGGCAAAAATATTTTTTTTCATCATGTGTGGCCCTAATACTCCGTCGTACAAATTGCTTCACATTGAAACAACGTCATGAAATAAAAAGAAATAATAAAAGAAAATAGATAGGTAAAAGAAAACCACAAACACACCAAATGGTTGACCATTCACAGCCCATACCTTCCGTCCGTTCCCAGGTGGGCCATGGAGAAGCTTGTGCGGTTCCTGTTGGCGTTCCTCGCCCTCAAAGCGACTTTGGCCAGCCCCAGATTCTCCCGCCAGGCGGAACTGGACACGTACGACGACACCAACTACGATGTGGATATAGAGAACCTGGAACTGGAGAACCAGGATATGTACGACTACGAGGAAGGCCTGGGGGAGAACCCAGAGGTAAGATGCATTGTGGGAGAAGGGGGGGGGGGGGGGGGGGGAGGTTGACAATCAGATGAGGGGAACCGGCCGAGAAGATTTCATTGACCGTCAAGATGGAGTTGAAGCAGTTGCATTGGAATTGTGCAACAAATTCTTTCTGTGGATGACTGGGAGAAATGTTCCTTTCCATTGGCCTGTCCTGATTTGAGGAAATAGCAGCACGAGTACTGATAGGACTCTTAACTGAGCAGGGTGGGGATTCATACCTAAATGTTTTGAGCTCCCACATGTCACCACGCTCTGCCGGTCCTGGGTGTAGTCTGCTAAGCCAGTGCTGCTAAACTTAAGTCAATCCTGTGCCATTTAGGTTTTCTGCAAATTTTGGAATTGCTTTTATTCATTTCTTTCCAGTACCGTCCACTCATACTGTTTCTTCACTAAAAGGGCAAACACATTTGTTTCGTTATGAAACCCAGGGTTGATGTGGGCCACGTGTCTTCTTAGGTTCAGTGAGTTAGCGCGCTGGGCAGCCGGTGCCAGTGTAGACACATGCTTCTGGTCTTCAGTCGGCCCACCATGGCGGCCAGAGTATGCTTCTGCCGTCCGATGTGCCAATCTGGAACCCGGGTACCCGGGCGGAATATCCATTTGTCTGCTCCAATGAGAAATTGTGTTTCTTCTTTTGCCAACTGCACGAAACTCCGTGTGAATATTTATATTCATGCTGAATATAAATATGAAGTAAACATTTACTATATAACTCTCCGACCTACTGGAAAAGTTAACTTTAGGTTGGAGAGTTACCATTTTTTAAATAAAGACAAAGCTTATTCAACCTAATTTAACACAAACATGAGTTGAACACGCATTTGTGTGCGCGTGTGCGTGTGTGTGTGTGTGTGTGTGTGTGTGTGTGTGTGTGTGTGTGTGTGTGTGTGTGTGTGTGTGCATATAATCTAAATTCAAAATCTGAAAGGAGTTAAATCACTACTATTTAGGTTAGGAAGGCGAAAACACACCACCTTCCCCGTGCCCAAGGAAATAACCAAGTGCATTGTTCGGTGGTCCCAGCCCCCAAGCTCCCACTGCCATGGTGAAGCCTATAGGGACTGGACTGGGTCCTCTCCAAAGAACTGACGAGGCATAGCAATAAAATAAAAGCAGGATAAAAAAGCATTCTGGCCGAAGCCTATTGCCAGGAGCAGTATGCCAGATACACATGCCCTAAATCAGGCCACGATGTGGCAAGCATGCACTGTGGCGTTTGGAATGGATATTGGTGTATTAGGGCCAAGACGTTGTCCAAGATGGCAATCAGGCAACATTGTGGCGGTCAGATGTTTCAGGAGACATCCAACAAGCCGTTCCCTCGAAGCTCCATGCAGCCTTCCAAACACCCGCGCCCCGGCCTAACCAAATACAGGGCAGCGTCTCCTACTGCAGGACCAACTCAGACTGTCTGATGGATCCGTTCCCCCTCAGACACTCGGGTTCGTGTGAACATCGTGACTGAACTGTTCATACGTTGAGGCCAGCATCTCAACCACCATCCAAAGAAAGCGTTCGCATGGCGTTTTTAGTTTGTCTTAAGATGTGCCGGAACGACTCGTTTCAAAGGAATTTGCCAAGAGATGTGGGTATTTGTGCAAGGCTTTAGTTTATTCAAAATGTCACGGGAGATGTTCGTGTTTTGTGAGAGACGGACGCGGGATACGGTGTGTGCGTCCCGTGCCGCGCCGTACACTGAGGCTGGAGGCTTCAGTCATAACAGAGGTGGTGATGGACGGCGTGCGTGCGTGTGTCCTGCACGCATCGTCATCCCTTCTCCTTGACCCCACCCTGAGAGGGGGCAGAGGGCAGAAGAGACGGAGGTGGAGGGGCAGGGGCTGGGGACTTAATTAGTGTGCTGATTGATAAGTCTGTCAACATATGTGAATGTATACACACACACACACACACACACACACACATACACACAAACACCCACACGCATGTCAAGAGTCAGGGTAGAAATGAGCAGATGATGAGATGGCTGTGGTGGCTGGAATGCTGAGCCTCCACTTCCACGCCTCCAACAGATCTTCTACACTCTCTCTCCCCCCTCTCTCCCTCTCCCATATCCCTCCCTCCCTCCCTCCCTTCCCTCCCTCCTTCTCTCTCCCTCTGTCCCTTCCTCCCTCTCACCCACTCTCCCTTTCTCTTTCTCCCCCTCCCTCTCTCCTCCTCTCTCCTCCTCTCCCCCTCCCTCCCTTTCTCTGTCCTTCCCTCCCTCTCTCCTTCTCTCCCTCCCTCCCATGCGTGTGTGTTTAGACAAAGACCCAGAGCTCATTTCATCCTTCAGCCAATAATCGTATCGCTCTCCGTCCGCCCGTTACTGTGCAACGTCTAAGGAAGCCTGTCCTTAAACATGAACCTTCAATCAAATTGCAACCGCCGCTGAAAAGATTGGTCATTTGGCCACAATGCGAATACATGTGAGCGAATCTTATTTATTTATCTATTTATTTCTTAAAACCCAGAGTCATTCTACAAGCCACAAACGTAAGTTTGTGTCCGCCATCTTAGAAGCGTCTCTGAGCTCTAAGGTGGAGATGCAGAGATGCAGTGTCCCTCAGGGATGAAGGGCAACATGTGTCCCTTCAGAACGCTGTACATGGATGTCTCCTTCCTGAACATCTGCATGTGGCGCAGAGAGAACCGAGGCACAACCCTGCAGGAGAACCGGTTGCTGGGTGAATGATACAGTGTGTGAACAGATGCATAATGCCGTTGGGCCTTTTCACGATGAGAGATGAGGTTTTAACTGGCAATGAACTGTTGGACTTTGATAGTTGGGAAATGTATAAATAGGGAAAGGGCAACAAAATATATGTCGCACAAATGTGTTTTTATATGTGTGCGTGAGTGTGTGTTTGTCTGCTGTGTGTGTGTGTGTGTGTGTGTGTGTGTGTGTGTGTGTGTGTGTGTGTGTGTGTGTGTGTGTGTGTGTGTGTGTGTGTGTGTGTGTGTGTGTGTGTGTGTGGTGTGTGTGTGTGTGTGATCATCTAGCGAGCGCTCTTAAAGCTTCCCATTCAAAATCAAAATGTTGTGCATTCTCTGCAGCCGCCATGCTGTTTCCCTGAAGACTGTTTCTGTATTTTCGGTAACCAGCCTTTGGCCTCTCCTTCCCCCTTGGGCCTTGGTGTTTACTTTGGGAGGAGGGGATGGGAGAGGGGAGAGGGGAGCGACAGGCAGAAACCTCGGTCGCAACTCGTTTTCAAAGACCCACCTTGTTAGATTTCAAATGGTCTCTGCCAAGATTTTCGTTTAAGATATCTGTTCATTGACACGATGTGTCAATGGAATAAAACTAAACTGCTTTCAGTTGTTTGTTTTTTGTGGTCGTTTTTGGTATAGAACAGGATGCTTGAGGTAGTTGGTCATATTTGTTACCTTGGTTGTTTGTAGTCGGTTATCTCTGAGCTGCTGGACAGCTTACTACTGTGTTTGAGAGTGCAGCATTGAAATGTGGAGTCTGTCTTGCTACCATGAGTGTCTTGGTTCCACAAGGACCATTCCCGATTTTGAGAGCTTCAATTCAGCATGTGCGTGTCAGGTATTGCCTGTGTTGGTATGTGGGGTTTCACTGCCCTCGGGTGGACCATGATAGAACTGCACTAATTGAATATATGTGCATAATGGCCACATCCCGGTGTTCAAGAGAAAAAAACGTAACTTATTTGCATGTCGACACCTAAAACATCCATAGTCGAGCCCATTGAGGCAGTTTTTTAATGATAGAGCACACGTTAAGCCATACGTAGATACGATAGGCGCCAATATTGGTATTTTCCGTCATAAATTGCTGTGTTTTGAATAGTCATGTGATGTATGGACGATCCTCAATGTATGTGGACTGTTTATAGTGAGTCTTTAAAAAATTATGACTTTTTTTTCCAAACATTTGGGAGCCACGTATTTTAAAGATTGACATTCTACTGCCCCCTCCCGGTAAAGTAAGGTAGCTGGAGAAATTAAGTCTAACAATAGTTGACACAAATCTAAACTTGACTAATTGAAGTGGTCGCTGGAGGGCAACTCGTTTCTGGTTAGCAGCTGTACCTTATGATTAGATAGTAACATTAACATCAAAGTAGAAAGGTCTACCCAGACTTGTGCCCTGAACGGTTTGGCGTATAATCAGCAAGATACCTTCTGCTATAAACCACACAGAGACCGTTTTGGGATCCTAAAACATTCAAAATCCCCCAAGGAGAGGCCCCGTCCCTGAGGTGTAGAACAACAATCCCTTTGGATCCAATCGATACGATGATGGTTTTACAGTTAACCTTGGGCTAAACGTTCCCTTTGGAAGTTCTTACAGGTTGGCTGGCTCTGTGGCTAACCCCGCTGGCGCGCTAACCATGAAGGAAAGACACCTTGTAGCAACCAAGCTTTGATAGGACCTTTGTTCCAATGCTGGGATATCCCAAAGCCTAGTGCCACCAACCGTAATACAACTACATTTCGAAAAACAATCCGTTTTGGTCAACCAATTTAAGCTAATCATTGTGTTCCAACTAACCAAAACGGCCGTCCAAAACCATCCACATTAATCAGCCGGCTTCTCTGCTCTACTCACCCCTCAGATGGAGATCGGAACCGTGCCTCCACCGGACCACAGCTACCCCTCACCCGGAGCCTCCTTGGAGGAAGAGGAGGAGGAGGAGCGGGAATATGAAGAGGAGATGCCCTTGAGAGCAAAGCATGTGCAACAGGGCTCTGGGGACTCGGGAGTGCTCATGGGTCCCAACACACAGAAAGGTCAGAATGAGTACATGCCGTTCTAGACCCAACCGCCCCAGAAGTACCCTGATTTTCAGTTTGCCCTGTATCGGCAAAAAAAAACGGGGGGCAAGTGGTTTCCAACGCAAGGCGAACGTGGCGAAAACAAGAGTCACTCGTGGTAGTCTCTCAACGCCCCGAGGCACAACCTGCCCTGAGAAAGGAATCACCACCCCTCTCCACCATTCACCTCCGTTTACATGTGCATGAGTTCCATTTAACTAGCCGCCATTTGGTTAAATGTGTTCATTCGTGTTGTTTGTTGTCACCTAATATAAGCCACCTCATCACCGTCATCATCCCTGTGAACCGACCGGTCACCGGTGTCTCTGTGTGTGTTCTGACCTGTCTGTTTATTAACACCTAATCTTGTCTCTAACAAGAGGAGGAGCTTCGTCTGACGCCCGTTGACACCCTTCATGTCTCCGGGGACTTCGGGGGCTCGGTGGGGTCCGGTACCCCGGGCGCGCCTGGGGCCTCAGGGTCTGGGGACTCGGGGGCTCCTTCCTCCGCGGGCTCCTCGGGCTCCGGAGACCTCGCCTCTGGCTCCGGAGGTTCTGGGGCCCCCCTCGCCGGATCGGGGGATCTCTCGGGCTCAGGGGGCTTCCCGGGGTCCGGTGGTTCCGGAGCGTCCGGGGACCAGCTTGGTTCCGGGGGGTCCGGGGTCGCAGAGACCTCCGGGGACGCCCTCCTGGGCTCTGGGGAATCAGGGGACGTCTCCCTGGCCTCCGGGAGCTCCGGAGACCTCCTCGGTTCTGGAGGATCAGGGGATGTTTCCTTTGTGGATCTCCTCTTGGGCTCTGGAGGGTCAGGGGACGTTCTCCTGGGCTCTGGGGGCTCAGGGGACGTTCTTCTGGGCTCCGGGGGGTCCGGGGAAGTTCTCCTGGGCTCTGGGGGCTCAGGGGACGTTCTCCTGGGCTCTGGGGGCTCCGGGGATCTGCTCCTGGGCTCTGGGGGCTCCGGGGATCTCATTGGTTCAGGGACCTCTGGGGATCTCTCTGGCGAGTCTGGGGACGTGGACGTTACCTTGATATCTGGAGGTTAGTACCTGAACCTGTATGAGTAGACCAGAAGACTGGTAGTTGGTAATAATGCCAACCACCAGTCTAAAAGAAAGATAATCAGTTGGGTGTAGTTTTAGGCCTCTCTTAACATCCTGTTTAATTTCATTAATCTCATTCAATAATTAACCTGATTGACTTATTCACTTGTCATGTTTTCTTTATAAAGTTCCATTTAACTACTTCCCTGCTAAACGTGGTTAAATGTGGTTGACCTGTTATCATTCTGGCTATCCTAATGTCACTCATCTGTTCCTCACCATCACTAATCCCCCTGTGTTTTCTGTCAGCCATTACTCCACCGTGGTGTGATTCCTCCACCCACTCACCCTAACATGTCTCCTAATCCCACCCCCTTGGCTCTAACAAGGGGAAGAGCTGCCCCTCACCCCCGACACAACTACACCCCAGGAGGCCTCGGGTTCTTCTGGGGAGTGGTCAGGGTCTTCCGGGGTCGCCTCTGGTGGCTCTGGAGACGTTGGCGAGTCTGGAACCTCTGGGGCCTCTGGCTCTGGGGACGAACCCGGGGTCACACTGATCCCGGACATTGATGAAGGTCAGTACCGTAGGACAAACCTGTGCCGAGGTAAACAGGAAGTAGAGTACGGAAGGCCCGAATTAAAATAAACCGATTACGATCGAGACTGAAACCGTTACCCGTACACTGACCATTTCAACCAGTTAAATATTTGTTTTGCGACGATTGCACTACTTAAATTGACCCGCCTTCAAAAGCGTCTTAATGCGTAATCATAACATTTCATAATTGTCATTGTCTATAATGCATAATCATAACATAACATTTCATAATTCATTTGAATAACACGTCAACACCCCTTTTTCGCAGTTGACATCCATCCATTGCCTGAATGGGGTTCTCATACCACTAATGCTACATATGTGTGCTACTCATCTCTGAGGCAAACAGCCGCCTGGTTGCCGGTCTAACCTTATCTCTGTAACACCTAATCTTGTCTCTAACAAGAGGAGGAGCTGCTTCCAATTAAACCAGATACCCCTCAGGAAGGTACTGGTAGTACGGATGGCTCCGCCATGCCAGACCCCGAAACCACGGTAGCTCCCGTAACTACGGTAGCACCCGTTGAGACTGAAGAGCCAGAAGTTGACTGGCGAGGTCAGTAATGGAAACAACGTTGACATGACGCATCTGCTCAATCCACATCAAGATTACAGCTCTGAATCTAATGAGGCATTAGATTTAAACTGTAGCCTCCAATTGTGACACTGAAGGGTACATTTCCAGGAATCAATGTGTGGTTAATTTTGATGAAGAAGATCCATTTGAAAGAGTTTGTGTCTTAAATCCTTGTTCTGAATGCTGGCTGGGTTGGGGGGAACTGAAGGCAGCTGCTGAGTGAATAAGGCCCCTTACATTTCATTGTCTAATGCTCCCCCAGTACTGTAACTAATCATGTCGTGAATGTGCCCCAGGTATGCCCACATGTCTACTGTGTACATGCCTCGGTACTTCGGTCTACTGCGATGACATGAAGCTGGACAGCATACCGCCCCTCCCCAAAGAGACAACTCACTTCTACGCTCGCTACAACAGACTCACAAAGATCCACAAGTCCGACTTTGCCTTCATGAGTACGTTTGGAATGTTTGTGTTTTGACATGTTGCTAGGTAACCAAAGTGTCGGGATGACATGTGTAGGTGCATGGGATTGTTCGGTTTAGCAGGACAGTCTATGGGTTGGGCGGTTTCGGGTTCGAACCTCAATGTCTGCAGCTCACCTGTACGCATCATTGAGCAAGATAACTTAAGCCCTATGAGCTCATAATGACATGTATATTAACATGTCAATATGTATATTGACATGACATTATTTGATATACTTCTTTACACATGTGCATAGAAATAGATCATGGCAAGATTTGTGCATGCAATTAGACACACCGCTTGGTGACCAAATGAATCAGTATCGAGATCATTAACTGTGGACAGTGTCTCGTATCGCGTCGGCAACCTGTCTGAACTCCCGCTCCCATCAGGCAAGCTGAAGAGGATCGACGTCACGGCCAACGACATTTCGTCCGTCGACGAGGGCGCCTTCTCAACGCTGCCAGCGTTGGAGGAGCTGGTGATCAGGGAGAACCACGTCTCGCAGCTGCCCGCCCTGCCGGTCACCATGACGCTCATCGACGCCAGCCACAACGAGGTCGACACCAGGGGCATCCACAAGGAGGCGTTCAAGGTACGGCCCACTGTTTAGTCCCATCAGGGCATCTCGTCCCTAATTGGTTCAAGGACTCCATCTTTCCAGCCAATAACAGGTGCGTGATGCAACACTGCTCAATGGTGGACCAATCCGGAAGGGAGTGCGTAGAGAGGGAGGGGATGTATTTTGAGTTGCTTATTTTCTAAATATTGCTGTTCTGCTCTTTTCTTCACTCTTTAAAATGCTAAAAAATGGCATGCAGCCCTCTGATCTCTAATGATCATGTTCCATATATTTGCCTTGTTTGTTTTCAGGATATGGCTGGACTTCTGTACTTGTACCTGACAGACAACCACCTTGATTACATCCCTGTGCCTCTACCAGACAGCCTGCGATCCCTGCATCTCCAGGTACTCCCTATTGTTAGATTGAATAATGGCTCGTGACAAGAAGGAACTGGGCCCGAATGTAAAGGTTGATGTGTGGCAGTTGATGTAAAAGCTATCATTGCAAAACGAGCTTCAAGAAAGGTGGTGGCTACACATCTCATGTGGAAGACCAGACGTACGCATCTTCCAAGAAAGATGTTTTACATAATTGTAAGACTAATATAATAAAATGGTTCTTATAACCTTGCAATAATTGTGTTTCAAATTAGCCTAATGTACACTTTAGGTTTCATGCCTAATCATAACCATTCATGAAATGAATAACCTGTTTAATCTTAACTGTAGATGTGAACGTGCGTAAAATCCAATTTGAACCAGTCAGACCGATGTATAATAGTGAAAATCAATATATATGTATTTGGTAAAGTACCTGTGAAGATATTGAAATTAGGGCCCGACCGATTTATCTGCCTGCCGATTTAATCGGCCGATTATAGCCTTTTTGAAAATAATCGGCATCGGCCAAAAAGACGCCGATTACAACAGATTATTATTTTTTTAATGTTATTGCGCTTAGTATCCTGCAGATTGCGCTCCTACTCGCCTAGCTAACTAACAACTTTGGCTGGAGTAAAAAAGAGGAGATTGAATTTTACCGTACAACATGAAAGCACGCTCGCTCAGGCAGCTGCGCGCTCACCTCACCAATGTACACAAGACGCGTTGTTTGAGCATGTTGTGCCTGTTTTTCTTTAGGTCCCAGGCCATGTTAATTTGTTATACTGTAGACTCTAACGGTGAGACCATACTGCTCAGCACGCACGTGTGTAGTCACGAGCGCAGCACATTGGGAGTTAGTTATTTATTTTACATTTTACATTACATTACATACTCATTTTTGACGGTAAATGTATTCTAAAACACTCAAAGGTTCTGCATTCAATTCACATATCGTCCAAAGTGTTTAAAGTATATTTAAGGTATCAAAAACTACGTTTTTATAAGCTTTTTTTTTTTTTTTTTTTTTAGTTTTTTTTTTTTTTTTAATCGGCCGATTAAATCGTAATCGTATTTTTTCTCTGAAAATAATCGGCATCGGCACTCAAAAATCAATATCGGTCGGGCCCTAATTGAAATCTCTGGCAATCAACTCATCGATTACATCCAATTAATCTCACATTGCGACCTGTTTCACACAAACAACCATAGGAAGTTGCATTCACACACACACACACACACACACACACACACACACACACACACCACACACACACACCACACACACACACACACACCCACACACACACACACACACACACACACACACACACACACACACACACACACACACAGGCGCCCCCCGGTGGCTCACCAGGTAGAGTGCGTACCATATATGCTCCGTCCTGAACGCAGCGACCCGGGTTTGAACCCTACACGTGGTCATTTGCTGCATGTCTTCCCCTCTACCTCCCATACCTTCCTCTCTATCCCACTCAAAAATAAAGGATAAAAACGCACACATATATCTTCAACAACATCCTGTGCTTTCTCCCTCGGCCCCTCAGCGGAATAACATCCAGTCGATGCACGAGGACACCTTCTGCAATCTGCAAGACTTCAACTACATCAGGAACGCCCTGGAGGACATCCGCCTGGACGGTAACCCCGTCAACCTCAGCCGGACCCCGCAGGCCTACGTCTGCCTGCCCCGCATCCCCATCGGGGCCCTCGTCTGAACACACACACACACACACACACACACACACACACACACACACACACACACACACACACACACACACACACACACACACACACACACACACACACACACACACACACACCCTCTTGCACAACATCTCCCATGGAAACATGGGAACACATGCATAGACACACACACACAAACACACACACATCTCTGAACCCAATGAATCACACAGACACACACACCCAAACACACAAAATAATGCCATTACCCCCAACAGATCGGCAACATCACGTGCAGCCGTTTCATGAAACACTAACGTCCCGACTTATGTACAACTTGTATGTTTCAAACACGACACACAATAAGACGTTAACTATCGCCAACGTGCCCACAGGGTACGGTGGTCATGGTTCTCACACTCTGGTGGTTAAGAACACAGTGGTAGTGTGTGTATAGGAAATACACCTCAGCTCGTCAAAACCTGTACGGCACATTCAATCGTGAACCCACACCCACAGACACACATCACAAACACACACACTAGCTGTTTTCAGAAGCTAAACTGTTCCACAACTTGGTAAAGTTGATAAGTACACTAGCTGACATTCAGAGAAACCTGTTTTAATGAATGACCGCGTCGGACAGCCGGTATGTTTCTGCATCCTTTCAACACCGGTTCACAGAAACAGAAAAGGAAAACCGGAAATTGTTTAAATATGTTTGTTTTGTAAAGAAGTTATATTATTAATATTAATGAGAAATCGAACACTTTAAAACATGTCCATTATGCTACGATAGACGTTTTGAGGCTGGAGCTCAACGAAATTGAGTATCTAGTGCAATAAAATAAGCATTTAAACACCATCACCTGTTGTAAAGTCTGTACTGTAATATAAAAATATATATATTCAGAAAAAGCTTCTTTTTTTTTTTTTACATGAACTGCAATATCACAAATGGTGATGATTTGAGCATGCAATACAAAAGCCTATAAATGTGACGTCACTTTGTAGAGTCTATTGTTGGATTGAGGTCGGGGATAGTAGGATGTGGGGGGGTGATGCACAGACCGTATCAGCTTGCTATTGTATGCTCTCTGTATGGAATAACCACATTTGAATAAAGTTGTTTGATTATGACCTCTCCAAATGTTGTGGGGTGGCTCAACGTTTTCATTGACATCATACAGGGGTCCGAAACAAGGTGAAGTAAAGATAATACGGTGAAAACAGCCTTGGATCAACCTAGCAAAGTGGTCATGACTTTCTCTTCTGACTTCTTACACAACACCCCCCCCCCCCCCCCCCCCCCCCCCCCCCGCCCACCGGTCTCTATGCAGAAAATGATATGTTGAACCCATTCAAGGGTGATACCCACGTTTTAATAAAGTGGTTTAATGTGACCTCAAAACCCCAGGGAAACAGCGTTGCACTAACTTCACAAATCCAAAAAAACGGTCTTGTAGACGCGCTGCTAGAATATCCCCAAACCAAACCAGTCTTCTGTGTCCCGCGGAATCCCTCCGGGTTTGCTTTCAAAAGTTTTCCACCAGCTTCTCAAACAGGTCCAGGAAGCGCTCCCGCCGCTGTAACGTTCCCGCGTCCAGACCTCCGCCGTTGTCCCCGCCCTCCTCCCCCACCCCCCCGTCCGCCTCGACCCAGCCGCCGTGACTGTTCCCGTGAACGTCGCCGTCCATCCCGCCGTTCACCCCGCCGTTCACCCCGCCGTCCCTGGCCGGCCGGCCCCGCCCCCTCTCCATGGCCAGCCTATCGCGGCTCAGCTCGGTGCGTTCCCTCTCCAGCACGGCCCTCTCCCGCGCCAGCAGCGCCTTCTCCCTCTCGACGGCCGTCCTCTCCCGCTCCAGGGCGGCGCGCTGCCGCCCGAGACCCGCCTCCTCCCGCTCCAGCCCCGCCCTCTCCCGCTGCAGCCCCAGGGTCTCCATGGCGACCAGCTGCCGCTCGCGCTCCATCAGCGCTCGCTCGCCCTCCAGGGAGACGCGCTCGCTCTCCAGCGCCAGGCGCTCGCTCTCCATGCCCCACGAGGCGCGCCGGAGCTCCACCTCCTCGTCCTCCTGCTGCTCCTCGCCGCTGTCCAGGAGGGAGACCTCGATCTCCGAGGCGTACGCTCCGCCCAGCGGGGGCGGCCGCGGCGGTGCTCGGGGGTGCTCCCGCCTCCTCTTGTACGGGAGGAAGTCGGCATCTTCGTCGCTGGGGGGGAGGGCGATGATGGGCGCGCTGCTGTCCAGCAGGCCGTGCATGGCGTTGTCCATCAGCTTGAAGCCCCACCAGGCGGGAGGGAGCACCGCCCCCTCGGGAGGGTACTTGAGCTCCTGGAGGAGGGGGGGGGGGGGGGGGGGGGGGAAGAGAGAGAGAGAGAGAGAGAGAGAGCGAGAGAGAGAGAGAGAGAGAGAGAGAGAGAGAGAGAGAGAGAGAGACACACAGAGAGAGACACAGAGAGAGACAGAGAGAGAGAGAAAATTAAAATTTGACTTAAAATGTTTGCTTGATATGATATCATTATGTATGTGAATTATGGCCCCCATTGCACTCCCAGCCCTCCCCTGAAGGAGGGATTCCCCCCTCTGCGTTCCTTCTCAAGGTTTCTTTCTTGATAATCATGTTTTTCCTTGTCATTTGGGAGGCTAGGGGTTAAGGGTTGTCATACACATGTAGCCCTTAAGAGAGCAACTATGATTAACAGCTTTACAAATAAAACAGATTTGACTTGAGTCCGTGTTTTATGGTTGTCAATGAAGAACACAGATAAAGTGAAAACTGTGACACTATATTGCTGTTCAATGGATCATATATTTTCAGAAACTAAATTCAAACCTTGTATCTCATCCTCATGTTGTCCCATTTCTTGGCAGCCTGATAGTAGTTAAGTTTGGTATGCAAGCCCATGTGCTTTAGGATGGCCCTGCAACGACAAGAGACAACAGAGACATGTTGATGTGTTAGTAAAGGAGGAGAGATGGACGATGTTGTACAACTGTAGGCATCTCCATCAGTATTCATTCAGGGAGACACACTAAATCACAGTGAGGTTCATCAATGTTGACAAATATTTGTATTACATTACTTAGTTCATTGGAGGATTGTTGTTGTTTTTACCATGAATGTTATTCTTAACTTGTTGAACTCACCTCCATCCTTTCATGCATTCGTTTTTCTTTCCAGAGAAGTAAGCCCTGTTCGTCATCCTCAGCTTGACCATCGTCTCGATTTCTGAAGGAGTCACTAGAATGAGAGAAAACGAGTCATGTTTTTATACAAATCACTTTAAAATGGGCAGAATGTGATAAATACATAACCGACAGGATCAAGCGTGAAACAGCAATGCAAACAGCAAATCAACTAGTTGAGTAACATTAAAATAATGACGGGTTTCAAGTCGGCAAGGAGGCTTCGCGATGAGGACTAGGCGGGACTAGTAGAATAGGGGACTAGCAATGAGGACTAGAACACTTGATAGGTTCCCTATTTTTCAAGTGTGTATCTTTGGCCAAATGTGAGTCTGCTACTTACATCTGTAAGACGTGTCCGAGCTGACTGCGCTATTGCACGTTGTTTCTAAACAGTCCAGATCCATATTTCATTGATTTTGTTAAAAATTCTCTAAAAAACAAGTTGTCTTCATTCGAAGGGAAGAAAGAAGCTGCTTGGCGCTTACTCCCTCGTTCTTCCCTCACGTTCTCCACCACTTCACTCTTGCCCGACTTTAGGAAGGTATCCATGTTGTAACACTACCCCCTACTGGACGGGAGGGGGAAGATGTCAACGACAAACAAAAAGTACTTTTATGTTCGTCAATATAATAGTAGAAATATATGGAATAATATCTTAATTCTTTAATGGAAACTAGTTTAAGCTACATCAATATATCTCCGTATATAGTTTGAGCAGTACCATTAGAGAGCGCTGGGGTGCCAGCAGCCAAATGGTATCACTCAGATTGTATTATAATACCCATCTACATAAAATCAGTGGTGTTTAGGTTTCATAAACATACGGGGCTTAGCCCAGACGGAAAATGAAAATGCTAAAATTATTTGTATAATTATATGCACATTTTTTCAGAATGCTTCACCTAAATAAACAAAATACGCAGTTTATTATGCTTAAAATAGCTACCTGACTGCTTTGCTGCTTATCCCCAAAATCAAGTTATTTCAGAGTAAAATGAATACAAGTGATAAAGACCTTACATACACACGCACGGATCTGACTTGGGATAGAAAAGGTTAATTGATTCACTTGAGGTGGTAAAAGGTTATGTTTGTAAACTGTTTATTCTCTTGCCAGAAGGACTAGCCTATAGGCTAGTTATAAATTATAAATATTTGTACTTTTATTTAACCAAAAAATTATATTCGGTTGCTGTCCTGTTGCTGGAGGCAGAGTTATTTGCAGACAAACTAGACCAGCCCATGAACATATTAAAATGTAAATACAGACCTTCCTGTATAATTAAGGTGTATGACAGCTCCCTCTGCTGGACAACAGTCTCACACCAAACAACATTTTCCGTTTGAACGAACGTAGCTATAGTACATTGATGTGAGACGGGTTGGTGGATTGAACGTGTTGTAGTAGCAGAGAATGGCCTGCGGGGCAGTATGTACATTATTAAATGCATGAATAGGCTTAAATTTAGTAGTAATATGTAGGTTTCATATTTTTACAAAATGGAAGATGTGAACATTGCTGAATAACAATCATGTATATTAAATGTATTGCAGGAGTTTAGCTTGACATTAACCAAGTTGAAGGACAAATAAATGAACCGCACCAAATATATAGAAGTCAATGTGTGATTTTAATATGCAAACGAAAGCACTTGACAGAAGTTGAATACAATTTTGTAAATGGAATAGGAATCATTTACCCAAAAGAATCTTTTCAAAATGTCATCACCATTCCGAAAGCAAGTGCAGAGGTTTGTGTAAAAGCAGTCCTCCCTGACCAGCTCTGTCCCTGACTCTAAACCCTGACTCTCAACCCTAACGCTGAACCCTCTGAGGGAAGGAAGGCGCGCCTTCAGTGTAAAGGTTCGAACCACAGAGAAGGAAGAAAAGAGGAAGCAGTAGAGAGTAGTGAAGTAGTGAGGTTAGTGACAGACGTGAAGGAAAGGCGTGTGGAAGCACACGGTTACATGTGGGGTCAAGAAGATCACTCCCACTGGAGGTCATTGATCCATCAGCCTCAGACTGCTGAGCTCAGCAGGTCTTCTGGAGGACGAGGCGCAGATGAACTGAGGAGACGGGACCAGCAGGATGTCAGGTTCAGCTCAGGTGTGTCTGCCCCCGACCAAACAGTTGAGGTTCAGCTCAGGTGTGTCTGCCTGGACCAAACAAGGACATTGATTAGGTTCAATATTCAAAAGATGCAACATTATCTGATCCAAAGATAAGTCATTAAGGAGCAGGCAGGCTTTAGGGCGCCTTGCTCAAGGACACATCACTGTATTCTGAGGACTTGAACCCGGCACCATTGGTTTGAGAGTTGAACACCCAACCCCCTACCTAATCCACTATGTCCAGATAATGCAAACTTACGAGGAATCCTTTATGGTAGAGTCCTGGTTGTCCTCAGGATTTGCCTTCCAGATGTACGGCTTCTCCATCAGTCCTCCAGATTCCTGGTATGGTTACAAATGTAATTTGTCTCCAATATCAGGTAACAAACACAGTAGTAGTTTGTCTCTAATCTCTAATGTAAGGTCACAAACACAGGAGTAGTTGGGCTCTAATGGCGCGTAACAAAGTAGCAGCTGAGGATTGTCTGGTAAACAACCACAGTAGTATGCCGTAACTTGTACTGGACAAACTAATCCTACGTTACAACAAGTCCACTTTGTTTATTTTATGCAAACTTACGAGGATCCTGGTCGGTGGAGTGATGTCGTCCTCCAGAGTCTTGGCTCCTCCATCAGCTCTCCTCAGCCAGAGTCCTGGTCTGGAACAAACAGCACGAGTCTGGCCCCAACGTCTGGTAACAAACATATAGTTTGTCTTATTTTTAAGCCCTTTATTTCCAGTTTGTTTGGTTAATACAAACTTACAATCCTTGTTGGTAGAGTGATGGTCATCCTCCAGATTCACGGCTCCCCTACCAGCTCGCCTCCGGTTCAGACACACGTTCTAGTAAGAAAACAGAGCGGTAGTTGGTTAACGCATGTCAAAGAAACAGCTGTATTTTGCCCTTTAAGTCAACCATGGAAGTAAATACAAACTTACGAGGAATCCTTGTTGGTCGATTCCTAGTCGTCCTCCAGCGTCTCAGCTCCTCCAGCAGCTCTGCTCAGACAGAGTCCTGGTCTGGAACAAATAGCGGAAGTCCTGCTTCAACATGTGGTAAAACAGATGTAGTCGTCTGGTATATATGGTACAAACACCGGTAGTTTGTGGTAGCAGTATTCTACGAGAAGTGGCAGTGAGTGTGATGATCACTTCAAAGTCAAGCTCCATCTACCCCACGACAGACGTCCTTCACCTGGCAGGGCCTCCACCAGCTCCTCCACCAGGCAGGGCCTTCAGCACGGCTCTTCCAGACATGGATTCTTGGTCTGGTTACAAACACAGTTGGTCTCAGCAGTAAATCACACACACACACACCACCTCCTGCATCTGAGGTTCACTAGTAAAATACTTATAAAACAAATTTAAACATATTTAAACACTTAAATTAAACAACGTCTGCAGATTGACGCGTTCAGCAATTCATCCACTACGGTCGTAGCAGCACTAGTAACAATAATGGCTCATATGACTCCTACATAACCCCTGTATGAATTAACTCTAATCACAGCTTGACACAGACTTAAAGTCATAAGATGATCAAAACCAGACCTAAACTACGGTGGATTTTAGTGTTTCAGCAGAGCTTGATGATGGTTACCCTCTGGTCCAGTGCTGCAGTCTGGAGGACTTCTGACAGGAGGTGGAGGTCTGGCTCCGGCTCCGGGCGAGGAGGTGGAGGTCCGGCTCCGGGCGAGGAGGTGGAGGTCCGGCTCCGGGTGAGGAGGTGGAGGTCTGGCTCCGGGTGAAGGTCTGGCTCCGGGTGAAGGTCTGGCTCCGGGTGAAGAGGTTGAGGTCCGGCTCCGGGCGAGGAGGTGGAGGTCCGGCTCCGGGTGAGGAGGTGGAGGTCTGGCTCCGGGTGAAGGTCTGGCTCCGGGTGAAGGTCTGGCTCCGGGTGAAGAGGTGGAGGTCTGGCTCTGGGTGAGGAGGCGGAGGTCTGGCTCCGGGAGAGGAGGCAGACACCTTGGGACAAACTACATGTTACCTTTTTAACCTTGTACAATTCTAGAGTATCTTCTACTGGGGAAAGCACGGCCATAATTTTAGCTTTGATAACCCTTTGATAACCCTAACCAGTTGGTAACTCTGCACCAAAGTCGTTGTTTAGCGTCATTCCATTGGGTAGGGTTTAACTTCTGTTGCAATTAATGACAATGATATTTAGAACGTACAAAAGCTGAAGTAACAAAGAACACTAAGCAGTATCGATATGAAATCAAATTTACTCAGCCATATTCAGGTGCTGGGTTCCGTTGAAGAAATGTCAAATAATCTTCCGCCTTCAAATGATTTTCAGCCTTCACTGATGTAAAAAATGGGCCCGCAAGTAGAAGGCAGTTTCGTACGCAGCGAGAGTCCCGTCAACGTGGTTGAAATTACGGCGCAACCAACGAAAATAAAACATATTGTACAATGTACGTGTCAGTATGTATTTAATACCAAAGTTAAGTTGTTTAAGATAAGGCGCAACAATTCCCAATGGAAACCGACTGAATTTTTTTTTCCGTTGGCAACGGCTCGAGGTTACGCAAATAAAATCCAGAACGTTCCGCCAGATTCCCTCAGGGGACTCCCGTCCAACTAACTGCCAGGTGGTTTCTAATGATTGTCAAGACTACAACGTTCGATGCTAACCATTGGGACTAAATCAAGTGACCGCACTCAGAAACTTCCCGGCGGGAAGCACAAACCGTCCGACAGGAATCCGAACATTCCTGCCGGAACCAACCAAAGAAAAAACAGAACCAGCGCCTCACCTTGAGCTGAACGGAGGAAGATCCTGAAGTCCAGCGATGGTCTTCATTAAAACACAGCCAACAGACTTACCTTGAGGAGATCTGTTTGTTGCTGTTGGTACTACTATTCAGTGTAACATTACATTATTATGCACCCAGTGTGTACATGTTATATCACTCAAAACTGTACAAAGCTAACTACCATGTACGTCCCACAACAACTTTAAACCTCAAATCCTTGCCTAAGAACAATGGAATCATTCAATACAAAACCTTGTCTACATTTTACAATTATCTAGATTATTCAGGGTACAAACCATACAGAGCAAATCTAAACGTTGAGCTCACAGAGAGCCAACCATAGCCCTGCAACGTCACCTTGACCGCCTCATCACCAACAGCAAATCATGCCAGCCAACACATGTACAGGTCCAGTGAGAGGTGGCCATCTGAGCGAAAGGACTGCTCATAATAAATAGAAGCCCAATTCCTGAACTATCCAACCATCTTCATGATTTAAAGATTTACAGACTTGACATGCCTCTAATCACCTTTGTCTGCTCCCTCATTACTTATAAAACTCTACATCTCCATCACTAGAATGTTGCATCCTACTCATGGGGGTGTGGTCTGAGTGAGCAGAGATGCATGCTGGGATACAGTGCCGTCTCAAGTCTTCAGTTCCATAGACACGCCCCTCAGGAGAAACCAAGTGTTTGAGAATCTGTCGTGACATCAGTTGCATGAGCTGGAATATCCTTCAAGATGGCGCCAGGATTCTCAGAGGAGAAAGGCCAAGAGGAAGATGTGAGGGTTCTTCCTCTCAGCCAGTGGAACACAACGGTCCTCATCAGAGTACCATGGAACACTTTGAAACATTCTCCTCTTTACACCTTGAAGCCCCAGTGAAGGTTTCCTTACCTCCTCAGCTGAAGAGCACAACTTCAGCTCGAAGAGCGCACTAGTTGTTGAGTTCCCAGATTGGTTCTGATTTGAGGGAAACAATCGTTCAGCTAGTCCTGTCCGAAACAAATACAGTTCAGCCTGAGCAGACGTGCAACTGAGAGCAAGACAAGATCCACAGGGCTCTCCATCAATCCAGCCAGGTAGGAAGAGCCGTCTCATTACAGGTCATCTTGAACAGCCATTGAGGTCCCTTTCCAACTTCAGAGTCCTTGTGGAATGCCTTTAGGTGTCCATCCTCCATTGATCCTGATTGGTGTAGTCCTAGTTTGAAGTCACTGATCTGAACACACCGCTTGCATCCTTTTACACTTGAGTTGGATACTCTCCTTCCTGCCCAGTGTGTTGATATCGCTCCGGAGCGTCGCTCTGGAGACCCTTAAGTAAACGTGTGGCCGGCCGACCATCAGGTATGATTTATTTGACCATTCCAATATCCCAAGCCAATCACACAGACCCCGTATGAACATTATCACTGTCAAAGCAAGCCGGACACACAGAACCCAGGACACGCACGTAGAACCCCATGCCAGGTGTGATGGGGGAGACACACACACACACACACACACACACACACACACAGTAGAACACTAGCGATGTTTAAAAAATCATCCATCTCATGTCAAACCAATGGAACACACACCACTGAGCCATAAAAGGCCAAACAATCATGCAGGGTAAAAACCTCATGCCCAATAACATTCCATCATCCACCCCCAGCTCTCCTGCCAGGGCACCCAGAACAGAACAACCAATGTCTCCAGAGACGTGGATTATGTACAACATTCTTCAGTGGCGTCCCACATTGGTGATGGATTATGCTTGGCGTCTCCAACATGTGTCCCAGGTTGATTCAACGTCTCTGAAGTCATGTCTTTGTAGTCCAGTGGTTTCCTGATTGAGGGGCCTTCACAGATGCAAACGGTGCAGCTTTAGTGAGCCTGAGGACAGGAAGGAGGTGATCTGTTCAGAAGACCACCCAGTGGAGGGGGGGTGGCTCTTGAGGAGCAGGATCCATCTGGGGATGGCCCCAAATAAGACCTTCTTGGAAATTAAACTGTTCCTGGAGGAGTCACGATGCCTGGAGGGGATTGTTGAATGTGTTCCATGGTTCTCTGTGTCAGACTGAAGTTGTGTTTTAGTGGTTGAGATGAAGAGCCCCCTCATCTCCCCCTGGCATTTCTCCTTCTGATTCCCTGTCTCCATCTTAAAGAACATTCTAGTCCATGTAACTGACGTCACGACGGTTTCTCAAACACTCGGTTTCCCCTGAGGGGGCGTGTCTACAGACCTGTAGACTTCAGACAGCTCTGTATCCCAGTATGCACCTCTGTACACTCAGACCACAACCTCATTAGTAAAGCAACGCTCATGTGATGAAGAGGCAGAGCTCAGGAGAGTAGCTGGAAAAAAGACTGAAGATATCAGAACCCAACCCATTACTTCAGCTTACAACAATACCTTGGAGCCTGTAACCATTTTAACAAATCATTAAAACCAACATAAACCAAACACCTAAGTAACCCATGAACCAATAAAACATCCTTACTACTCAGATCAACCTTCAGGTAACGGGTTAACTCACCAAGAAGCCAAAATACATCAATGTGCCCAACAGTAATTAGAAATGAATGACTTACAGTTTGCAGTTCATCTTCATGGTTAAGTTGGGATACTCACAGAACTGCAGTTAAAAATCCATGATAGACCTTTGAAGGAAGGAACAGTTTACTCATGGTCCCCAAACTTGGGCACTGTCCCACAGTTCGACATCTACCATCTCCATTGAATCAGATAAATGAATGACAATACAAAGTCAGGGCTTTTGGGATCATCCAACTTATAAATAACGATCAAGATAATTAACTAATCCAGCTTTTTAATATAAGTTATACTAAATATTCGTCATTGGTCAAGAGTGATTTACCTCTTACTTTGACAAGTTTGAATGTATAGTCTCTAAAATGTTACTTTCAGATATAATCATTATTTAAATTTCAAATGATAGTTAAACCACCACAATCCCCGATTTCCTTCACACATTATCAGTGAATTATATTCAACATACAAGTCACGTTGTGCTTTGCAACACAATACTACTCACATCAGGTTCAGATGAGATGCGCTTCTTTACTTCAAAAAATCTTTAACCTGTGAAACAGGAAGAGATGTCAAATAAGTCACAACAGACCTAGGAATGAAATAGAACAGTACACACACGTCCTTTTAAGTGAAACGCAACAGATGCAACCAATTAACTGATTAAGAAAAACCACTTGGCAGGCGAGCTGCGGCAGGGGAGCTAATTATTAGTAAAACTCAACGCAGGTTCACTTGTGATCTTGCGTCCCTGTGTGTGTAGTGAGCGGATGTGGACAGCAGAGGGCGATGTTACCCCACGAGAACATCTGCTCTCTGAGCGCTCTGCGAGATACCGTCTCCATTGCAACCGTAACTTGGCAGCATCCTGAACGGCCGTTTGAGGAGTGAGAAGGAAGCTTTCATCAAAGGGACCAGAGAGACTCATTCACTGGTTAAACTGGAGTCATCGCCCACCACCACACACGTTAAAACACACACACACACACACACACACACACACACACACACACACACACACACACACACACACACACACACACACACACACACACACACACACACACACACACACACACACACACACACACACACCATACAAACACACACCATACAGACAAACACCATACAGACACACCGATACACCATATAGATTCACACCATATGCACGCACACACCACAGATACCCACATATAGATTCACACACAATATTGATACACACAACATATAGATGCAAACCATATGCACACACACACGATAGATACAAACCATATATATACGTACACACCATAAGTATACACGATATAGATACACACACACCAAAGATACACCCCATATCGATACACACCATAAAGATAAACACACAAAATAGATACATACCAAAGATTAACTTAATATAGATACAAACTATATAGATCCCCCCCCACACACACACACATATTTTTTACAAAGCAGGTTCTATACTGCAATGTCCAGTTATGTCAGCGATCAGTTCCTTCTCTCCCTCCTTCAGGCTCAGGAGACCAGCAGGGTGGAGGGAGTGCAGGAGTGGAGGGCCGTAGCCTCCTCAGAGATCCAGGAACGCTGCTGAAGACCCCCACATCCTCCCCTGGCCTGAACACCAACTCCCATTCACTCCCTCTCCTCTCCGTGCATCCAATGAAGTCACACATAGGGGCACATATCAAAAATTGTTGCAGGATATTTCTGGCAGGGCACAGTTTACACATTTCAACAACAACAATTTAAAGGTCAAACATTAGCAATTTCCCAAATAAAAAATGAATAAATATACAAAGTACAAAATACAGTATTTAGATTTTTTATTTTATTAAAAACTGTTGCCTGACAGTTCTGAACTAACCCTTTATATCTGATTCAATAACCTAATACACTCACTGGTATCCGTCATTCCTCTTTGTTATCCTAGCACTGTTATACCTTAATAAACAGACACAATGTTCACAACATGACAGCAGAATTGTGTTTGTTCAAAATGTGTGAACATTGTGATCTATTGCAACCCTGATTAATAAAAACGACAGAAGAGATTACCCTGAAGAAATGTTGATTGGACGACTTGTGCAACTGCATCTGATTAATAGTCTAGTTTGTCGCAATTCATGTGAAACATTTCACACATTTTCCCAAAAATGCTGAGCTTAACAATAAGGCACATTCGGTGTTACTAGAGTTAAACTTTTTTTCCCCCTTCTTGTTTTGAGACATTTCATCACAAACCATGATCATGCGTAAGTTTCACTTGGTATGTACCAATAATGACACTTGTCCAACCTGATTAGAACTATACAAGACACACCTCATGTTGGATAGACAGGACTGCATCATGATGACCTGTCGTTTAACTCAAGGGTTAGTGAAAGACCCTAAATTGTTAATCGTTTGGGGTAAAAGTAATTCATTGTATTGGCAGCAATGTTAAGAACAGGAAAATAACACTGGCAGTGATGAACATGGTGCAGGTGTGTATCTGTCCTTTCAACAATGAACCAACTAACACACCAAAGTAAACACTTGATTGAATTGAGTGTTTCAAAAGTTATTAAAAAACTTAAAAATAAGGTTAAATTATAAAGATATCCTAACCTTCCTCTTCTCTCATGAACAAACAAAAGTGGCAACCTGTGCTTCAAAATCATGGCGATAAAAAAAATAAAAAATACATATAAATATTTGCTCTCGGCTTAGACGGAGAAAAGACCCATGTTGCTTTTCTGCATCAATATACAAAATATTACTTCAGATGGGGCTGAAAAGCCAATCAAAATGCCATCTGACTTCAGTTACAAATATCTACATAATTTTTTTTTTTATTTCCAGTTTTCACCAGTATCTTGTTTTCCCCACAAGTCATTGCATTGTATTCTAAAATTAAATCTAAAAGACACGAAAAAAAATCTCTTAACCAGAGAGATCAACTCTTGGGTAGAACATCTGCTTCCTGCTCTTCTTTGTAAAAGCCCGTAGTTCACAGTAAAAGCCTACACATCATCTACGCATGGCAATCCTCCACATTCCTGAATCCCTCCAAGCCTGAGCATAGCTCTCCAATTGAGTTAGAACTATTTCATGGACAAAAGCGACTATTGAACATTTGCACACGGGCAAAGCAGGGAGCATGTGATAATGTGTTTAAATGTAGGCCGATAACGTGGTTTGTAAAGAGCGCCATACCTTCAGCTGTTAAATCCTTCATATTTGCCGGTCAAAGACTTCCTCTGGTTTTCAATAGTCTTGCTTTGCTAAACACTTCCTCACACGTGCATCTGGACATGACCTCCGTCACCCAACACCGGGTCTCATCAAATGTTTTCGTCCTCGAGCTGAAATGGAAACTATACCGCCTCGGAATGAGAGCAAAACGAACACGTACAACACGACCGGAGCTCCACCGACCCCCCCGGCCCTCTGAAGCAGTGACAGATACGGATGAGATTAGAAAATAACAAAGAGCGGAAGGCTGTGGAGGTCCGCGGCTGGCGGTCAGCGGGTCCGTAGGGGTCCGAAGGGGTCCGAAGGGGTGTGTACTGGACGGGAGGCGGGGTCTGGGTCTGGAGGCTGATGGAGATCCGGATCGGCTGGTCACCATCGACCGGCCCCAGGGATGTGCAGCCTGCCGGCGGACGATCACTCCTCCAGGATCATGGCCTCTTGGAAGGCTTCGATCCATCTGGAGATACACACGCCGTTATTATAACCAACGCAAAAAACAATGTGTCTATTATGCAGCTAGTGCCTCCCTACTACCATGAATCAGTCAACACAACATAAAAGATAAAAGATAGGAGATAGCATTCATGGGCTGCCAGTACGTCTGAGGGCTGATTCAGCCTCTGAGCGGGAGATGAGGTTAGTGGGAGATAGGTGGTACGAGAGGGACGTGACATTGGCTCCAACGGCACGATGTTCTCATTATTGAAAAAGACGAACTGAGGTGAGTCAAACATGGAGGAGGAAGTCCTTCCCTGATCGTCTGGTGACACTGACCTCTGTGCGCTGGGGATGTCGTCGGCCTTGAAGATGTAGAACAGGGTGTTTTTATGGTACAGTTTGAACTGCTGCCGTTGGGCAGGGCCGTACTTCTCCTCCCTCAGGAAAAACCCAAGCAGGGGCTGGCTCTCCAGGGCCGCCACGTCCTGGGGGGAACAACACAGAGCGTCACAGAGAGCACTGTGGGACTCCATTACCCAGAATCCCATTCTCTGTGGCTTTACTATTGTATGAGATCCTTCCATCTCACTGACCCTCCGCCGACTTGTGCAGGAGGAGCAAATTACCCCTTTGGTGGAACATTGATCTATTCTATTCTACATTTGAGATTACATTTAGGGCATTTGGCAGACGCTTTTATCCAAAGTGACTTTCAATAAGTCATTTGTCATAAGAAAGTTAAACAATATATCTCTGTCGGTACAGTAAGGATGTTCATAGAACCAAGTGCCAAGCACTAACTATCGCTAGGTTAATCCATTCCCCGTATACAACAAAGATAGCTAGGATAAGAGATTACATCACTAAGTACTATAACTAAGTATGACACACAATAAGTGCGTACATTAAATGCCAGGACGTAAAACAAAGAACAAGTAATGGTGGGACAGGCGGGCTATGCAGACTCTAGGTGAACTCTCAACAGGTGAGTCTTGAGTCTTTTAGGTTTACATCCTCACTGAGGCGTGTCTTAAACATTAAGGCGGACACAGAGGGTGTGACGGCGACCCGGTACCTCGCTGGCAGCGTAGGTGTACAGCACTTTGTCCTTGATGACGAACCACAGTCTCTTCCACTGCCTCTTGCTGCCCTTTGACCGGTTGAGGTAGCCACTCATGGAGGTGTTCTCTGTGTTGGCTGAAACCTAGAGGAAGACAGGAGAAAAACCCTGCAGAGTTAAACATGTGGAAATCAAACCCCAATCAGATCCGATTGGACCGAATGTTTCCATGGGTCTGGGGTGGAGTGATTCTGAATCAAATGCCCGTGTTTTCAAAAGGTTGTGTTCGCATTTCTTCGTGACCAACCTCTTTAAGTGCAGCCGGAATTTTCTTGTGTTTCCTGGAAAACGAAAACGCTGCAGATTTTCCGATCGGAGAGACCGAAGTCGAGGCACAGCGGTCACCTAGACGACAGGGAAATTAGACACGATTATCATTTAATTAAATCACTACTTTGCTAGCAGATGTGTGTGCGGCCAAAGATCCCTGTTCTCTTACTGTTCTCCTGCAGCTTGGTGAAGCAGTGGTCGCAGACGCGCGCCGGCTGGTTCTTCAGGTACTCCAGGTAGAACTTGTTGGTGGAACAGGCCTGACACACCACCTGACCACACGGGAGGTGAAACAACGCTCAGAACCCGACGACAGGAGCCCAGCCTCCTCTTTGTACCCACAAACACTTCACCTCAAAACCAAGATGGTGAAAATAATCAAACATTGGAAAAATATCCAATTCTAAAAAAATCGAAATAAATATATACATAAATACATTTACGTGAATAACGTGTTCAAATGAACAACAAAAACATGTGTCACAGTCAGTTCCCAGAACCCCCTGATAAAAAGCCTTTTAAAAAAAGCTGACTTGGTTCAAAGTTCGACCCCAGCGGTTAAACGTTAAACACAGACCCCCCCCCACCCCCCCCGGTAGGCTACTGAGGGTCAGAGAGTAGAGCAGCGGTCACCTTGCCACAGGCCCGGCAGTGGTGCCTCCTCCAGGTGAGGGTGAACTCACAGGTGCACATCATGCACATGGTGGCGCGCAGGTCTGGGATCCAGATGGGGGCTTTGGAACCCAGCGGAGCCCCGATGTCCGGAACCACGTCGGGCTGCAGGAGGGGGACACAGCGCAGGGTCGGGGGTTTGTTCTCCAGAACCGCTACGGTCCAAAATCAACGGGTCGAATTTTGTGCTTTGACCTTCTACTGGGAAAGTCTACCGGTCAATCCATTGTTTTAAAATGTATCCCTGCATGTTTTCACTTGCCAATATGTCACGTTTCAAAAATAACCTTTGGCTGGTGGGTTATGAGTTAAAGGTTGAGTCAGCGATGCTAGGCCGAAACATAAATGATCACATTCATCTGATCATTCCTCGAGACCCGCTAGCTGCCCGCCCCATAAGCCGGCCGTCAAAAAAACACGTCTCTGAAGGCAGCCTAGGCTCTGAGATCGCACACAAAAACAAATGGTACTACCGACCACTCAAAACCAAAATAATTAGTATTCCAACCAATCACCGACAGGGGGTGGATGTTGCGGGGTTTTGTGCTGCGTTCATGATCGTTTTTACTGGATGCACGAAACACGGAACGGAGGGGCGAGCTGGCTCTGTCTGTCTGTTTGGGATCTCGCTTCGAATACCAACAGAAGTGACGTCGACCGACATCGCTGATACGACCTTTAATGCGGACCCTCAGAGCCACAGAGAGCCAGTGGTCCAGACCTGCTGTCCAGGAACACCACGGACACTAAACGCTAGGCTGGGCGCGTTACCTCGTCCTGGCTTCGACTGGAGATGAACGTGATCTTCTTCTTGGTGTAGTCGTCTATCGCCTTGGCGATGGCCTCCAGCCACTGCTCTCTCTCCGTGGCCGAGCTGCGGGGGGGAGCGGACGAGACGCAGTCTCAGAACAGCCAGCAGGGGGCGACGTTGAGGCGCTCACAATAACCAGCCACGTTTTGACGTATTTCAGAATTAAAGGGACATATTGATACCACCAGGTGTGAGTGTGATTAGCCGTTACAAGCCGTTTTAAAACTGGCCTCTTCTGACATCACAAGTGGGCGTGTCCACCTAGATGTATAACGGATAGATGAGCAACGTTGGCAACAGTCCACCGGGTAGGCTGGTAGACTGATCCATCCAGCACACATCTAGGTGGACACGCCCACTTGTGATGTCAGAAGGGGCCGATTTTCAAAACGGCTGGTGGTATAAGTAGGCGTGTGTGTTAGTAGGCGTGTGTGTTTAGTAGGCGTGTTTGGGAGGCTGAGAAACCGTGCTCACCTTGCAGACAGGATGAACGAGCGCTCCACGCTTTCAATGTTCAGCTCATTCTGGTAGGCCTCCTGGCTCGGCTTGCTCACCTTGAAAACAGACACACACACACACACACACACACACACACACACACACACACACACACACACACACACACACACACACACACACACACACACACACACACACACACACACACACACACACACACACACAGCACAGGAAACAGGAGTTCATAATACAATTGTTTTCTGCTTGTCCGGAACCATGTCAGGAAGTATGAAACTTTCCTCCTTACACTCGTGCGCAATCTCTCTCACACACACACACACACACACACACACACACACACACACACACACACACACACACACACACACACACACACACACACACACACACACACACACACACACACACACACACACACACGCACCTATATCTTTAACAGTATTCGATTATAACTAAAAATAAAAACAAAGGTAGCCTAAAATGCTGTACAGTCTCCGGCTAACCACTGTATGTTAGCAGCTTAGTGCCACTGGTCAGTCCTCACCTTCATCCCAGCCAGAGAGAGCACGCTGTTCAGTTTGTACTGGGCCGACTGGACTGGTGTGGTGTACATGAGCGCGTCGTTGAACTGCAGACACACACAACGACGACATCACCAGGTCAACAAACACAAACACACACACTCATAAGCACGACTGTACTTCTTTAGCGTAAAGTGGGTGCATTTGTAGTTATTATCTACTGCTACTACCACTGCCTTTACCGCTTAATTATACAGTGTTTTTAAAGACACCGTAATGCTTTAAACAGTGAGTGTCTGTAGTGTTTGTATGCATGGTGCATGCATGGTGCAGTACGGGCCCGCTACATATCCTAAGGACATCAGCCAGGCTCCTCTTACCAAGAAGAACATGCGGGGCTGCATCTCCTTCCGGGACAGCTTCATCAGGGTTCCCTCCTTCAGGAACACCTGGGGGGGTAACAGAGCATCTCTTCAGCGGTCGTACACGTGGGTATCGTAGGTGCTGAGTCACAAGCCAATATTTGAGACGTGGAACAGAACTTCTCAAAAAGCGGTCTGTAGATAGTGATGTAGTTGGTTGAGAAAGTATTGTGCAAGGTGATCAATGTTTTAAGAGGGATCTAATGCTTTCATACGGCCTAAAGGAGTAACAAACGGTTCAAAGCCATACCCTGCCTGGTTGCACAATCTCGTGGTGTCCGTTCAGACTGTACTGAATCTGCATCAGCTTCTGGAAGTTATCCTGCAGAAACAACAGAGTCACTCAGTGGAAATGAAATCAGGACTGCAGCCATTGATTTGTTCTCCTCTAGCGGATAATTTCTCTGACAAATCGCTCAATTAAAATGTCTCAGACTCATCAACGATGGCCTCCAATCGAGTGACCTTTCAGAACCAATCAGAGAGAGACTAGATCACCCAGCGGAGACACAGTCCTCAGAGCGGCCTGCTTACCCCTTGTTTCATGATGTCGTTGGCGTGGTTGGCCACCTCCTTCACGATGCTCAGGGCAGCTGGCGTGGAGGACACAACAGTTAGGTGACATCACTTCAGGGGAATAAAAAGCTCAACTGCAGTAACACCGAATGTGCCTTATTGTTAATCTCATGGAATTGATTGCAGCATTTTTGGGAAGGTGTGTGAAATTTCTCACATGAATGGCGACAAACTAGACTATTAATCAGATGCAGTTGCATAAGTCGTCCTATCAACACTTCTTCAGGGTAATCTCTTCTGTCGTTTTTATTAATCAGGGTTGCAATGGATCACAATGTTCACACATTTTGAACGACCACAATTCTGCTGTCATGTTGTGAACGTTGTGTCTGTTCATTAAGGTTAAGTGCTAGGATAAGGTGTACACACACACACGAGGAGGAGAGGATGTGTTCTCACCTTGCGTGTCTTTATAATCCTCTGAGTCCTCTGGGAGGTTCTTCAGATAATCTACATGAAAAAGAAACACAGGTGAATTTTAGAGCGTATTTAGAAGTGTAGAGCAACTGTAAACCTGAAGTAAAACTCAAGTCAAAAGGGGCCTCGATCATTTATCTATTTCAATATTATGCATCTAACATATTGCAGTCTGAATGTTTCTGCTACTATGTAGCTTGTCCATCAGGAGGTCACTGCCTCACCACTACTAAAATAAGTCAACACAACATAAAAGATAAAAGATCGGAGCTAGCATTCATGTGCTGCCAATACGTCTGAGGGCTGATTCAGCTTCTGACCGGGAGATCGGGTTAGTGAGGTGGTACGAGAGAGAAGTGACAGTGGCTCCAAAAGCAAAACAGTTCGCTTGCATGATTCTTCGTGTGTCATGGCCTATAACCAGAGGTTGTCCCCTGAGTGTGTACCTGTGAGCAGCAGCTGGTACTGGGGTATTCTCTGCACCGGTTTCAACAGGTAGTGTTTCAGAGCCAGGCTGGCACAGCGTGGACTCGTCTGGGAGCAACGACAAAACGCAACAAAGTCCATCAGGTCGTTATTTACACAGCTGGATCACCGTCACACACTCACACAAATGTGCACACACGCAAACACACATACACAAACGTGCACCCACACATGCGCACCCACACACAAACACACGTTAACACACACACGCAAAGAAACACACACAAACACAAACACCCACAACTGCGTAGAAGCCAGAAGCCCTGATAGCGCCTGGGTTCTACCTGTTTGTCCTAGGTGAACGGCTAGAGCATTAATAGTAGTTGTATATTCACTCATATATTCAGTTAGCCTGGCTGTAGCCAGACCAAGCTCAATCGTAGATTGAGCTTGGTCTGGGGAGGCTGCTGTCATTTTCTGCAGCACAAGAGGCTGCATGGCGACACTTCTCTGTAGTCATTGTGTTAAACCTGCCAATAGCGCGCCAGGGGGAAAAGCCAGCTTGGTGATTGGCTCCCGTAAAAAATAGAGCTGTCAAGCGATTAAAATATTTAATCGTGATTAATCGCATTAATGTCATAGTTAACTCACGATTAATCGCAATTAATCACAAATTATTTTTCTATGCTAAATATCCCTTGATTTTTTTGTCCCATAATTCTTCTAATTTTAATTCTCTTATCAACATGGTGAAGTGCATCGGCTTGCCTTGTGCAAATTATTTTTTATTGAAAGAGCCTATAGTGCAATTAAACGACTGCTTTGAACAAATGTCATTTGAACATAGCAGTCAGGCTACTGCTTCTTTGTTTTGAGCCAAAAAAAAAAAAAGTTTTTTTATTTTTATTTTTATATAATAATTGCGTTAATCGTGCGATAAAAAATTTAACGCTGTTAAAATTGGTTTGCGTTAACGCCGTTAATAACGCGTTTAACTGACAGCTCTAGTAAAAACGTATCGGAAGCTGAAAGAAATGTATTGCTCTTCTCCAGACCCCTCTGCAGGGTGAAGTCAAATCGCCGGCAGTATTGGTTTGGGGTACCCAGTCTAATATTCAGTGGTATGTCATTCAAATTCACCTCAAACTCTCGGACCACGGCGACGAAGGCAGGGTTCTTCCGGCACTGCTCGTCAAGCAGGGCCACGTTGTTGTCGAACTGGCGGATGTAGGTGGAGTACATCTTCAGGTAGGGCCCCTTCTGGACGAAGATGTCTGCCAGCCGCTGGTGATCCGCCCTGAAGGGGAGGGAAGGAGTCAGTTTGACGCAGGTATCCGTCACATAAGAGTCCTGGTTCTACTAAACTACTACGAGTCGAGGGCAGAACAGTGTGTAGGTAAACACAGGGATGTCAGCGATGGCTGAGATTTTGATGGCGCCAGAATACATTCAAGACATCGGAGCGTCTATATGCTGTTATTATTTTTGAACACAAGAGGGCACACTATAACTCCTCAGTTTGTCTTAAAAATGGCTAAACATAAGGCCAGTAGCATCAGCATCATAATTGTCTTAAATGGCTGATAATTGATCATTCACACATTTGACGATCAATTAAGGAAAGGGCGTGTCCGTACAGCTGCCTGTGTGTGATGATAAGACTATGTAGTATATATATTTATTATAATGCTACACGTGAACATCCTATGATGGTGCAATTTGATTGGTTTGCTATTTCGGGATATTTGGCAATATCCCATGAGTGAGATCTCAAACTCGGGATATTGATATATATTTTCATCGCAAAATCGTCTCGTCGCGATCATAAAAATAAATAAACCGCTAATAAAAACAAATAAATCCCGGCAAAAAGTGTAATCTCGTTTATTTTTGGAGAGTTCACGGGGATATACTAGAACAGTTATTCACCTCAGGCTCCGTGAATAGTGGGGAATAGCTCCCTCTTCGGCGAATAATTGTTAAAAATATATATATATATATTATGGGATGTACCAGTGGGCGACCCTGTCCTCGAGCTCCCGCAGCAGGTCTCTGTTGAGCTGGTAGAGCTGGGGCAGGTAGTACAGGATCTGACTCAGAACCCTCTCCTCGACCACCGGCTTTCCGTTCTGACGCGTCGCCTTGGCAACGGCGTCACGGAAGTCCTGCACGCACACAAATACAAGCGGGAGGGTGTTAGCCATGGATGTGTGAGCATGTAGCAGGAGAGGGGTGGGAGCGCACACACACACACACACGCACACATAACCACACACATAGACACACACACACACACAGCCAAACCACACATGTGTATATTCACACACGATTGCACAGACAGGATAGTGGGTCACCCCATAAACTGAATCTTACTAAACACACACACACACACACACACACACACACACACACACACACACACACACACACACACACACACACACACACACACACACACACACACACACACACACACACACACACACACACACACACACACACACACAGCCAAACCACACATGTGTACATTCACACACAATTGCAGACAGGATAGTGGGTCACCCCATAAATTGCAGCTTACTAAACATACACACACACACCCACACACACACGCACACACACACAAACACACACACACACGCAAACACAGACGGTGAGCTGAGTCAGCACATGAGCCAACACACATCCACCTGGAAGGAAGTGGAGGACCAGGGAGGATTCAAATGTTCCAGGAAACATAGTCACAGTCACACACAGACCCCACCCGCCACACACACACACACACACACACACACACACACACACACACACACACACACACACACACACACACACACACACACACACACACACACACACACACACTTTGAACAAGTACGTTATCTAGTAAAGACACACAGCTCAGACCAAAACAAAAAAAACAACAAAAGAAGCAAACACTCCCGCCCTCACTCCCTACCAGCCAGCTTGTGAAATCACAGACAAACCCCCACCAATAACAAAGGGGAGAGACCCGCTGGCCACCGGCTAACAGCAGAAGAAGAAGAGAACACTAAAACGTGGACATTCCAGCGATCCTTGAAGGGGGAAAGAAATCAAAGGAGAAACGTGATCGGTGGACACAGCTCACCCAACCACCATTATCCTACACACCCACGCACACCCGGACACACACGCACACGCATGCACACACACACACACACGCACGCACACACGCAGAGGAAGCAGCTGCTGTGTGGACGGCCCGCAGCCGATTGGTGAGGGATGTCATCTGACCTCTTTCTATGAATGACTCCCCAGCCCCCCCCCCCCCCCCCTCTTTCCCCTTCCTACCCGCCCAGGGACAACACTGGAAGCTAATCCGCGCGGTGGCTCAGTCAAAAGCCTCGTCTGAAGGAAGCCAGACAGCTGAGGGGGGGCTTGATGCCCTCCGACACGCCTCTGACCGGGGACCGGGGGCCCTTGAACCCCCTCACCTGGGGTCCGCTGTCACAAAGGGTCACAGGTCACGCGGTCGACCAATGAGAGCACAGTGTGTGTACACTGTGTGGAATGGGAAGGATAGAGCCGGGACAGCTCAGATTGCTTTCCTAGTGGAGGGTTGTGGCCTGATTCAATGTCTCAGAAAGTAACATAAAGTTAAAGTTAGAGTTTAGTTTAGGCTATGTTAGATGATGAGGATGATATCATCAAAGCTATTGTCTCAAGGAAGCTTATAATACCAACCTATCTTGGTGTGCAAAGAAAACACATGCGTGAGGTGTTGCTCATGTTGTGGATCACCAGTAGGTACAGTTGAAACACTTAATAGTAGCAGAAACGGTTTGCTTCCCTTAAACAAAGCCTAGCTTTCACTGGGGAGGTCTCGGACACGTTAGCCAGAAGCCCGAGACCTACCATCTCAATTTCCGCCTCTCTGTTCTGACTCAATTACCCAATTACACACTCATTCACTCACTCTCAAAACACACACACACAGTCATTATCAACACACGGCCACCTGTTTCCACACATGAAAGGATAGAAGCCCTGGTGACTGGGGCTGGTTAAACAAGAGCCCAAGTCTCACACACACACACACACACACACACCGAATCACAGGCACACAAACTAAAGAGAAACTGGGAGAACTCCTTACATCCGTCCCATCAAGAATCAATCAAAGATGTGGTTCATTCATTTACGTGGCAGTTCAGCATAGCAGCTCCAAGACGATTAACTATTCTGCCAATGAATACAATAAACTGATGATTATCTGTTCTGAGTGTACTGCAAATATGCTCCAAAGGGAGATATGGTGCGAGACTCGTTAAATGGACCAAATATTTACAGAGTGATAGTTAATCTTAAGTACGATAATAAAGTGATAAGACACTTACGATGTGAAGGAGCTTCAAGACGTCCACAAACCTGTTGAGAGACAAAAAACGAAGCACAATTTCAAATCACCCCTCAGTACACCACCCAACAATACATAAACACACACACACTCACAATTAAACGACGCAACGCAACACAGAGCGATACAGCCCGACACAATGCAATGCCGAGCCGAACACAAAACCAAGTGGCAAACAAGCACAACCTAACACAACATAACACAACATAACACAACATAACACAACAGGACTCAACATATCACAACAGGCAAGTCAGCCGTTAGACTTTAGGCGAGGGTTGGGGTTGCTGGTCTGTATCTCACTCACACTTTCTCAGAGCTCATGATCTCCTGCGCAATGTGCACCACCTTCTTCCTCTTCATCTCGTCCTCCTGCTGCACATGGAACACACACACACGCACACACACACACACACACGACACACACGACACACACACGCCAAACACACAGAAATACAAACAAAAACACAGACACATAGCAATTCTGGTTAGCATACTAGTGTGTAATAAGCTGCACCCCACATATCTCCATGCCGTTGTCGGCATCGACAGAACCCCCCACTTACAGAGTCCGTACACAGACCCATGGCTCCCCTCAGCGCCGAGCAGACATGGAGCAGCGGGACGATGTGGCTCCTCCAAAACAACAAACAGCAAGTCCCCCAGCCCACAGCAACTGGGTCCCCGAGAAGTGGAGCAGCAGCTTCATCAAGCACCCTGCCCACCCTGCCCTCTCTCTCCCTCTCTGAGTGTGTGTGTGTGTGTGTGTGTGTGTGTGTGTGTGTGTGTGTGTGTGTGTGTGTGTGTGTGTCTGTGTGTGTAGTGGAATGGTAATGGGTTAGCCCTCTCTGGCGGTCTTAATTTGGACACCAACCTTGGCACGGGGTGACTGAAAGGGCCTCCTGCACACAGCGGAGGGTGTGTGTGTGTGTGTGTGTGTGTGTGTGTGTGTGTGTGTGTGTGTGTGTGTGTGTGTGTGTGTGTGTGTGTGTGTGTGTGTGTGTGTGTGTGTGTGTGTGACTGAGTGCAAGTGTGTTCTTCTGACTGTGTGTTGGTGTGTTCAAGTGTGTTCATGTGTGTGTTTCTTAGTATGTGTATGTGTTTTCTTATGTGTGTGTGTGTGTGTGTCTGTGTGTGTATGTGTGTATGTGTGTGCGTGCGTGTGTGTGTGAGAGTGCCTGCGATCTTGTGACTGCCAGCATGTGTGTGCATGTATTTGTATGTGTTTGTGTATGTGTATATGTGAGTGTGTATGTGTGTATGTGTGTTTGTATGTGTGTTTGTATGTGTATGTGTGTGTGTGTGTGTGTGTGTGTGTGTGTGTGTGTGTGTGTGCACATGTTTGTTCTTCTACGTGTGAGTGTGTGTGACAGCATTGTAAGAGTAGGTCAGACAGGGCGAAGCCTAGACATGCGCTATTTCTGACTCTCGAAGCCAGCTATGTTTGCACCCTGCTCGTGTGGAAATATTAACACACACACACACACACACACACACACACACACACACACACACACACACACACACACACACACACACACACACACACACACACACACACACACACACACACACACACACATTTCTAAAGCTCTAGTTACAGCTCTTTGGCCATTGTTCTCTGATGGACAGTTTATAATGAATTTCCACTCCGTTGTATCAGGCTGTCTTTCATCAATAATGATTAACTCTGTTTATGTGGATGTGCTCAATTACTTAGAATGTGAACCCAAATGTGAGTGTGTGTGTGTGTGTGTGTGTGTGTGTGTGTGTGTGTGTGTGTGTGTGTGTGTGTGTGTGTGTGTGTGTGTGTGTGTGTGTGTGTGTGTGTGTGTGTGTGTGTGTGTGTGTGTGTGTGTGTGTGTGTGAAAAGGGGGGAGGGGAAGTAAAGGGATCTGGACAGAGAGGGAGAGAGCCAGAGAGGGAGACAGGGGTGAGGGGAGAGAAAGACAAAAAAAGAGAGAGAGAGAGAGAGAGAGAGAGAGAGAGAGAGAGAGAGAGAGAGAGAGAGAGAGAGAATGTTACCTGTCTGTCTACCACTTCGTGATGCTCTTTACTCGAAGAGGAGCTGTCGTCATCTTCATCCGAGCTCTGCACCTCGTCTTCTTCGGAATGGACATCATCCTGTCCCAACCAGCCACTAAAAGAGAAACAAGATCCCGTCCGTTTAAGTCAAGATTAGACGCAGTTAAATAAACATATCAGGAAATAGAAAAGACACACACGTCGCAAAACGTATGCTTTTGTTGTACATTGTCTGTGTGTTCATGTTCAGGATGAAAGCCTCCGCTAAGTGCAGATGTAAATGTACATTGTATTGATCTGCCTGGCGCCTCACAATGAAAAATCAATGAGTGCTACAATAGTAGGGATTCACTCGACATCGCACACACGCGCACACACACACACACACACACACACACACACACACACACACACACACACACACACACACACACACAAACACACACACAGACACACAGGATTTTACCTTAATTAAAACAAAAACCAATGTCAAGGAACAGAAGGATGGAGGTCATTTCAATCTCGTCTTAGCAGCCTTTCTTCCATTCCACTTTACCAACCCTCTTTATCTTCCTCATGCGTCTTCCCATGCCCCCCTCTATCTGGTCCATTCAGTTCTCCTCAGACGAGCGGCACAATCCGAACCGCACTGGGTCAGACACAGAGCCCTGCTTGTTTACCGCCACAGCCTGGTTACATAAACTTAACGGGCTCCGCCGCCTGGGAATCACTACAGATTCCCTCTCGTACTGGCTCCGATACTTGGCTCCCGTCTTGGCTCCGGGACTGGCATCCATACCCACATACTCCCTTACTAAGTCCAACACTAACTCCCACACCAACTCATTCTGGCTCCCGTACAAACTCCACAATCTAACTCGTACCGACTCCCCTACTGACCCTCATAGCGTCTCCCCTACTAACTCTCATACCGACTCTAATCTTAACTCATTCTTCTCATGCCGACTCCCCAAGCTAGCTCATACGGACCCCCTTCCATACTAACCCATATGGACTTCCAAACCAACTCATACTGACTGCCAAACTAAATCTCACACTGACTCCCATACTGACTCTCATACTAACTCCCGTACCAATACTAACTCTTACTGAATCCCACATTTAGTCTCATACCTATACCCAACCCATAGGTTCTCCTCATGGCTCATGAACCCAGGCAAACACACTCACTGGCACATGACCAAGAAGCAGTGGACTGGCCCCTGGTGTACCTTGACCTTCTGTCCTACCCCTCTGTACCGACTGGGTGATATAACTCGGCCTGTGGTCAGACGGAGCAATACAAGAGCATGGTGGGTAAAATATAAACAACTTCACAGAGGAAAAAAAAAGTTGCAGTGCGCAGAGAGGTCATTTGGAGGCTATGGGTGCAGGGAGAAGGAAAGTAAAAATAAAAAAATATATTGAGAGAGAGAGAGCGAGCGAGAGAGAAACATAGAGAAAGAGAAAGAGAAACATAGAGAGAGAGAGAGCGAGAGAGACAGAGACAGAGAGAGAGAGAGAGACAGAGAGACAGAGAGAGAGAGAGAGACAGAGACAGAGAGAGACAGAGAGACAGAGAGAGAGAGAGACAGAGACAGAGAGAGACAGAGAGAGAGAGAGAGAGAGAGAGAGAGAGAGAGAGAGAGAGAGAGACAGAGAGACAGAGAGAAGAGAGAGAGAGAGAGAGAGAGAGAGAGAGAGAGAGAGAGAGAGACAGAGAGAGAGACAGAGAGAGAGACAGAGAGAGAGACAGAGAGAGAGAGGCGCAGGCGTAAGGAGACGCAGACTCCGGTGGTTGCGGGAGGTTTATTTTCCCTGTTGTAGGGCTCTGCGCTGCGTTTCTGCGATTCAGAGACATTTCCTGCCCTGGCCACTGAAAATAACCCACAGGAAAAACAACCCAACCTGCAGCAACACCACTGCCCTGCTGACACACTATCCCTGCCTACTAGTGAGCTACAACGCTAACCATCCAACTCCGCCGGCTATGGCTAACGGGCCGCTGTGTTACAACACTCTGCTTCCCACAGTGCGGTCACAGGATACCTGGAGTTTGATGGTAAACGAGATGCCTTAAGCCAGAGTAACAGGGCAGGGCAGCTAGGCTTACAGATCACTCACCTTCCTCCATTTTCGAGACACTAACCCTAACATACATGACCATAACAATGTCCACCCAATTTCTGCCTTTATTCCCCTTAATAATAATAATTATTATTATTATTAGTTATTACTATTAATAGCAGCGTATTTTCTCATCCTCAAGCTAGTCAGACACGCTGCTGTGATTTCCAATCCATCGGATCACACCGCAGTAATGAGGAAATGGTGTGGCTTGAGGCAATAATTACAACGCCCCCATGACTCTGAGGTTCACAGCGTATTTACAGGACCCATTGACTCACATGAATCACAATTACCACTCTTGACGAGCTGCAAGGGAACCAGACGTGTGGGAACACACAACTCAACTTTGCTAAAATATCGGTGGCGCACAAGAATGCTAAGACATTTTTTTAATGAATCATGCCGCCGTCTCCAAAAGAGGATGAATAGATTGCTATTAAAAAAGAGAGAAAACAATCAAATCACAAGGTTGGGGTTAGGGGTAGGGTCTAGGGTTAGGGTTAGGGTTAGGGTCTAGGGTTAGGGTTAGGGTTAGGGTCTAGGGTTAGGGGTAAGGGTTAGGGGTTAGGGGTTAAGGTTAGGGTTAGGGGTTAGGGGTAAGGGTTAGGGTCTAGGATTTGGGTTAGGGTTAGGGTTAGGGCTAGGGGTAAGGGTTAGGGGTTAAGGTTAGGGTTAGGGTTTAGGGTTAGGGGTTAAGGTTAGGGCTAGGGGTTAGGGTTAGGGGTTAGGGCTAAGGGTTAGGGTTAAGGTTAGGGGTTAGGGGTTAGGGTTTGGGTAAGGGTTAGGGTTAGGGTCGTGACTCCGTACCTGTCGTAGCGGTGTCCCAGGGCGGTGAGGTAGGGGTCCTGCACCTCGTAGATCTCAGAGTCCCTGTCTTGGGGGGCCCCCAGCCGTGCCCCGTGGAACGGCAGGTTCATGTACTCGGGGATCTCCTCGTACAGCGGGACGTTCTCGTACTCCACCGAGCCGTCGCCGCTGCTGCTGGCCTCCGCGTCGCTACCGCCGCCGCCCTTCTCCCGCCCGCCGTTGACCTCGCCGGCGTTGGGGGCGGAGCCCTCCGGCGACGCCCCCCCCGCCCGGGACAGCCTCTTGGGCAGCCTCTTCACGGAGATCCGGAGCTCCAGGAGCTTCCGGAAGGAGATGCTGCGGCGCGGGTTGGCGGGCTCGCGCGACGACGACGACGACGACGACAGGTCGGCCGCCGAGAAGGACTGCGCCCGCTGCTTCCCGCCCAGCGTGGCGGACGCCGCCGCCGGCGGGGGCAGGGCGCGGCCCTGGGGCGGCGGCACGCTGCTGCGGCCGGGGGCCTGCCGGCTGAAGAAGGAGACGCTGGGCCGGGGGAAACCGCCACGCCGCCCTCTCCTGGGCAAGCGGCGGCGCCGGGAGGTCCCGGGTGGGGGCGCCGGCGTGGGGGGGCGCAGGGGGCGGGGCCACGCCGGGGGGCGGGGGCGGGGCCGGCAGGCTGTGTCTCTGGGGCTTCCTGGGGGGGGCGCGGGGGGAGTCCTGGCCGTCGGCCGACAGGGCCTTCCGCTGGCAGCCCAGCCGGGTGTGTTTGGGGAGGCTGTGGGCCACGGGGTAGCGCTCGAAGTCCCCGTAGCCGCCGTCCTCCTCGTCCGCCCCCCCGGCCCCCTCGCCGCCCCCCCGCTTGCCGGCCGCAGGCGGGCGGGGCCCGGGGCCGGGCGGCGGGTCGACGGAGCGGGGGGCGTGTCTGTGCAGGGAGGAGGACTTGTGGCGGTGGGACAGGGAGGTCTGGCGTGGGGGGGGGACGGGGGCGCCGGGCTCCTCGCCGGCGGGGGTTGGGTCTCGCTCGGGCGCCGAGGGCGGCTCGCCTTCAGCGGGCCCCTCGTCAGCCTCCGGGGGCCCCGGAGCCCCCCCCACCTCGGGGCCTGGCGGGGGTCCCTCGGCCCCCCCCTCCAGCCCGTCCTGCCTCACCAGGACCGGCTTCTTCGCCCTGCGGGGGACGGGCACGGGGAGGGGCTTGCTGGGCGGGGCCGGGACCGGGGACAGGGGCGTGGCCGCCGGGCCGGGGGGGGGCGAGGCGCGGCCGTTGGTGTGTGCGTGGCGGCCGTCGGGCTCGTCGTGGGCTTCTTCGGGGGGCTCTGTCGGACTCGACGCCGGGGGCGGAGACGGAGGAGGAGGAGGAGCGGCGAGGGTTTGGGCGGTTGCCACGGCGACAGTGCTGTCACACATTGATGTGTCTTCATGGCCGGTCTCTTGGTGGGGAGCCGCGTCCTCCTCCGCCCTCTCCAGACGTCCCTCCGGCTCCGTCTCCGTCCCCTGCAGCTGCTGTGGGGGGGCCCCCGGTGACCCCTGACCCTCTCTGCCGGTCCGGCCCCTGGCCAGGTGCTTCTGCCTTTGGGGCTTATCCCGGGGCTTGGGGTGCAAGCTGTCCGTCAATCGACGGCCCTCCTCCGCCTCGCCCTTCTCCTCTTCCTCCTCCTGCGGCCGCCGCCCCTCCTCCTCCTCCCCACCCCCCACCTCACCGCCCCCCTCCCCCGTCGTCACCGGGCCGACGTGTCCTCCAGTGGCGTTCCCGTTGTGCAACCCCTCCTCGTCGCACGCAGCGCTCCCGTTATTCTCGACGTTCCCGTGGTTCCCGTTGAGCAGAGGCGGGAGCGCGGGCTCCGACTCCAGCCCCCCCGGGCGGCAGGCCGGGAGGATGTAGTCGGACTCGGAGAGGCTGTCCCGCGGCGAGGATGGGGTCCCATTCCGGGTGTTGAGGAGGTCGAGGCTCCCTTCTGAGTGTTCCTGGGACTGGGGGTGGGCAGACGCTGGTTTGGCCTGGGGTACTAGCACACATGGTTTGGGGGCGAGGGCGGGTTTGGCTCTCGGCAGAGTACCAGGGGAGGGTGCGGGGCTGTGGACGGCGGGAGCCAGGCAGAGCAGGCCTGGCTTGGGGGCGATGGGAGGGGGAGAGGGTTTGGTGGTAGCAGGGAGTTTTGGTTTGGGAGCTAAAGGAGGTTTCTTCACACCTGGATCGAATGAGAGAGAATGAATGTTTTAAAGAATAATGTTGATGTGTTATTATTGCATGGCAGATACAAACGTGCGGACATCCGCCAACCCTGTCGTCATTTGAGAAATAGACAGCTGCATGGGGCTTGGTTCAAAAGGTCACCGTTCGGGTTACAGCCGGCTAATGAGGCAAGAATCGGGCATGGGAGTTCAGCGACTATAATGGATCAAAGCGGGGTCATTGCAGATTGTGAGATAAACGATTAAAACTTATAAAAAAAAATGTTTTGCAAGCGATTCCACCACTCGTGTCGCATCCGTTCCATACGACGGCTTTAATTAATTATAATGTAATTATCCTGTGATAGTCCTCTTACTTTAGGGGACGGTAACGAGACACATATGCGTTTGGCTGATATACAAACTTAACTAAAATATTGGATTATGAACAAAGAAACATGACTGAACTGTACGAGCTCCTCTCAGACCATTCAATGGCTTGGAATGCTCTTCTGTTACACTTTTTAATCATATTACGCATAATCACGTCTGTATCCTTGCTGTGGCCCTGCACTAGATTATCTGGACTTTCCTTTGCTTTGGTTTTGTGTTTCTAAAATCCCTCTTTTTCTATTTCCAGACAAAAAAAGGCCAGCAGGACTGAATGGAAGCAGGCACATCACACGAGACACGAGAAGCGGAGTCATACAGCGGATGTACGAGAAATAACTAAAAAACGTATCTTGCGATTGGGGGGAAAAGACCGTAAACGCAACAGCCTTGGATCACCCGTCTGGTTACACTCACACACAACCATGTTTTTGAGCTGGCAATACATTTGCACAGTGCTAAAGTCAACATTACAGCGCTAGGGCTGCTGTTACTTGTTGCATCCACAGAGAAGCAGATGTGTTTTTAAAACAAAGGGCTGATGTGCCTCTGGCTCCGGGTCCGATAAGAGGACGTTAGAAAAACACTATTTTTGATTTTGATTAGCTCTGAATTTGAGGTCGAGCTCATCCTATTTCAATATTTTGAAAGCTATCATTAGGAGTTAACTGTAATTAAGTAGGTCTTCGTAAAAATAACTGAGAGGACTCCGAATGCGTAATGCTTAAGTTTAGACCTCTATATGTGCGTGTTTCCAGATGTAAAGGCAAACGCAACAACACGCACTACTTTTTGCCTTTAAAACTCCAGTAAATAAATAGCAAATCGGGAGATAACGCAAGGGCAGACTCCAGGAGAAACCAACCTGTGCTCATGACTCTCGACTTGCTCCTTTCTCCATGAGCAAAACGCAACTTTCAATGGAAGGGAGAGGAGGAATCCTGCGGTTTATCCTCCGTCCACATCCCTGTCAGCCCCACGACCCGCGGGCCCACACAGTGCTCACTTCCCGGCTGTCCTGTTCTGTCGCAGCGGTGAATAATCCACGTGTAAAGTATGAGCCTTTGTCGGTTTTCCCATTTTCCCCAAGTTTTTCACCCACGGTTGTTTCCTTCCCCAACTCTTGCGCCCTCTCGGATCTCAACCAGCAACCGCTAGGGGCGCAATCCCGACCAGGCACCGCAAGCGAGGAAGCGGCGGTCGGCGGAGCATTGTGGGAAATGTAGTTTTAAAATAAGTTTTGTTTCTGCGGCGACCAACCGGCGGCTAAAGAGAGCCTTCAACTTCTACTACAACACCGAACACACAGAATGCTACACCGTCCGTGTACCAATGTGGGAAAGCAATGACTGAGGAGCTGGATGAAGATGTGGTATTCGAGGTGGGTGTCGTTATGGTACATGCGGTACAATACGAGTAAATGCTTTGTCATGGTACCCGGGCTCCGAGTCCCATTCGGGGGCTGAATGGGCTGGAGCGCCCGGGTCGAGTCTGACAGCCTTACGGCTAACGCTAAGCTAGCAGCTGACGAACCATGCGATGATGATCACACAGGCTGTGCTTTGTTACCGGGTCTTGATTCCTTACAAATCCTCAGATTTGGCTCCTTCATACCTGTGTGGATGCCAAGTAGACGTGGTCGTCATGGGACTGGTTTAGCTGGGCGTGTGTGCGTACTGTTGCTGGGGGGGTCAGTGTCACCAGACCTCGGGCGAAGAGGTGCCTATGCGTCTGTTCCGATTGAATTAAAATGCAATAAAATCCACTTGGACCGGGACTGGGTCGTTATGCGTTCTGATTTCGTCCAACAATGGAAGTGAGTTTTTTTTGTCAAATCTTATTACGGATTAGACGTGGTGCAGTATCGTTTTGACTCTACATAAGTTATGCCTGCCATTGATAAAGAAAAAAAAAAGGTTTCTGTTTACATGTATTAGATACTCCATTCGTGTCGGTTGAGGAGGATCGTATGCGAATGTTCTTGGCATACGATCCATCCATCCATCCAGGCCACTGCAGGTCTATATGTCTTCCTTGTCATTCCATTGCCGCTATTATCTTTTCGTTCCTACTAAGTGGCGGTACCTAATCTAGACCAGGATGATGTCAAATGGTTAATGATGGCAGGTGGACTAAAATGGATAAGGATTGCAGGTGGAGCCTGGGACAGTGTCGTCTCCGTTCTGTGTGTATGGCAACATGCTTTACCTCATTAATCTAGGCTACAGACTAGTAACTTTCGTTCCCAGCGTTAAGACGCTTGGGTCTCTCAACCTGTTCCTCTCCCAACGGTCCTGTTATCTCCTCCTCCCATCTCCTCCTTCTCCCGCCTCCGCCCATTCACCATTCCTTACACCTGGTCATCTCACGTTTCCCATCCTGGCTCGCTCTTGGCACTTTTGTATTCACTCTTTAACAGTGCTCTCTCCGTTCTCTCCTTCCAGAACTCTCCTCTGTTCCAGTACCTCCATGATCTAGGGCACACAGACTTTGAGGCGTGTCCCACGGGTTCTCAGGAAGAGGGAGATGGAGAGGAAGCTCCTCCCCAGGGAGACGACCAGAAGCGTTCGGTGAGCACATCCCTTCCACACAATACTCAGACACGCGCTCATACGACCCCGTACCCTCCCCTTTGTTTTCTGCTGCCCTACCCTCGGGGGGCTTTTGGTGCAGACAGAGAGTTAATTACTTTACTGATCGACTCATCAATGAAACCCTCGGTGAAACATGCACACAGGTCATCCCCTCACAGAGTTTGTTGTTGTGAAATGATTCAGTCTTGTAGGAGACGGGCACGGCACAGATATGTGCCCCAGGACAGGTCAAGGTATTTGGTGTTTTATAGTTCTGATTACTGAAACAATCGTGGACTTTACTGCTGTCTCTGTGAGTCAGTTCTTAGTTATTGATGTTTTTATTTAGGTGTTTGTTGTGGTCTCAAACGCTCAATAGGGTGGCTGAAACATTGTTGTGGTTTTGTCCATGTTGATTCACAACATAAGGGTTAGTTGGTGTGTGTGTGTGTGTTTGTGTGTGTGTGTGGTGTGTGTGTGTGTGTGTGTGTGTGTGTGTGTGCATCCCTGGTTTTGTCCACGTTGATTCACAACATAAGGGTTACTGTGTGTGTGTGTGTGTGTGTGTGTGTGTGTGTGTGTGTGTGTGTGTGTGTGTGTGTGTGTGTGTGTGTGTGTGTGTGTGTGTGTGTGTGTGTGTGTGTGTGTGTGTGTGTGTGTGTCTGGCTTTTTGTCCTGTAATAGCACTTCTGATTTGATGGATTTAAGCCTGCAGGCTCTGTTCTGTATTACACAAATAACGGCTGACTCAAATGGATTCTTTACTCTCAGAAACTATTTAAATAGACCATTCCTTTCCTTAGAAAAAAGAGAAGCGCCCTTCCATTGATTTTGCAATTGATGTGGCCTGTCCGTCCACCCCTTTCCTTTGCCCACACCGCCTGGAGACGACAGGATGTTACTCTGAACGTGTCGTTCGTCAGGAATGTTTCCATGCGTTAACGAGAAAACTGGACCGGTCAAGGCAGGAAGCATTCTGGGTCATATCTCCTGTGTTTTGGTTTCCCTTTGTTCCTGCTGATAGCACTGGAGGAGGCTTGGATTAAAAGAGGGCAGGCCTTGCTGAAGCAAAGCAACGCCGGTCTTGTCTTTCGACTGCCATGGCCCACAGCTGTTGCACTATGGGTCTAGTTCTTGCTGAAGCTTTATTTACATGATGAGATTTATGAGTTCGTGCAGGGGCCAGTTCAATGTTCTGATTTTCCTTCCCCCTGTACTTATTTATTTTACTTTATTTACTTATTGCAAATGGGCCTACATAGAATGTATCACTCAGCAGTTATGTCTAATAAATGCATAAACTTGTTTATTTTGTTTGGCATGTTTATGTAATTACCCTTTTTGTTTTTTTACTTTAGTGCTGCTTTTTATATAATTTTAATACGGAGTGAACGCAATCATGCTGCCGTCTAAAGGGACTTTGCCCATGGATGACGTTTTTTAAGAGGATTTGAGGTTACGACAGAAACGACAGCGAACTGCTGTCAGATTGAGGCCAGAGGATTACCCCAATCAAATATTGTCCGGGGCATTCCATCAGCGATTTGATTCGTGCAATGATGACAACTTCACGTTCGCATACCATAGATGGAGACCTTATCCCTTTACAGCTTTATGAAATGGTTGCATAAAGCATACAGTGGGCACTTGGTGGCACCTCAGCAGTCAGGTCACCATCCAGGCGAGGCTCCTATCTGGAGTCGCTTACAGTGAGAGAAAGGGCCAAAATAAATACAGCCCCAGCAGGGTCACGTGTTGGAGTCTAGGATGCATTCAGGTCGACCGAGGGCTCTGCCTCCTTTCCCCTGGGAGACAAACATTCCAGCAAGTATCAAGTTTATCCTGTCCTCAAAGTAAGGCCTTCTCTGCACGTACCAATGAAGCAACGTTGTGATATCTTTATTACACATGCTCGACACGTTTGGGTTTCGCTGCAGTCTGGAAGCCACTCTGGGCTCCGATTGTCTTCTTTAATTTGGTTCACAAGGCAGTAGTAGTCGACCGACATGAGGCACACAGAAGGTGTTGGCACCGACTGCGGGATGCCTGCAGAATACTAACCAACAGCAGGGGACATCTTGTGTGCACAAGTTCCAGTTTGGTGTATGTCTAAGCGTGTGTCTGTCTGTGTGTGTGTGTTTGTGAATGTGTGTGTGTCTGGCCTACCGTTCTGCCAATCAGCAGTCAATAAATCAATACGTGTGTGTGGCTGTTACACTTAATAACAATCCTGGCCAATGCAACCCCCCCCCCAGCATAGAGGGATCATGTAAGCCCATAACCCCTGCACTCGCTTTAGACACACACACACACACACACACACACACACACACACACACACACACACACACACACACACACACACACACACACACACACAGGATGTTATTATGCTTCTGTGGTCGGGTCACTGTTAAACACACCAACGCGGACCCAAGCCAAGCACTGTGACCAGATTAGGGGGGAACCTGAAGCCTATTCATGATAAGGAGAAGGTTTGGATTGCGGTGGACTTCCCCCTCCTCTTGGAATGCGGTGTCGTCAGTGGATTTATAAAGAAGGAAGTCGGATGCTCTGTCGGGGTCCGTGTGTCTGCATGTGTTTAGACAAGTCTGTCCAGAGTGTTTACAATAGCACTGCCTTCAGCTGCAACCCCTACAACACGCTAATAAGCAGTGTTAAGACGGGGGAGTAAGAGAGAGGGAGTGTGTGTGTGTGTGTGTGTGTGTGTGTGTGTGTGTGTGTGTGTGTGTGTGTGTGTGTGTGTGTGTGTGTGTGTGTGTGTGTGTGTGTGTGTGTGTGTGTGTGTGTGTGTGTGTGTCCGAAGAGTGATCTTTTAACACCAATCATCATGTAAGATACAAGGAACATGCATTGCGATTCTTTTTTTTGCTGAGCTTGTTTTCTTACCGTTGTGCTTATTGTGGCACTCAACATGTTATGCTGAGTGTCTTAAGCATGTGTACGCACTCATCCGTGCACTCAGGCATCCACGTGCACTCTCTTACTTAGAGGGTCTCGGCATGGTGTGTTTCTTTTTCTGGGGAAAGGCGAGAGTGCCTCGACAGTTTTCTTGGTAACCCAGTGAAAGCGGAGGGTTGCGAAGGAATTCTGGGTAAAATAGTTCTTTATTTAAACCTTGGACGCGTGCCAGCTCAGACGATTGGTACCTTCACTGTGGCCTGGAATGCCCTGCACGAATCAAGAGCAGCGTAGCCCTGAACCCAGCCTCTGAGACTGACCTGCTGCCCCGCCCCCCTCTGTGTGATTGGCAGGGAGCTCACCTGTGGAGGCTGGCCAACGCCTTGTGGCAGTGGAGCCCGATGGGAACGGCCGCCCCATGCCACTCTCTGGAGCGGGAGCTGGTGAGTTAATAATGTTGAGAGTGAAACAATACTCGCCGTTAACCCTTTACTGTATGCTTCTCTTTTTTTTTTTTTTATAAATGCTAGTGTCAAACACCATTTGCTAACGAAGTATCGTTGAATATGTGCACTGATGGCGCGTACCGTTAAAGGCTCAGTCCTTACCGCAGCGACCCGGGTTCGATCCCTGACCGTGGCTGCATGTCTTCCCCTCTCTCTCCCATACCTTCCTGTCTATCTTGCTACAATAAAAAGGATAAAACCTTAAAAAAATAAATCTTACAAAGAAATAAAAACATCTGTGCACTGACGGTGTGTTTATTGAATGACAATAAAGCAAGTCTAAGTTATTTTTTTAATGCTGGTGTCGAACTGCATTCTATATTCATATTTTACATTATCACTTAGATTCACGTAATTGAATGTCTGTGCCCCTCCCTGACTGGTACCGTGCCCCCGTCCCCCGTCCCCGTCCCCCGGTGGGTCTCAGGACTGCGTGTTCGGCCAGTACTCGGTGCGCTGCGTTCTGGACCAGGACGTCCTGCTGCAGGAGGACGTTGAGCTGATCGAGCTGCTGGACCCCGGCCTGCTGACCCTTGGCTCCCCCGCCGACGGCTCCCCCGGACGCACCGCGCTCACCCTGCCCCGGCCCGGCCTGCTGGCCAGACCCTCGCTCTGGTGGGCTGGATGGACTACGAGAGAGAGAGAGAGAGAGAGAGAGAGAGAGAGAGAGAGAGAGAGAGAGAGAGAGAGAGAGAGAGAGAGAGAGAGAGAGAGAGAGAGAGAGAGAGAGAGAGAGAGAGAGAGAGAGAGAGAAGAGAGAGAGAGAGACGAGAGAGAGAGAGAGAGAGAGAGAGAGAGAGAGAGAGAGAGAGAGAGAGAGAGAGAGAGAGAGAGAGAGAGAGAGAGAGAGAGAGAGAGAGAGAGAGAGAGAGAGAGAGAGAGAGAGAGAGAGAGAGAGACTGACTGACTGACTGACTGACTGACTGACTGACTGACTGACTGACTGACTGACTGACTGACTGACTGACTGACTGACTGACTGACTGACTGACTGACTGACTGACTGACTGACTGACTGACTGACTGACTGACTGACTGAGAGAGACACGCACAAGCACAGAATATGTTATAACTTTCTAAAATCCTTATCCTTGATGTTGTTTATCACGGTACTCACTGCCTTTTTATTTTGACTACCAGAGACAGACACAGAGAGAGATAGACACACAGAGATAGATAAACAGATATAGACACACACACACACACAGAATATGTTATAACTTTCTAAAATCCTTATCATTCATTGATCATCTGTGTTCCTCTAGGGGGCAGCAGAACTCCCTCCCCCGCTGTAGTGTCCAGTCGCCCTGCTCCACTTCCGGTCTGATGTAGCTCCCCCCCCCTCACCCTCCCTCTCCCCCCTCCTCCCCCAGGGACGCCGCGGGGCTGGTGGGGCTGGCGGCCGTGCTGCTGGGCCTCTTCGTGGCCAGCGGCGGGGGCTGGTCCCTGGCCGGCGCGGCCCCCTGGGGCCTGGTGCTGCTGGGCTGGGCGGGCGCGCGGGCCGGCGGGCTGTGGCGGCGGGCCCGCGCCCAGAGGGCGGTGCACGCCGCGGCCGCGGAGCTCCAGGCGCTGGTCCACGACAGCAAGGCGCTGACGGGCGTGTCCCGCAAGGCGCTGCGGCTGGTGCAGGAGACGGAGGTCATCTCCCGCGGGTTCACTCTGTACGTACCCCTTGGATCTACTCTCTGTGTGTGTGTGTGTGTGTGTGTGTGTGTGTGTGTGTGTGTGTGTGTGTGTGTGTCAGCCCGGCGCATGCCCTGGTGATTTCTCCCCTCTCCTTCCCCTTCTACACCATATAATGCAAATCATCCGTAATGCATCCACATTTTGACGATGCAAGTGATACACCTGCATGGCCTTGAAGTTTTTTACGCGTAGGTGTGCGTTTAAAATGATCATAATCATGCAGACATAGTGAATGCATAACCTGTAGAGGTCCGGCCGTTTTTAGCTGTAAAAATGTTCTTCATTGGATGGTAAACCGATCCATTTGGCTGATTCAGCATGTTTTGCGATCCCTCCCAAGTCCCTCCCAAACCCAGCCTGACTAAAGTGATCACGCCCTCCCTCACTCATTGGTTCAAGGATCCAATCCCAGTACTGAGCTCGGCATTTTTCATGGATCAATGATTTCAAAGTTTAGATCCCCAACATCAATCATGCTATGTAACACGACGTTAACCTTGATCTTTCTGCTCGTGTGTGCTTGCCCTGCCTCAGAGCTACTGTTGCACATCGTTAATCAGTGTAATTACACATCTGACTTTACACTTTAATCAAAGCATGCTAGCTTGTGATGCTCGGGCCATGTGTTCGAATGGTGTGATCCATTTGTATGGTACGCCGGTACGCACTAGTCGCAAGTTGTAAATCTCCCAGCTTTCTTGCGGCGTTTCACGGAGGAACGCCCCCTTTTGGTCGGTCCAACTCGCTATTTTGAAAGTAGAGAGAGTTCAGTGAGGCCGACCGTACGACTCGACAACATTAATGGCTGCTCCTGGAAAGAGATTTATTTTCTTTGTATTTGTACCACGTTGGTCATTTTAATATCGATTTTAAATGCCCTTTTGCTAAATAGGCTAATGCAGCAACCGATAACAATGACTAGCCAATGAGCAACGGGAGCGCTATAAGTGCTGCAAGACAGGAAATTACGTCACGTTCTCACAAGAGCAGGTCGGAGGTACCGGCGTACCATACAAATCACACCATAACCAAAGCCCGCCTTCCTGGTTCAGCATGAGCCAATCGCCTCAGGCCACTGTTGTCATGTCTCGCTGTTGTGTGGTGTGTGTTGTGTTTGTGGTGCGTGGTGTGTTCGTCATGTTTCGCTGTTGTCTGTGGTGTGTGGTGTGTTGTCATGTCTCGCTGTTGTGCGTTGTGTAGGGCTGGGCGATTAATCAAATTTTTATCGCAATTTCGATTTTAGCATCAAACGATCAAAAGCTAATATAATCGAGTTTTCAATTATTATTTTCTATTTTTTTATTTTTTCATTAAATGTTTTATAGAAGGTACATTATTTTAGATTGAAACATTTTCTTTTTGACCATGTTGTGTATTTATTAAGGCGAAATTTCAAAGTTCTCAGACATGCTGAATAAATACAACATGTTTTCAAACTCAAAAGTAATCTTTGAACAATCCTGATATCAATATTGAACAAAATAATCCTGATTATGATATTTTTTCAGAATCGAGCTGCCCTAGTGCGTAGTGTGTGTTGCTTGTGTGTTTGTGAGTTGTGTGTTTGTGAGTTGTGTGTGTTGTTTGTTTGTGCGTTGTGTGTTTGTGAGTTGTGTGTGTTTGTGTGTTATGTGTTTATCAGTTGTGTGTGTTGTGTGTGTTTGTGCTCCCCGGCACCTCAGGACGTCTGCACAGTACGTATCACATTTCACTTGTCAAGTTTGCTCGACAGGGTGAGCGCGGCCGGCTCCTTTAGCAGGGCGGGGCTGGGGGCGGAGCCTCGGGGCCAGCAGCTGATTGGTCTGCGGAAGGCTCTGTACCGCGCGCTCCGCACGGCGTTCCGGGCTTCCCGCCGCGCCACGTGCCACATGCTCAAGTCATATCCTTCACGCGCACTCTGGTGGGAGTCGATGTGTTCACAAACCTGAATCTACTGCAGTTCACAAAGAGACGTTTGCCGTTTAATTAAAGGGGACAAATTAATCCACCAGGTGTGAGTGAGATTAGCCGTCACAAGCCGTCCTCTGACATCACAGGTGGGCGTGTCCACCTAGATGTGTGCTGGATGGATCAGTCGACCGGCCTACCCGGTGGACTGTGGCACACGTTGCTCGACTATCCGTCCCACATCCAGGTGGACGCGCTCGTGTTTGACGTCACCAGAGGCAGATATTCAAAACGGCTTGCAACAGCTAATCACACTCACACCTGGTGATAGAATGTCACATCTTAAAGAAAAAGTGGCAGTACAGTATTTGTGGGTTTGGTTCCACTGTTAACAATCAGGGGAACACTGTAAAATGTAATTATTTGGGGCTGTTGTTCTGATAAAACCCTGGTTTTAGTCTAGCGTATTTCTAGCCTCTAGTTCCTTCTAAAAGGGTTAGTTAGTTAGTTATTGCTACGGTTGACCAGGCCTTGTTTGAAGGTCTTCTGCACAGCTGTCCTGACCGTAAGGGCCCATGACGCGTTCCATTCCGGTCACGGCCGCGACCCTCCTTAACGCTCCCAAACGTTCCCGCTGAACTCGGAGATCGACAACGTGACCAACTACGTGTCGGCGGTGCCGCTGAAGGAGCTGGGGCTGGGGCTGGGCGTGGAGCACGTGGGCGACGAGCAGGCTCAGGACCTCACCGACGACTACAGCCTGCCCGCCCTGAAGGTCAGCCCCGCCCTAACGCTGACCGCTATGAGAGGGGAGGGGGTCAGCCCCCCCTAACCCTAACCCTGACCGCTATGAGAGGGGAGAGGTCGGGGGTCACACCCCCCCTTACCCTAACCCTGACCGCTATGAGAGGGGAGGGGGTCAGCCCCCCCCTAACCCTAACCCTACCCACTATGAGAGGGGAGGGGGTCAGCGCACCCCTAACCCTAACCCTGACCGCTATGAGAGGGGAGGGGGTCAGCCCCGCCCCTAACCCTGACCCTACCCCCTATGAGAGGGGAGGGGTCGGGGGTCACCCCCCCCTAACCCTGACGGCTATGAGAGGGGAGGGGTCAGGGGTCACACCGCTCTTAACCCTAACCCTGACCCTACCCACTATGAGAGGGAAGGGGTCGGGGGTCACACCCAGTGGTGATGGCTGGGTCCGAAAGAGGGGGAACCTCCCATCCATCCCAGATCTACAACTAATGCGGGAAATTTGATATGTGCATGGTTTTATTTATTCATTCATTTAACTAGGTCTCATTGAGATTAAAATATATTTTCAAAGAGCAAATACAAAAACGCATCAACGTTTACGAGGAAAACATGAATAAAGAAATTGTACAATGAAGAGAATTAGTTATGTTTTGTACTTCATGCGCTGGATGAGATATAGTGCAAAGACTCCGCTGATGCACCATGGCTTAACGTGCACGGGAGTCCTCCAGGAGGTACACCTACACTCACCCCCCTCTCCTCTCCTCTTGGTCCCCGTGCCGTCGCCGTCCCCACAGCTCATGTTCCAGCTGTGGGTCGCCCAAAGCTCCGAGTGCTTCCGCCGCCTGGCGCTGCTGCTGTCGGCACGGCAACAGGAGGAGGCGGAGCCCGTCGGGGTGGCCGCCGCCTCCGCGGTCCTCAAGCCTCCCTCCGCCTCCCCCCCCTCCTCCTCCCCCTCCTTCCCCTCCGCCCTGCACCGCTCCATCCCCGCGGTGACGGAGCCCCTCCACCAGGCGCTGGCCGGCTGCCTGGGCGAGGTGCAGCGCAGCTACGACTTCCACCGCTACTTCGAGACGCAGCCGCGGGGCGCGGGGGTGGCGGACCGCGCCGGGCCGGCGCGCCAGAAGTGCCGGGAGCTCAACACCCTGCACACCTCCATCCGCAGCCTGCAGCTGCACCTCAAAGCCCTGCTGAGCGAGTGAGCGGCAGCTGATGACCAACACACACAAACACACAAACACGCACAATCGTACGTCGATCTTGGCGTGGAAGAATGTCCCTGATACAACGCACACAGGTCTGAACCTGTTCCAGTCAGACGCTAAACAACATCCCTTCAAACCAAACGGGCCCCTGCTAAAATCATTAGAGCAGTTTGTTTCAAAGGAAAAAGCAACATTAAGATTATACGTTTTAAGAAGAAGAATCGTCCTGAATTTTGTCACGCTTTCCAATTCAAAGTTTTTTCCGATTTCATTTAAATTTATTTTTCAGATTTTCATTCTGAATCTTTTCCTGAAGTTCTTCCGATTTTGACATCACCCTAAAACCAAGTTGACCCCTGATAAACCGATTAGCGCAGTTTGTCTACAAGGAAATAGGAAAATGAATAATATGTTTAAGTAGAAGAAGAATCCTTAACGTGGTCACAAATTTCCAATTCAAAGTTTTTCCGATTTCAATTACAAAAATTGTTCCGATTTTCGTTCTGAAACTCTTCCGATGTTGATTTGGCGTGCCATCCCCCCCCCCCCCCAGGATGATCATCCTGGAGGACGACCTGGAGAAGATGATGGTGTGCGGGGAGCGAGTGGCGGTGCCCCCGCCTCTCTCAGGGGAGGGCTACCTGGAGCTGAGCCAGCGGCTGCACACGCTGCAGCCCCACATGCAGGCCAGCAACAGCTGCTGGGAGGAGACGGTCGGCCAGGTGGACCGCATGCTGAGACGCACAGGTGAGTGAGGGGGGGGGGGCAGGTGGACCGCATGCTGAGACGCACAGGTGAGCCGGAGGGGGCGGAGCCTCACACCAGTTAAAGGTGACCTATCACACCACCAGGTGTGAGGGTGATTACAAGCCATTTATAAAATCGGCCTCTTCTGACATCACAAGTGGGCGTGTCCACCTAGATGTATGACGGATAGATGAGCAACGTCTGCTACAGTCCACCGGGTAGGCTGGTAGACTGATCCATCCAGCGCACATCTAGGTGGACACGCCCACTAGTGATGTCAGAAAAGGCAAATTTTCAAAGCGGCTCGTAACGGCTGATCACACTCACACCTGGTGGTAGAGTACGGGACCTTTAACTGGTGTTCTGCTGTGGTTTGATCGTGACCCTGTTGGACGTGTCCACCATTTTAATGAACGTCACAACGCATCGTCTCATCGTGTTGGGTTTGGTTGACCTAGATATTTTCAGCGCAAATCGTATTGCTAATATAGAACAAAGTAGCAGTTTAAATTATCTGACGAGCTGCTCTTAAAAAGGGTCTTCAACCCCCCACCCCCCCCCCCCCCCCCCCAGCTGTTAACATCTCTTTAATTTAACGGCTGTCAAACAACAGATTAGGTTATGAAAACGCACTGATTTCAGACGCGCACACCCAAACACACACTTTCAAAGCAGGCCGTGTTGTTGACAGTTATTTTTAGCGCAGACTTCCTCTCTAGCCCCCAGCCCCCAGCCCCCCCCCCCCCCCCCCCCCCCCCACTCCTTCGTCTCTCGGGAAGGAAGTGCTTCAGGATATAGGACAAGAAAACCTAGCAGGCATGTGAGAGGGGGGCCGTGGGCCAGGAGAGGGTGGGGGGGAGGGGGGGGCTATTGTTGTTGTGTTGTGTTGTTGCTTCTGTGGTTACCATGGTAACCCCTGTCGCTCCACAGATGCTGCTGCAGGTCTGCGACAGAGCGCCCCCGCCGTGCCGCACGTCCCGACCCCCACGCCGTCCTACCCGCTCATTCTGGACCGGGACAGCGTACCAGAGGAGCTGGTGAGCCCTGAGGCACCCCCCCCCCCCCGACCGGCCCACTGCACCCCATTACTGGAGCTCTCTCTCTCTCTCTCTCTCTCTCTCTCTCTCTCTCTCTCTCTCTCTCTCTCTCTCTCTCTCTCTCTCTCTCTCTCTCTCTCTCTCTCTCTCTCTCTCTCTCTCTCTCTCTCTCTCTCTCTCTCTCTCTCTCTCTCTCTCTCTCTCTCTCTCTCTCTCTCTCTCGTCTTCTTTCCCAGAAGTCAATTCCATTACTCTTTTAGACCGTGAAACGGTTACATTGACTCTCTCCCCCCGTCTCCCGCCAGGAGTGGGAGGCCTACGTGTCCGACTCTGACTCGGAGGACGACCGCGGGGGGGCCTGGTGCGACATGCTCTCCCCCGAGGAGCGCGACCGCCAGCGCCGCGAGCGCGAGGAGTCCCGGCGCGTCCTGTCGGAGCTCAAGGCCGTGCTGGGCTTCCGCGCCTCCGAGGGCGAGAGGCTGAAGTGGAAACAGCTGCTGTTCAACGACCAAGGTCCGCACCCGGGCCCCGAACCGACACACCTCGATTCCACGTCTGTTTTCCTTCCCACTCCCACTAGAAGCAACCAGTGGGCGGTTCGTTGTGGTTTAAATGTTCTGTAGTGTCGCAGAGGCTTAGCAAGCTAGCTAACAACAATACAATTTGAGATGTACAACGATGAAGCGACTAAAGCAACATGACTCGTACAACGACAAAGCAAACAAACCTGTCGACGAGCGAGAAAAAAATCAGATTTCATGAGATTTATGTCACGAGGATGGAGAATGTTTTCGTCTTCAACCTTCTCTGTTTTTCACATTATCGCTTTTCTGAGACACTCGCGTCACTCGAGTGTCTTATCTCCCCGCTGTCTTTTCTTCTTTCCCCAGCTGCTACGACCCCGTCCAACGCGGGGCCGCCGGACACCGCGCCCCCCCCCGACGCCACCAGTAACCATAACGACCAGGACCACGACGGAGAGGAAGAAGAGGAGACCGCAGAAGAAGAAAAAGAACGGCGACGGGCGGCGGCGGCGGCGGCGGCGGCGAGCGACGGCGAGCCGGCCACCGAGTTCACCTGCGGCCTGGACAAGATGGCGGCCGGAGAAGGGGAGGAGCCTCGCGCGGAGGGAGCGGGCCGGTCCGAGCTCCACCAGTACGACGGGCTCCTCGACGGCGGCGACAGCGAGGGGGAAGGGGAGGGGCTGGCGGATTTCCTGCTGACGCCGCGCGTCCCGAAGCTCTCCACCACGGACAGACTGACGGAGCTCCACGGGGCGGAGGCCCTCAGCATTAGCTCCGCCCTCGCGGCCCAGGTGGCGGCGCGGTCGCACGCCCTCGTGCACATGGAGGAGCAGACGTTCGGTGACGATGACGAGGAGGAGGAGGAGGAGGATGAAGGGGAGGACGGGGGGACGCAGGAGAAACACTAGAAGCAGCTTTAAACTGAAACTGAAACCAGGCGGAGTGTTTGGGATGCTTTATTTATTTCCGGTGCGGTTCCGAGGTCCTCATCGATCGAGCTGCGTTGTGTTGTGTGTGCGTTACATCGGCTCAAGTGTTGGTTGTTGTTGTGTGTGTGTCGCGTAATCACCCGTCAATCAACCCGCACGCCGCGTCCGTCCGCTGTAAGCCTCTCTCTCTCTCCCTCTCTCCCTTTCTCTTTCTCTTTCTCTTTCTCTCTATCTCTCTCTCTCGCTCTCTCTCGCTCTCGCTCTCGCTCTCTCTCTCCGCCTGTTCAACCATCTCCACTCAGGAACCTCCTTTAGTCAAAAGGTCGAGATCATGAATGTCTGCAACATATATTCTCATATGTTATAATCTTATTTTTTTTTAAGAATGATGTAGAAAGGCCTTCAAATTTGTAAAGCTCCATCGCTGTTAAAAAAGAAATTGTTCTTAGTGCTGAATGGTTTGGAGAGCTGCTAATTCGTCCTGAGATCAGTCCTGCTAAAGTTCCACTGCTGAGGATATGATTTGGTACGTGGGATAGTTGTAGTTATGAACAGACAAGTTCTCGTTACAGATACAAAACTGAAGCAAAAGGTCATGGATTGAGGGCTGTTGAAAAATGAATGAATAGATCCATAGGTCTTGGTGGACAAGTGCACGTGTGTGTGTGTGTGTGTGTGTGTGTGTGTGTGTGTGTGTGTGTGTGTGTGTGTGTGTGTGTGTGTGTGTGTGTGTGTGTGTGTGTGTGTGTGTGTGTGTGTGGGCGTGTGTCTTTTGAAGTTTATTCCCAATAATGTACACTCTGTACATTATTATATATTGTGTGAGTGATATATTGGAATTAAGCTTGACCTCAACACTGTTGTGTCTTGTGGGTTAGTGTGTGTGTACAATCCCTGGAGACGTCAGCTCAAAGTATCTGTTTACATGGCCATGATCAGTTCAAACGTTAGAATCAGACACCCCACGTTGCATGGTGGTGTAGCTCAACTTTTGTTAAGAACGTAAACAAAAACAAAAAGGCAGAGTGGGTCTGTGTTTTCTTACATATATTAGCGTGATTTAAATACTTTTGTTAATAAATTAACGATAATTACGAGCCTCCCGGGAAACCAGACTGAAAAGCGGACACAAACTGTCCCAAGAAGTGTTAGTCCTACCCTCCTGCATTTCATAGGTGAAATTAAAGCTATTCTGGAACTGTATCTGTGTTTTGTCTTTCCTTGGGGGGGGGGGGCACTCCGGTTTCCCTCCACACCCTAAAACATACAAGATAATACTCCTGCCCTGCCCTTGGGCAAGGCATGGGCTCAACACCCGAAGCCAGCAGCCCAGTGCTCGGGTGTGTTCGGGTGACTGCATTTCTTCATGGGGATTAATGTCTCAAGAAGTTTAAAGGAGACATATTTCACCCTGAGGTTGATAAGCCCCGACAAGCCCCGGCTGGCTGTTAGTTCTGCTATACAAATAATTATCCAGGATCATTAGCTTTAAACCTGTCATGTTTATATTGTATAAAAAATAGAAACACAAGTCTGTGATGGAGACCAACGACAGCCAGGTAATCTGCTCAGCAGAAAGGATGACACCGAAGCATTCCTTGGGAACAGGCTGTAAGAGCACGGCACCAGCACCCCTTAGCGGCAGCCACTGGTGTTGCAGGAACATAATTGCTCAGATATTAGTTTTCATGAACAATATTGCAACGCTGCTATCTAGTGGCCATTACTGGTTAAGACCACTAGTTTGCTTACATATGGTTATCTATTTTTGTACAACGCACACCATTGAAACAAAAAGGGCCTCTACAACGGGGTAAAATAAACAGTTAATTGACAGTATACTTGCAACGTTGCAAGTCCTACTGGGCACTTTTTGTTTTGTTCCACACAGCTGATTCGAGTAGCATGCATCTGCCTGCCCGGTACGGAGCCGGGCTTGTGGTGTGGCATTGGCAGGGCCGGTTTTTACGACTAAAAAATAAAAAAGAGTTTTTCAGTGTACATTTTTCTTGTTAAATTTCCATAAAATAATACATTTAGAATAATAACAATTATATATATAACAGCCAATAGCTATATTTATAGCTATATATATTATTATTTTTTTGATTAATTGTTCTTACTAATTAATCATTTTATTGAAATTTAACAAGAAAGATAAACGTCGGCTGGGGCTGCTAGGGGCCGACTGTGACGCAAAACGTCGAAAAAGCCGAAAAAAAACACACCACCGACCACTCCTCCCATAAGCCATTGCGCTTCCTTTTTCCTTTTTTTACAAGCCTCTGCTGCTGCAATCATGGCGGCGGTGGTACAGGAGCAGGTACCGGACCCTAAACCCGAAGAGCTGGACAGCGTCCTAAATGGTGAGGTAGAGGAGAAAGAAGGCGCCGACCCGGCCGGAGAGACAACGAAAAAGAAGAAGAAAAAGAAGAAGAAGAGCAAGTCTGCAAACACGGGTAAAGGGAGTCGGCGGTCTGTTTCTCCGGCTAACATGCTAGGTAGCTAGTCGTTAGCCATGCGGAGCTGGGAGTAGTGGGGCGGGCTGATGGGAGACAGCGTGCCCCAGTGCCAGGCCAGGCCTTTAGTAACAAACAAGCCTTGACCAACCTCCGAGAGTCATCCAGACTCTAGAGCAATGGTAATGACAACTTCACAGCAGACGGGAATGAAATGCATGTGTCGGGTTTGATTATGGAAGGTAGTAGTGGAAATCCCAACTCCTGTCCAACAGTGCGGGCCGGCTTTAGTTGGTGCTGCTGACAGCGCAGAAACTCTGCCATGCTTTGGGATTGTTCATTTAGCTGGGATCATCTGGCCCACAAAGACTTGGGCGAGCGATGGCCTTTGAGTGATGTATAGAAGTGATCGATAAACTTACTGCAAGCGAAGCGGTTTGAGACAGATTGTGTATTCTACAAATTACTCTGAAACTATAGCTCTTATTTTTTTGGTATTTCATAATCTATTCCGCATGTAACATTGGTTAATACATGTTCTACTGTAGTCCGGTCCCTGAGAATCTATGATGTCGTTAAGATAACGTCACCCGTCACAGCTGAACTTGTTGCCGTGTAATAGCGGAGTAACGGCTGAGAAACATGTGAGTACCATGTGTTCACCGTCCTCTTGTATGTTGAATTGACAGTTGCTGAGCCCGCGGTGGATGAGGTGGCTGAAGTGACCAAACAACTGGATAAACAGGCCGTTGAGGACAAGGAGGAGGACGGGGAGGACGGTAACGATAACATTCACGTGATGAAATTGTGACATCTCATTTTGGAAAGGGCGTGCCGTCAAGCGACTCGTCCGGTTTCCCTTACAACTCTGAGGTCATGTCCACAGATGGAGACGATGGAGATGCAGGGGGCAAGAAAAAGAAGAAGAAGAAGAAGAAGAAGAAAGGAGGTGAGCTACTACGCCACTGTTCAGACCGAGCTTCACCATCAAATCCCAGTTGCACACTGTAGCGTTGGACCAAGTGTCCGGGAAGCCTCACTCGAATGTGGACATTAAATAAACCACTGCCTGAAAAGGCATTCACGTAGCGTTTTGGGGAGATTCGCAAAAAACTTTTTTGCTTACATATTTCAATAACGGTGAACAAATGGAATCGAACTATGATCATGACTGTGGACGATCATATAAAAGTCATATGAATCACGTTTAAAATAAAATAAGAAAACGCTTTGGGTTCACTGGCTCTTTAAGTAAGAATTCTGGAGTTCCTGAATCCGGATTAAAATAGCAAGATTAGGCTACACTGTTCAGGGCTTCCTGCTGGGAACCTGGAGCTAATTGGGTACTGCTATTGTCTAGATGGGCAGTGTTAATCCAGTTTCTACTGACATTACCATGTTCAGGGATATGAAATGATGAACTGAGCATTTTATTTGTGTGCTTGGGGGGCTCTCTAAAGGGTGCTGGTATACTTCTATTTTGCCTCCCACAATGTATTTCCGATAGGGGACTTGAACTCTAAACATTAGCGTTGCGGTATTCCATAATCCATTAGGATGATCTGGAGAATACTGGTTTTTGATTTTCCCCGTCCTCTACAGCCAAAACACAGACTGACCCACCATCGGTGCCTATCTTTGACCTGTACCCCAGTGGCGTGTTCCCCGTGGGACAGGAGTGTGAATATCCTCTCGCTCAGGACGGGTAAGCAACAAGTGCACATGTGCACGAGGACGCGTGCACCTGCAACACAGTTCATGTGTGTTGGAATTTATGTTGCCGTTTCTTATTAGATACCGCCATTTGTATTGCTACCTTATATCTACGTTGTGGAGTAAACGTTGGCGCTTTTCCACATGGAATGCGAGCACGTGCCGAATATCCAACTACAGATTCTTACTTGGGAAAAGAGAACTTTCCCCAACTCTGACCATTTTTAAATGTTAAAGACTGAAGACTTTTATGTTTGCTTTAGGTTTCTGCTAAATCTTAATTACATTGCACTTTCATTTTTTTAACTTTTCCTTTTATTTTCTTTCACGTATCTATTTTATTACTTAAATTTATTGTATGTTTGCTTTAGCTTTCTGCTAAATCGTAAACTTATTTATCTTATTTTATAATTTCATTTCGTATGATGTTTCTATGTGAAGCACTTTAAGTCTGCTTCGTGTATGAAAGTGCTGTCTAACCTGCGTTAGCTTCCTGACCGTTTGCTAACGGACTCCGTTCTCCGCACCCCCGCAGTCGCAGCGCCGCGTGGCGTACGACCAGCGAGGAGAAGCGTGTGATGGACAAGGCCAACGAGGAGGTGTGGAACGACTTCCGGCAGGCGGCCGAGGCCCACAGGCAGGTCCGGCAGCACGTCCGCAGCTTCATCAAGCCCGGCCTCACCATGATCGAGATCTGGTGAGCAGCCCTCCTCCTCCCTCTCTGAGCATCACAGCTCGCCTTCCCCGTGTGGTCGGTTCATACGTCTGACGGAGCAAACCCTAATTTATGAGCTGCCTTGATATTGGGTGACGGATTTCTAAGTAGATAATCAATGCGGTCGTTTCATTTGAGTATTGACGTTCAATGACTCGTATTAATGATGACCGTGGATTTGAGGTTCAACATTTTATAAATAAACATTTCTGTGCATTGTTGTGTTGTATCGGTTTACATATAGTATCACTAGGTACTTGCCAATGTAAGAAACTGTACACTTGTTTTATAATAATCCTGTTTTCTGATTTGGAATCGGTTGAGGAGTGTCCACATGGGCAATAGGAATGCACTTTCTGGTCTGACTTCTTGTTCTGACTCCATCTGTTCGCTGTTCCTCCATCCTCTCTCCTCTGCCTCTACCTTTCTTCGTTTTACGTCAAATGTTTGCTTCTATTGCTACTGTGTAATTCAAGTGGTGCACACATTGATCTAACCGTTCCTTGAGGGAGGGATCCCCCACTCTGCATTCCTTCTCAAGATGTCTCCCCTGATCATTTCGATCTTTTCCTTGGTCTTTGCGGGGCTCGGGGGTTTCCGTAATGACATGGCCTGTAAAGCACTTTGGGACTGTTTTACCGGCTATACATGTGACCTGACCTGACTGTTGTTCCTCTGTCCCCCCCCTCCAGCCAGCGCCTGGAGGACTGCTCCAGGAAGCTGATCAACGAGAGCGGGCTGAACGCGGGCCTGGCCTTCCCCACCGGCTGCTCCCTGAACCACTGCGCCGCGCACTACACCCCTAACGCCGGGGACCCCACCGTGCTGCAGTACGACGACGTGTGCAAGATCGACTTCGGCACGCACATCAACGGTACGCACTGATGATCACCGTCGTCATGGGGACGGTGTAGTAGCTAGGGGGTCTGACTCCCAGTCCAGGGGGTCTGACTCCCAGTCCAGGGGGTCTGACTCCCAGTCCAGGGGGTCTGACTCCCAGTCCAGGGGGTCTGACTCCCAGTCCAGGGGGTCTGACTCCCAGTCCAGGGGGTCCGACTCCCAGTGCAGGGGTTTCGATGTCCGTTCAGTTTCTGTCCTCTCGTCATTGCTGTGGTCTTGGTTTGTGTTCCTAAACGTTGACCGTGTTCCTGACGTCTGTTTTTCTGCAGGGCGCATCATTGACTGTGCCTTCACTGTCACCTTCAACCCAAAGTATGACAAGTTACTGGAGGCCGTGAAAGACGCCACCAATACAGGCATTAAGGTAACGGGCGCGCGCACACAATGTTTGACAATGCATTACTTTTAATATTCTAACAAGACTGAATATCGGCACGACTGTGGTTATCTTCGGTATCCAGCCTGCTGCCGAATGATAGCCGCGCTGATAGTCAGCATAACGACACTCCCTCTTATCTGCTGAAGATGAGTTGACCATCTGCCGGGTACATAGAAGTAGCAGACCTGTAGTTTGTGTCAGGAACAAAACGCCTGCTCTGGTCCCATGATGACGCCGCTGAAGTGTCCGTGTCCGCTTGATCACCCGGTCTGGTTTTGGTGTTGCAGGCCGCCGGGATCGACGTTCGTCTTTGTGACATCGGAGAGTCGATCCAGGAAGTGATGGAGTCCTACGAGGTGGAGCTGGACGGGAAGACCTACCAGGGTACGAGTTAACACGACGGGGAAGAGAACGGAGTTCATAAGCATGTTTAAGAGGCATTCCAGTTCCCCTAACGCCATGACGTACGAAATAGTGTGTGTGTGTGTGTGTGTGTGTGTGTGTGTGTGTGTGTGTCCCCTGCCGCTCATGTAGGTCCTCTTAAACTAAGCTGTAAGCCTGGTTAACGTTTTCTCTTCTTTTCCCCACCTTCCAGTTAAGCCAATCAGAAACCTGAACGGCCACTCGATCGGCCAGTACAGGATACACGCCGGCAAGACCGTGCCCATCGTCAAGGGAGGAGAGGCGACGAGAATGGAGGTGTGTTCCGACACGCTGCGTTGGTCCTATCCGTCACGGCACTAGAAAAGCCATTTCTTTGGATGCACAGTTGAAGTGTGATAGCTCATTAAGGCCCAATCCCATTTCTACCCCTTACCCCTCCCATTGTTTTGAAGGGGGAGGGGTACCCCTTCAAAACAAGGGGGAGGGGTAAGGGGTAGAAATGGGATTGGGCCTAAGACTACGCTTTATTTGGTTTTACTTAAGGCATTGTCCAACTTCCCTAACACCTTTTACTGAAACCCATTTTACTTTATCGTATTAACGTTCTCTTTCGCAGCAGACGGTATACCATTTAGCTAAAAAGCTCTACCTGAACTGGTGACCATCTGTATTCCCCTCAAGCCTGTCCATATTGTGCTTGTTAAAATATGAATATATGTACTTGATTGGACATGGAGTGTTTCCTTTGTAAATTGACACGAGTGATGTTTGTCGCCCCCTGCAGGAAGGAGAGGTTTATGCCATCGAGACGTTCGGCAGCACCGGGAAGGGCATGGTCCACGACGACATGGAGTGCTCTCACTACATGAAGAACTTCGATGTGGGCCACGTCCCCATCAGGTGAGGCCCTCTCCACGTTCACGACGTCACACCTCCATGTTCTCCATACCTGTGGTCCCGTCCATTGGCAGAGCACGGCATTAGCACGGGTTAGATTCCAGCATGGCTACCGCATGCTGCAAGAAATGTAGTTAAAGTTAGAGTTAAAGTCTTAAAGCGAACATCAGGGTTTCCCACAGCGCTTAATGGCTAAAGGCCTGATTCCACCTTACGGCAACGTTACGGCTGCGGTACGTCTTGGCCGCGGTCACCGCAGCAGGTAGGTTCCACTCTAATCAATGAGACCATTTCCACCGGGCGCGGCTGCGGAACGTCTCAGCAGCGTCCAAGGAGCGGCTCGCCGCGCCACAGCGCTATCATTCCGTAGCATTTCTATGTTTGCCGCAAGCCGTTGCTGAACCGCGTCAATTTCAACAGAGCAGATCCAGCAGGGCAGGAAGTGAAAAGGTGAAAGCCAAAGAGCATCCGGTCAATTTTCAAAATAAAACGCAATACTCAGCTAATGTAGCCTATCACAACTTCACATCAACATTAATACGTCATGACCGGTGGCACCAGGTCAGCAGTCAATCAAAGGGTCTCAGAGGGTCGGCAACATGGACGACGAGAGACTCGTTGTCGAAGTTCAGCCACATGAAGTCATTTATGTACCAAATCATCCTTTTTCTAAGGACATTGGCCGGAAGGACAAAGCGTGGCATTTAATTGCAGTCGTTTTGTGAGTGGAAGATGAGTACATAAGGTTTAGGATTATCGCATGATCCCTGGCTCGCAAGGCAGCGTTGCGCTGCCGTAACGCGCCCGGTGGAAGTGCAAGCAGGGCAGAGTCGCAGCCGTTCCGTGTCGCAGCCGTAACGCGTGCGGTGGAATCCCGGCGTAAGGCGGCCGCCTAGGCAACACGCCTGCTGCCTTAACGACGTCGTCATAAAAAATTGTTTTGAATATTAACGTTTTTTTAGATTGCACAAATTCTTTGACTGACTCACAACTGTGACTCCGTTGTTATTTGCACAATGTTTTTAGCAGCCCCCCCCGGTCTGACGCAAAACCCCACCACCTTAACTAACGCATGTTCTGCGGGAAAACCTGAACATGTATTTATTTATTGTCAAAAAAAGGGCAGACGTAGAAGTCAGCCTTTGTACCATTTATAAAAAGATTATTTAAGCAATGAAGATATCGCAGCGCTTCATACTTCAAAGTGGTATTACTTGCCCCCCCCCCTCGCGCAGGCTGCCCCGGGCGAAGCACCTTCTCAACGTGGTCAACGAACACTTTGGCACGCTGGCCTTCTGCCGGCGCTGGCTGGACCGCCTTGGCGAGAGCAAGTACCTGATGGCGCTGAAGAACCTGTGCGACCTGGGCATCATCGACCCCTACCCCCCGCTGTGCGACTCAAAGGGCTGCTACACGGCGCAGTTCGAGCACACCATTCTGCTGAGACCCACCTGCAAGGAGGTGGTGAGCCGAGGCGACGACTACTGAGTGTCACTCCGCACCGGACCTCCACTAAACTGCACCCTACCCCTACCGTAACCCCTTCCTCTCCCCCAGCACCTTGCGTTCCACTTTACTCCCCTTCAACCAGAGAATGAACCCCCGATACAATCTTGGCATGCGCTCCGAAACCAGGAAAGAAAACACAAACGCAGGACGCCGTAATCTGCTCGGTCTTTTGTCGACAGCAGCTGCGGCCGTGATGCGTGGATGCTACTGTGAACCAACCGAAGCAGAATGCTATTATGTTTTCATAGGCGTCAATATTAAATCTAGCTTGCAGGAGGGAACTTTCTTTTGTTCTCGCTGATGGCTGAAATGGGTCCGTTTATTCAGGGTGTCGGCTTATCCAGACATTTAAATAAAGGAAGCATTTGGCTTCCCCGACACACTGGTGTGTCCCTACAATCTCTTGCAGACCTCATTTTACACATTAAGAAAAGGTTAACTGTCAAACAGTTCAATATATTTAAGCTAATGCTACTTTGATTGTAACCACAGTATTGGAACAGCTTGTGCAAGGAGGGAAAACCCCATTTAACTATTCCACCTGATTCTTTTTTTGCTTAAGCATTACATAAGTTACCCGTGCTAGCGACAGCCAAATACCTAGTTCGCGTTCAGGCAGTGTTCGTACGGCCGGACCCCCGTTCAAGGTGTCAACTTTCTATACAGACAACGCTTCATCATGGCTGTATGTTTAGCCTCAACTCTGAGGGAGTGGACTATGCACAAGCTCTCCCCTCCCCACTCCAGTCACCGTTTATTTTGAAATAGCTGCCGCCACTGTATGTTGCCAGTATGTTATGCTTCATTACAAAGTTCAATGAAAACAGATTTTGTAAGATTAAAATGTTGCTCTCATTTTGTCTGTCGTTTGTAGATTAATAACTTGTCTTTTACCAGAACTCTCCTTAAAACCAATCATGAAATATACGCGCACTTAAAAAAATGAAAAAATATTCCCATTTTTATTGAGGTAATTTTCTCTAGAAAAAAAACTTTGAGGTAACAAATTGCATAGTATAACTTCGATCGTTGTACACACGCACACACATACCAACCCACATTCATGAAGGGAATCAATGACGACCAGGGTTTAAAAACATTGATATAAAATGGGATCTAGGAGCACCGTTTACCTTTTATGTAGTTGACTCTCTGCCATTTAAAACATGAACACAGCAGGACCAATTAGAGGTTTACTCAAAGGTGCACGCGGTCATACCAACAGCCCAAGACGCACATGTGGCTGGAGAACAGACATTTTCGGTTTAGTCCTTTCTTATCTGCTGGTGTGGATCAAACAATCAAGAGGGTCCATGATTCAATCACTGTATAAAACACTTTAAAAATAGTTCACTGCCTCAACGGATTGTATTAAAAATACATTCGTATTCCAAATGCTGGTCAGGGAGGGACTGCAGCCGGAACCAGGCCAGCTATTGATATGAACATTCATTATACTGAAAGAGGAATTATAAAAAAATAAAGACTTCAACAGATGAATGGGCACTTTCTTGTTTCTTGGGGGGGGGAGAGATGAAGACGATTCACATTCTTACGATGGTAAGGGGCAGCAGAGTCGATCATATCCCCTGGACATTACTGAACCTGCTAATGCGCAACAAAAACGTAAATATAAAAAAAATATATCACCTCGCATTGGCTTGAGGTCAGCCAACCCCACGCTGCCCTGACAGACCTTGAAGTACTTCTGGGCGGGTTGGGGTTCGAGGGGAGGTGGGTCTGGCTGACAGGGGTCCAGACTAAGGGACAGAGAGGACGACGGCCACTCAACCACTCCTTAGACATTTGTGCGTTTCTACAAAGAGTGGCTGAGGACGAGTCACAAGAGCGACTGTTCACCAGACATCTAAACCTTGGCCTGGACTACCCAACCTTAGGCCGTCGACGCAGAAGTGGCTCGGGTCAGTAGCTGCGTTTCCATCTAAAAGGTGATGCGAATCTTTAGAAAGTTCGCAAAAAAGTAATTCGAATTAGGTGCGTTTCCATCAAGTGGTTGGAGCGTAATAGGGTGATGACGTTACACGTTGATGTGCGGAAATCGGAAAGACTGTCAGTCCTGTGTTCAAAGTTCGCTACGTCACAGCTGATTCGCTAAAATGTGTTTCCATCTCCCATTTTGGGAATTTACTGTTTCGCATTTCTCAAAAACCACCTCAAGCGAGCGGATAAACTTTTTTGCGAATTAGAGGATTTTGATGCGAATTTTGGTGTTTCCATCACCGTTTACTGATTCGATACTTCAAAGTTCGCATTAAATTAGGGGGATGGAAACGCACCTTGTGTGTCACCGGAAGACAATAGGCCACCCCCCACCTATTCCAACTCCGAAAACCAATCCAGATGAGAGTCGGCACGTGATAAAGGGGTAAATAACAGCTCGGTCTACATCCAGTTTTGCGTCGACTTAAGCTAAAGTGACTATTAAAAAAAAAAAAAATCACTTTCCTTCCCAAAGAGTATGTACAACCAAGAAGCCAACGCACGCAAAACAAATGCATGATCAATAACAATAAAAACCAGGCGGCCCCGATTACAGCCGTGCACGTCTCCAGACGGACACTGTCACAGCACCGCGGCTGATAATCTTTATCAAAATACAGCTGTACACTATCGACACCGGGCGCCTTTCAGCGCCAAACAGAATTTAGGAAATATAAAACACTGTTCCGTCACAAAGCAGAACCGGGGGGGTCCTCGAGTCACTTAATTTCTTTTATGTAAAATATTTTTCGATAGAATCCGCTCCAGAATAAAAAAAAAAGAAGAAAATGCCGCAGGAGGGAGGGCCCAGCGTCAACCAGCAGGGGGCGGTAGGCCTTCAGCAGGTGGATGGGTGGAGGCGGTAGGCCTTCAGCCGGTGGGTGGGTGGGTGGGGGCGGTAGGCCTTCAGCCGGTGTCTGGGTGGGTGGGGGCGGTAGGCCTTCAGCAGGTGGATGGGTGGAGGCGGTAGGCCTTCAGCAGGTGGATGGGTGGAGGCGGTAGGCCTTCAGCAGGTGGTTGGGTGGGGGCGGTAGGCCTCAGCAGGTGGGTGGGTGGAGGCGGTAGGCCTTCAGCAGGTGGATGGGTGGGGGCGGTAGGCCTTCAGCAGGTGGTTGGGTGGAGGCGGTAGGCCTTCAGCAGGTGGTTGGGTGGAGGCGGTAGGCCTTCAGCAGGTGGGTGGGTGGAGGTGGTAGGCCTGGTGGTTGGGTGGATGTGGTAGGCCTGGTGGTTGGGTGGAGGCGGTAGGCCTCAGCAGGTGGTTGGGTGGAGGCGGTAGGCCTGGTGGTTGGGTGGAGGCGGTAGGCCTCAGCAGGTGGATGGGTGGAGGCGGTAGGCCTTCAGCAGGTGGTTGGGTCAAGCTGGTAGGCCTGGTGGTTGGGTGGAGGCGGTAGGCCTGGTGGAGTCCTTCAGCGGGGGTGCTGTCGCCCGGCGGGCTGACGGCCGGACGCTACAGCGGCCGGTCTTTGTCCTGAGAGGCGCGCTGGGTGTAGAAGAGGATGTAGGCCTGGGCGCGGCACACCTCCTCCACGCTGCACACGTTCATCTTGGAGTCGTTACAGTGGACCCAGAACCCTGAGGGGGCACGGAGGACAACGTTAGGCCCACACTCACCGGCGCCACACGGAGGACAACGTTAGGCCGACACACACCGGCGCCACGCGGAGGATAAGGTTAGGCCGACACACACCGGCGCCACGCGGCAGAAAGGACGGCCCCATTATTTTCGACGTACTGGCCCACGCCGGCGGCGGCTAGACGCGCGTAACCCCGCTAGGCTTCACTTGTTGAAGTTAACATAAAAGGTTTTCAAACAAAGTTGAAATGGGCCAACAATGCTGGCCAGTAGGGCCGGCAAAACTGGTCACAAATGACGTTGGAATATTCCTTCTGAGAACCACAGGTTCGAACCACATTCGAATATCTACTTCTGCTCGTTGTCCACAAGGGGGCGCTACCGTCACTGTGACCACTTTTCCAAAACCCCGGGCGCAGCAGCCGACTCACCGCCCTCCTTGTTGTAGCAGTAGGCCGTGTAGTGGCCGGAGCCGAAGCCCTTCCCATGATGCATCACCACGGCGGAGAGCTCGTAGAGGAAGTGTTTTGAGGGTGCGGCGGGGGGGGGGCCGGGGCAGGGGTCCCGGTAGCAGTAGGGCTCCATGTTCAGCAGCTGGTCGAAGCGCACGTGCACGCCGATCTTCTCCCGGTGGTTCCGCCCCGACCACCTGAAGGACAAATCACAAGCAGCCGCGATTTTTTTAATATTTTCATTAATCCACGCAGTCTCCCAAAGAAGCTCTCGTACTTAAAGTGAATAATATTTTAATATCCTACAGCGAACCATTAAGAGATACTGAGAGTAATGCTGGGGGCCGTGCAGGGGTACCTGAAGCGTTTGAGGTGCAGCCGGAGAACTTGAGGCAGCTTGTGGACCATCAGCTGCTTCTGAGCCTCCGTCAGGATGACGGGTTTGGAGGAGAGGCGACGGCGCTTTGCTGAAACACGCCCAGAACAGACTTATTCAGCGAGCGACTTATTGTGGTGTCGCATCGCTGTGGCGACGCTAAACAGACTGAAATAGTCGCATATTGTCAACAGAAAAGAACATTTAATTGAAACCCATTAGCTAGAAGGGAGTCGACTAATACACAGTGGTATCGCAGAGGGTCGACTAACACACAGTGGTACAGCAGAGGGTCGACTAATACACCGTGGTACAGCAGAGAGTCGACTAACACACAGTGGTACCGCAGAGGGTCGCCTAACACACAGTGGTAACGCAGAGGGTCCCCTAACACACAGTGGTACAGCAGAGGGTCGACTAACACGCAGTGGTACAGCAGAGAACCCACTGAATCAGCTCGCCTAGATTTGGCTCCCAGAAACGGCCATTTAATTCTGACAGCTACGAGCGCTACGTCATTAGCATGCAGCTACACGCCCGGCGTGATTAGCGTGCAGCTCCGAGCGCTACGTGGTTAGCATGCGCGCCAGCTCCACCACTCACTGTTGCACTGGTCGCAGGCGTAGATGTTCCCCTCCAGCGCTTCCGTCTCCGTGAACTTGGCCAGCATCTCCGTCAGCCGGCATGACACCTGCGCAGCCGACTCCCTGCTGTTGCTGTGGTAACGCTCGGGGAACTCCAGCGACAGGTCCCAGAAGGGCTCCACAGTGTTGGACTGGTAGTCACAGGCCAGGCAGGTCACCTGTCGAGGGGGGGGACCAGTAAGGCGGCGAGACACAAAATGAGAGAGACACAGAAACGGAGGCAGGAGAGGCCGGAGAGGCAGAGAGAGCAAGAAACAGGCAGAGAGAAAGAAGCAGAAAGGCAGAGGGAAAAAGTAAGAAAGAGAGAGGCAGAGACAGAGAGACAGTGATAGAGACCGAGAAAGAGCCAGGACCAGAAAGTGAAAGAAAGATACAGACAGAGACACAGCCAGAGAGAAAACATTAAGACCAGACACTGGAAACCGTGAGTGACGCATAGTTACCAAGACGTGTGGTTTTACTCGCGTAAAACCACACCTCTTTCAGTTAGTCATTAATTTACTGAATACTTGAAAGAGGAAGCAGCAGTGGGTCACTTACAAACTGCAGTCCAGGAAGACTTTGACCCCTAGACTCTAGGTAAACATGCACACCTGGCCTGATATTCTGCAAGATCAGGTGTGCAGACCCACCTGTGTGTCTAGTCAGCACACAGGTGTGTGTGCTGACTAGGCACTGATCTTTTGTCCTTGTGGAAACAAGGACAAGCTTATTTAAGGGGGGAACTTCAATGTCCATTCATTGCCGTCGAGGTGCAGCAGAGAGTTTTGAAGATAGTTGTATCCCATACAGAGGAGGCATTTTTAAATACGACTCACACATTCTAGTAATAACGACACACAGAATGGGATCCCACTTCCTAATAAACAACAACATGGTTTGGAATCATCTGCCAAGTAGGAGACTTTTAGGGATTCAATCATGTTTTCTGGGAGAAAAGTGAAGTTGCCGTGCTAGTACTTCTTGGCCAAATAATTTATTTTTAACTAAGCCAACATTTGTGGTTATTCTTATAAATGTTTAGAAAAAAGCTGCCGAGACGGTTATATTTTATATGCAGATTCAAAGTGGTTGATGTGGTAAGGAAACATGTCTCTCGCCCGTTCACTCATACTGGTGAGAGACCTCACCGTAACCTCTTAAAATCTGTCTATAAAATATAGATGAACGCAGAGGATTCAAACAAAAGTCAGAGCTAGACGTACAGGGACCTTAGCATGTGCCACGCATGGTTAAACTTTAAGCCACTGCCAACATTAACTAATCATCGACCATATGAACAAGGTTGGTCACCTGTCAGAGGAAGAGACTCTTGAGTCAATGCCATCCTTCAGCAACTTAAAAGAGGAAATGACCCTATATATATATATTAAAGAAAAAAAGAGCGAGAGAGCGAGAGCGAGATGACTACGGTTGTACTTCAGCAGAGCAAAATGTGAATAGTGATAACCAGGGAGGGAGAGAAGACACTTCACGTCCGTACATTAACAGTGAAACAACCTTCTGTATGCCTGGCATACAGAAGGTTGTAACCACAAAGACGTCTGTTTGACTCGCGACGGGTGTTGCAGCACACCGAGACGGTTACCACGGTCCACCAGACACGTGTCACCCTGCGTCTCACGACAAGGGAGGCCCCGGGGGTCCGCTCACCTGGCTGAGCAGCTGCCCGTGGAAGATGCTGTTGACCACGTTCAGGACCTGCCTGATGAGGCGCTTCTGTGTGTGTGGCACGCCGCCGGGGGGGGGCACGGGCCCACCGCCACCGCCGCCGGTGGTCTCCAGCTCCCGCTGCACCTTGTCGAGCAGCTCGCACAGGAACTCCTGGGCGTCCTGCTGGGCGTAGCCGCGGAAGGCGGGGATCAGCTGCCACACCGAGTGCAGCATGGCGAACGGCGACACCAGCGCCCACTTGCCCGACCACATGACCTGGAACAGCGTGTGCAGCTCGTGGCACAGCGAGATGTGCTTGGAGCTGGGCTCCATGGGCTGCACCAGCTCCATGCTGCGGGCCCGCGACGACCCCCCGCTGAGCCCGGCCCCGCAGCCGCCGCCGCCGCCGCCCCCCCCGCTGGCCTGGAGGCCCCTCCGGTGGGCCGGCGGCGGCGGTGGGGGGGCGGGCCCCGCCAACCGGCCGTGGACGGCGGAGGCCAGCAGCTCCAGGGCCGTGGTGAGGTCCAGCTGCAGAAAGCACTCCCTGAAGACGTGGAGGTGGCTGAGCACCTGCAGGATGGAGTTCATGTAGCACGTGTTGCCCAGGTTACGCAGCCCGGTCACGCCCGGCGTCACCGCCGGCCGCCGCTTGAGGGGCGCGCCGCCCTGCTTGGCCGACGGTTTGGCGGGCTGTTTGGCGGGCTGTTTGGCGGGCTGTTTGGCGGGCGTCTTGCGGGGGGCCGGGGGGGGCACCCGGGGCTTTGGCTTGGGTTTGGAGGAAGGGGCGCTGGGGGTCTTGGCGGCGGGTACGACCCTTTTGGACCGGACTGTTTGTTTCTGGGGGGCGGCGGCGGCGGCGGCGGGGGGGCTTCGGGTCCGCGTCCCGTTGGCCGCGGGAACGCAGAGCGAGGCCAGGCCGGCGGCGTCGGCCGCCCTCTGGCTCTGGCGCCGCAGCCGCCGGCTCTTCCTGGGCGGGGCGCTCTCCAGCTCCGCCTGCAGCCGCCGCTTCACAGAGCGCCGCCGCTCCAGCTTCTCCCGCCTCTTCTCCTCCTCCACCCGCCTCGTCTCCTCGTCCTCCCGCCTCGTCTCCTCCTCCTCCCGCCTCGTCTCCTCCTCCTCCCGCCTCGTCTCCTCGTCCTCCCGCCTCGTCTCCTCGTCCTCCCGCCGCCGGCCGCCCTCCGTCAGGGCGAACCACGCGCCGAACACGCGGCCCATGAGCGTGCGGCGCCGGTGCCAGAGGGCGGTGAACATGCGGTCCTCGTCGCGGAGCTGCAGCTCCCGGGCGCCGCAGGGCAGCGGCGGCGCGGCGGCGGATCGCAGGGTGCGCCCGCTGCGCGTGGTCACCTCGTAGCGCTGGCTCTGGATGGCGCCGAGGGTGCTGCGCAGGAGCTTGAGGTCGCCCGTGGCGTTGTCGTTCAGCACGTAGTCGTCGCACAGGTAGCAGAAGACGTACAGCTCGTTCACCTCGATGGCCAGCGGGTGGCGCTGCAGCTGGAAGTGCCGCAGCGCGTGCTCCTCGATGTAGCGGCCGCACGCCACGTGGGCGCAGCCCAGGCAGGCCCACACCGACTCGGTGGTGTTGCAGTCCAGGCAGTGCCACTTCTGGGGGTTGAGGATGGAGTGGTCCGGGGCCAGTCGGAGCCGGCCCACGTGCTTGCACCTGTCCATCGCACCGGTCTGCCCTCCCGCCCGCCTCACTGGGTCCCTGGACACGCAGCCCGGTCCCCAAGGGGGGGGGGGGGGGGAGGGGTGATCCGTGTGGGTCCTCTGAACGGTTTCAGTCCACCAGAGTCAACATGGTGAACTGCCAAACGTGTACCCCAAAGGCATGGCTTTATCTGGGGGACAAAGGGGAAAGGGAATCATTGCTGGAATGCATGCAATGGTAATTAATTTAGTTTCCTCGGCGCAACAGCAAAAAACAAAACCCGGCAGCATATAGGTTTAAGATAAATGTAAAAGTTCCATTCCAACTCATTTCAAACCGTTCCCAATAGCCTTTCAGACGTTCCTATGGAGGAGATCAAAGAGCAGCGCTGCGTATACATTTGGGAGCTGAATCAGTCTTCAGAGCAGGGTTTCAGATTGAGTGTCTGTCTTCCATAGAAGCATAACAAACCACTGGGGGGTGGGGGCTTGGTGCACCAAACTGGAGATCCTCAAGTAGTTCTGAGCCCCATCAGCCCCCCATTGGGATAGTATGGGGCGGGAGGGGAAGAGGACTTAAAACCTGGCCAACAAAAGCTAGAGGCGAGAGAGACCTTTTGTCAGGGTACAGGACTGCCTTCTCAAAAGAAAATGATCGACAGACCCGGATGAAAAGAAATCGGACACTTGGGTTAAACTGTTGTTATGGTAACGCAAAAGGGAAAGTGACCAAAAAAAACGTACTTGTTCAAATGAAAACAACATTTCTTACATCTTTCTGGTACTAACATGTTGTCTCTGAGCTCTTCCAAGCAGACATGTCACACTATGAAAAAAACATGCGTCACTAAAACACTGAAAGTGCTCGGACTTTGGCGTTGGTTTGTTTGCTCGTTATACTGGGCTTTTCCCTGCGTTTGAAAAATAACAATTCTCATTGTTATGATCGGATCAAAGATGGGCAGTAATATATGTATGCTTGAATGTATTAACATCAATTTAGATGATTTGGCAGTGACAAAAAAACGCTAATTTAGGAAAACATTTGTGGCTAGTCGAGACGAGTACATTTCAAGTGTGAGCAAGGATTGGTCGCTCAGTGAGAACGGATATTTAACATCGGGGTAGACAAGTTCACACAGATACTCGTAGCAAGGGTTAAGTATAGTAAGTTAAGTTAAGTATTAATGACAGGGCAGGTGGCGTTTATGGGGTTTCCCTTACTGCACTAAAGCGTAATTGAGCGCGCTTTGCCCTTGTGTGTGAACTGAGTTCACCATTCACTTTAACTGGCTCACTACGTGTTCAAATATAGTCCATAGCAATGCAATAACCCACTGGCCCTTATTACCAATATAACACTTAATTGCAGTCACACTAGTGAAATGGTTCCGAATATAAAATGGTAAAATCAAACGAAAGTTTAGGCTGAGAAAAAAACGACGGGTGATAAACGAGCAAAGGTTGAAGAATACGGAGACGCACATCAACGCTATTCACGTTACGCTGTTGTTCGTATACTTCCTCAGTAATCAGCCCACATAAAATGAAAGCATGTACGTAGACTCGTTAGGTACAATAGTGTCTTTTTCCAGATCGGTGATTTAAGAGATTAGCCAGATTGTAGCTGTCCTCTGCGCTAGTAGTTAGCCTAGCCTGCTAAAGCTAGCTATCAGTAATAATCCTGAGAAGTTCAAGAACTCGCTGGTAAATTGTCAGTTTTGCGTAACATTGTCACGAATATATCATCGTGTACACAAACAACTCATATCTCTGTCAGCCGATCACACCGTTGTCATAATTAACAGCAAAACAAAGGGATAGCAGCATTACCTATCTCTCCTTCACAGGACCTACTACGGCTGGTACTACTGGGGGCGCCATCTTGTCAGTCCTGGTCGCGTGGTGTCGGCTCGAGCGCGTCCTTCACCCGTGACGTCATTGTTGTTATTGTTGTGAATGGTGATGATGATGACGATGGTGGTGGTGGTGGTGATGATGATGATGATGATGATGATGATGATGATGATGATGATGATGATGATGATACATTTAATTTAGAGGCGCCTTTCAAGGCACCCAAGGTCACCAGAGAGTGTCGAAGAGTTACAGAGCATAAAGTCTTCATAAATCGTTTAAAAACAAGACATTGTGGAAAAACAAACAAATGTCCGGTGATTCACACTACACAACAGCATGTGTGTGGATTCTATGGAAAGCCAAGAAGGCCACTAACTGGCCCTAGAATGGCGCGGTAAAAGTTCCGTACCGCACGGATTCCGTACGGTTTCCGTGCGGTTTAGCACTTTTACCGCGCCATTCTATATGTCCATGCATTCTAGGGCCAGGCAGTAAGAGGCCTTCTTGGCTTTCCATAACACACGGTTGGCCGGTATCAAATGATTTTGGGGAGAAAAAAAGATCGTCCTGGCGGCCTTAAACTGACTCAACAGCGCCACCTGCTGTTGTGTAGTGTGAATCACAGGACATTTGTTTGTCACGTGACTTTTGGCGCTCATTGTCCGCCTGACTGATCCACGCGCAAATGCTTTCAGATCCAAGCGCAGCTTTCAGTGTTCCGTACTTGTAGAATTGTTTTAGTGCCTACTATAGACCAAAAGAGATTGTCGCAGTTGTCTTGTGAGACGACTGCTTCCGTTGATGTTGTCGGAAAAGGTGAGTTTGAGATGTATAACATGCGAACAATGATCATCAAGTTTTATGAAATTAATTGAAATCTTCATAAATCCATGCTCAGTTTGCAACGTGTTTAGCCTAAATAATCAGACAGCTAGCTAGCATGCAGACAAGCAGCCCGTTAGCTTCTAATTTTTTGGTAGGCAAACTAAGCTTCATGTCAGCTGGTTTCTAACATTTCTTTATAGCAAGAAGAATTAATGATGGAAGTAATAAGTCGCATGAATTATTTTATTCAAACTGGTTAAATGCCTACGCCTATGCACTATTTAGGGTGTTTGTTATTTTTAAGTGAGGCCGAAATGCCCGCTGAAAAGAGGCGGATTCAGGAGCGAGAGAGACAACTCAAGGAGGCAGCAAAGGGGAGCACATCACTGCAGGGTTGGCTACGAAAAAGCCAACAAGCAGGTGAGAAAGAGCCTTTGCATTGTGATACAGATGACACTGTAGGCTAATGATAAATTAATCAGACTCATATCTTAGCCTACTAATGGCAATTTTTCATAATTACATTCCATTTAAGATGAGGAGCAGCCAAAAGCCTCCAGCCACAAGGAAGTTGGGGACCAGGAGGCACGTAGTGCAGGTAGGCCTAAGTGCTGATCACCAAATATGAGATGAGAGGACCATGCTAGAAAGTACAGGGTTAAAGAGCTGCATGCTAAATAATCGTAATCTAAAAAGAACATAGGCTATTTTAGAGATCCTTTCAAAGATCTTGCCAGAGCAGAACATAAATAACCCTGCTTCTAATGGGCATTCAAATAATAATGATAATGGTAATAACAATAATATGTAATTGGAGAGATGGTGAGCCCGGTGCATCAGCTGCGTTCAGAGTGCCAGAGCCAGAGCCAATCCCAGATGAGATCAGGACAGACTGGCAAAACAGGGAAAGGAGAGATGAGTAGAAGGATGAGATGAGGGAGAGGAGAACATCAGAAAGGGAGGATATTGAGGTGAAGAGTGGGGCAGAATCCACAGATTTAGATTTTTTGCTGAGGTTGGCTTATCCCACAGATCCAGCTCATGTACAGAGCAGCAATCTTAAATACGATCAGACCTTCATCACATTTTCCCTAAAAATCTCCCTAAAAACACAAATAAAGGGTGATTGAGTGCTGTATTTCAGTGTTTTACTAATTTGTATTAATATATTAATAAAGACTAGGGGTGGGTATTTCCAGGTACCTCACGATTCAATTCGATTCTTTAGGGCTTGATTTGATTCGATTTTGATTTGATATTGATTCATTTGCTTCGATATTGATTAAATAATACATGCAGATGACAAAAATACCTAAATATTATTTAGAATTAACCATTTAAAAATGAATTAACTAGGGATGGGCACGAGTAGTAAATTCCAAACTCGAGTGATCGAATGAATTCCTCGAGGATCAATCGAGTACTCGTTTAAAACTAATCTATTTTTAGAATGCAACGCATCTGCAGCAGGAATTGGCCTAATGATGAACGGCAATATTACCAACCAAACATGTAATGCTTATTCTCACTCAAAACAGTCAAAGAGTTATCAGAGTATTCATTATTTATTTTGGTAAACGTTCAAAACACATTTTCCTTGCAAAAATAAATATGCATCTCACATTTTAAATCACGTCGAAAAAGGCCTGTAACGGTTTAAAAAAAAAAAAAACTAAACAAGTAGCCTAACCTTTGCAAATAATTTAAAGCTGCAAATAAAACTGCAGCAAATGAACTAAAAACATACTCAGCGATCTTCTATACACGGCCGGGATTACAGCTGCGTCTTGCGGGGGTGAAAATAACCGACACACTTGGTTGCTGCGGGTCTGCTTTCCCGAACTCACCGTTGTGTTTCAGGAGCATATGTTGCCGCATAGTACTTGTAGTACTCTGGTAGCTCAATTTCGCTTGGCATATTTGACATTTCACCGTATGATCTCCTTTTTCTGTAAAGTATTTCTGTAAAACCATTTCATTGTGCTTTAACTAGCAAAAAGGGAATACACCATTGTATAGTATTGTTCCTGAGCTAATCTTGCAGCATAAAAGTAATAATCATAACATGGACAAATGTAAAGGGGCATGTACATTTGGGCATATTCGCTTCTACAGTAGATTACAATGAATGAGTATGCTTCATTTATTTTATTTTTTTATGGAAATAATCGATTTGCACTGTTTGCAGAAAAAATTAACAACTTAGATAAGACAAAATAAGCAATCTTTTTCAAGTAAATAAAGGATCTTCAGGTTTGACACAATTACAAACAGTTAGACAGTGCTAGTCAAAGCAAATCTTTTTTTCCTTGATTGAAAAGGTGCTATGTTCAAAAGAGCAGCGCTGTGTCTCTGGGTTGTACTGGACGTCTCCGCAGCAAACGCTGTCCTTGTGTTCCTTCCTAAGGATCTTCTCACTGCGCAGATTTCCACAGCACAACTGTCGGTCCACATTATAGGCCTCTGTAGGACACACAAGGTTGTTAAAAACCTTGTCATATTCGACCCAGTCGGTGCTGACCTCTTGAAGAGCATACGATCAGACTACAGCTTTGTTCGGCGTTCTTAAACCAACAAAATCTAAACTTCAATGGCTTTCTTAATCTCTAAACCTAAATAGATCTCTAATGATGAAAAACATTCTAACACCCTTGGCTAACCTCCAATGGTAATGCTATGATAACAAATCCCCTCTGTTGGCCGCCTATATTCCAGACAGGCTGATTCCGACACAAAAACACACACACACATACACTTACACATACACACACACACACACCTACCCCAGCAGGGCAGCCGCGTAGGCCCTGTTACCACCTGACAGTAACATGCGTCTTAAATGAGCCAATCAGGGTTGGACAGTATCGCCCCACTCCACACACCAAACCCGATACGAAGGACCAGACTGGATTCAGACCACAAACCATGTCACATCTACTGTGTTTTGTAACGGATGATCGTTACTCACCCTGTCCACAGTACTTAGACAATGTTCCGGGTTCCGACACCATGTGGTTTGCTGTGGACATAAGTAATCTTTTATATAATTTCTCTTTGCACTCTTTACTGAAGTTTGTTCACTGAAGTGTGCATGCAGCAATGAGAAGAAAACAAACCTGTGGGCCCTTGGGTCTCATATGAAACTGAGAGTTCATTTATTTTAGGAGAATCCCCGTCGCAGCCCTGTGTCTGTGGGTTGTACTGGTAGTCTCCACAGCAAATGCTGTCCTTGTGTTCCTTCATAAGGATCTTGTGACTGCGCAGACTTCCACAGCACAACTGCCGGTACACATTATAGGCCTCTGTAGAAAACACAATTACTGTATGCACTCTTATATTCTAGATCAGTGGTCTTTAACCTGGGGTTCATGGAGGTGCTTCAGAGGGTCACCAATTGTGTAGGGTTAAATCATGATATTTCTTTTTTATAAATGCAATTAAAGGTCAAATAGGAAAGTTTTGCAACTTGCGACCTGATCCTAAACCCTTACCTCTCCATACTCTCTCAAAAGCCTGCCCACCGAAAAAGCCAAAATAGCAAAACCCCAAATTGTATAAATATAGGCCATGCACAACATACAGCAGAAAAACGTATGTGCAAACGTTTTTTCTCCAGAAAATACTTAAATGAGCCAATCACAGGTGGACAGCATCTCGGGGCCAGCATCACCCCGCTCCACACACCACACCCGATACGAAGAACCGGACTGGATTCAGACCACAAACTAGATAACATCTACTGTGTTTTGTAACAGATGATCGATACTCACCCAGTCCACAGCACTTCGACAATGTCCCGGGTGTCGGGATCATGTTGTTTACTGTGGACATGTCATCTTTTATACAATTTATCTTGGCACTCTTTTCTCAAGTTTTTCACTGAAGTGTGCATGTAGTACTGAGAAGGAAACAAACCTGTGGGCTCTTGGGTCAAACCCTGGTCTGAGTCTGTTTCATAGGGAACTGAGAGTTCATTTATTTCAGGAGGATCTCCACAGCAGCCCTGTGTCTCTGGGTTGTACTGGACGTCTCCACAGCAAATGCTGCCCTTCTGTTTCTTCATAAGGATCTTCACATTGCCCAGACTTCCACAGCACAACTGCCGGTCCACATTATAGGCCTCTGTAGGAAAAACAAGGTTCATAAAAACCTTGTCATATTCGCCCAGTCGGTGCTGACCTCTTGAAGAGCATATGATCAGACTACAGCTTTTTTTGGCGTTCTTAAAAGGTCCCATGGCATGCTACTTTGTGGATGCTTTAATACAGATATTACCGGGCCCCAAACACAGTATTTGAAGACGTTCCCGAAATTCAGCCGACATTGAGCTTTTCCCAAACGCGCCGTTTCGGTGTCTGTAGCTTTAATGCAAATGAGGAGGAGAGAGGCAGGTCAAGGAGGAAGGTGGGGGTGTGGCCCTGAGCAGCTTGCTGCCACGGTACCATGCGCTCTGTTTACAGTGGATGTATCGCAATGGCGAGGCGCACACAGCCGGCGGGAGTCCTGGAGCTCTATACCTAAATGATATTATTATACATAAATATCTATATCATATAATATATATTATCACTGCCAAAAGCTGTGTGAGCCTCCAGACGATATTATGAATCTCAAACGACTGCGTCGGGTTGTCCGACGTCTGTGGTTCTTCCAAGTCCACATCTTCTGAAGTAGACTGAACCAAGACATGGAGGAGAAAGGGATTGTTGGCCTTGGTTGTCTCCCGCCGGAGCCTCGCTGCCGAGGGACCACCGCCTCGGCAGCGGTCAGCGCTTACGCCTCGTGCCCACTGCACCGTCAGTCAAAGGACTCAGAAGGCGTGGCTGACGGATGGGGGAGTTTTCCAGGGTCGTCAGAGCCCGAGTAGTGTCACAGTGCTTACATTTGAAGACGTGATCTGATTGGATGAAGGATCCGTCGCTGCCGAAAAAGTTGAACATTTTTCAACTTTTTGACGGAGCCTTCAGCGCACGGATCCACAATGCATTGTGCGTCCGTCCCCATTCAAAGTCAATGGGGATCAGTCAACGGATGGAGGCAGTGGGCACGAGGCGTTAGGCACCACCACCTCCTGCAGCGGGCAGCGGGAAGCGGGGCTCAAGCGGAAGACATTCGCGGGCAACAATCCCTTTCTCCTCCATGTCATGGTTCATGTACTTCAGGGAGTCAAAGCCAAAGTTCCTTTCCCCCAATTCCTTCTCAACCATGGCTGAAATAATCCCCACTAAGAATATCATTGTGGAAATACCAGAGACGGGAGTCTCTGGTACGCTTCACTCCACATCCGTCCATAGTGATGGGGGAACTATGCTGAAGGGCCCCTCCGAAGAGCCGAAAGAGACATTGAATGGTTATTAAATTATTGGAACATAAACACCTTACCGGCAACTGACAAGAGGGAAATGCCTCTGTTATTACCGCAGTCTGCTTTGTCTCCTTTGCGCTTAAAGATTGCGATGATGTTGGTATCCTTCCAATCTTGCGGGATGATTTCAGATGACCAAATGTTAATGATCAGTAGGTGTAATCTGCGGGTGAGGAGGTATCCGCCAAGTTTCAGGATTTCTGCTGGGACTCCATCAAGGCCTGGGCTCTTGTTGTTCTTCAGGCCAGCGATGGCTTTTCCTACCTCAGCAAAGCTGGGGGAGGAGTCCAGATCAGTGACGGTTGGCAGGCACGGTTGGCTGGCCCCGAGATGCTGTCCACCCGTGAATGCCTCATTTCAGTATTTTCTGGAGAAAAAACGTTTGCACATACGTTTTTCTGCTGTAGGTTGTCCATGGCCTATATTTATAAAAACACCAATGCTCGGCCAATCTGTTCAGGATCTGTCGTTTGTCCTCGTACAGGATGGTACCATCTGCTTATCTGACCGGGGTTATGTTCTTCCTCTGTGGGCCATAAATAACCTTGATTGAGTCATAGAAAGCGTGGGAGTTGTTGGTGTCCGCGTGATGCTGTATCTCGTGGGATTTCTTTGTCCACCAGTCATTCTTCATGGCTCTGAAGGTACGCTGTGTTTCAGCCCGGATGTTGTTGAAGCGGGCCTTCAGCAAGGTGGATTGGGGGTTGGAAAGGTGAGCTGCAAGGGCCTTGTGTTTTGCCTGAAGTAGGTTGTGGATACCTGGTGCGCTGTTGTCGAACCAGTCTTGGTTTCTTCGTCTGGTGTACTCTACAGACTCTACTGCCGCCCGGTGATTAGCGGTGCGTACGGTGCTCCAGGTGATGTTGACATTCGGATCAGCTGGTGTTTCAGGGATCTTGGACAGCTTTAAGGCGATCTGTTCCCTGAGCTGGTTGACTGAGTACGGGGACTTCAATGCGTCACAGTTGAGCTTCCTGCAGGGTGGTGTTTTCCTCAGTGGTGGACGGAGTTCCAGGGTGAATTTGGCTCTGATCAAGCGGTGATCAGTCCAACAGTCTGCTCCACACATGGCTCTGGTAACTCGCACCTCCTTCCTGTCAGCTTGGCGGACAATGATGTAATCAAGGAGGGGCCAGTGTTTAGAGCGGGGGTGTTGCCAGGAGGTCTTAAATTTGTTCTTCAGTTGGAACAAGGTGTTGGTGATGACCAACTGATACTCAGAGCAGAGAGTGAGGAGGCGAAGACCATTTTCATTGAGTTTACCAACACCGTGCTGCCCAAGCACATCCTTCCATAACACACTGTCAGAGCCCACTCTCGCGTTAAAGTCCCCGAGGAGAATGAGCTTGTCAGTGGAGGGTGTTTTATTTATGGCGGAGTGCAGCGAGGCATAGAAGAGTTCCTTGCACTCAGGGTCGGCATCCAGTGTTGGGGCATATGCACTGATGAGGGTGGCATGACGGTTGTTGGTGAGGGGAATGCGCCAGGTCATCAGTCTTTCACTGATGCCGACTGGGGATTCTGGGATCCTCTGAAGTAGGCTTGACCGCACAGCAAAACCTACACCATGGAGGCAGCGGTAGCCTTCTGGAAGCCCCCTCCAGAAGAAGGTGTAGCCTTCTCCCACCTTTTAGAATCCTTGCCATGGAAGCGGGTTTCGCTAAGAGCTGCGTTATCAATGTTGCATCTCTGCAGCTCGTGTGCAACCAGCGCTGTTCTTCTTTGGGGACAAGATGAGTCAACGGGCACATCCAAGTGTGCGGACGTTCCAGGTTGCAATGGTGAGCTTCATGTGGGTTTTCTTATTATATTTTCGACCGCGTGGAGGGATGACCCGGCAGCTGCGGCAGGCTACCCGGTTAAACGGAACAGACCTTTTTTTAGGCCACCTTTTCTAGGCCCTTCCCTCTCAGGGTGAGCAGGGAGGAGCTGCTAAGTCGCGTGAGGAGCTGCCGGAGAGGAGCGCTGTTCCATCCCACTCCTCGGCGACCATCTTTCTCACGCCGCCTAGCGTGCAGGGTTGGGCTAGATACTCCCAGTCGCATCCTGACCTGTACCTGCCGCCCTTCCCCAACGCCACAGGATACACGGTTGGACAGTATCGCAGGGCCAGAATCACCCCACTCCACACACCACACCCGATACGAAGGACCAGACTGGATTCAGACCACAAACCATATAACCAGGGTGTCCGCGCAGTTGTAGAAGGTAGTAAAAACAATTGCCTACAGGGATCGCGGCAGTGTCACATTTATACCTTACAGGAAGTAGTAAGCGGTGCTTTGGATCCCCCCGCCCCGCTGCTTGATGTCGTGTTGTTGATATTGTGGAGGTAGTAAAAGGTAGTCAATTCATCTCTATGATTCCTGCATATACCCTGATAACGTCTAATCTGTGTTTTGTAACAGATGATCGTTACTCACCCTGTCCACAGCACTTGTACAATGTCCCGGGTCCCGACATCCTGTTGTTTGCTGTGGACATAAGTGATCTTGGATACAATCTTTCTTGGCAATCTTTTGGCAAAGTTTATTCACTGAAGTGTGCGAAGTAGTGAGAAGGATGCAAACCTGTGGGCTCTTGGGTCAAAACCTGTTTACAGTCCATCTCACAGGAAATTGAGAGGTAATTTATTTCAGGAGGATCTCCGCAGCAGCCCTGTGTCTCTGGGTTGTACTGGACGTCTCCACAGCAAACGCTGCCCTTGTGTTCCTTCATAAGGATCTTCTCACTGCACAGACGTCCACAGCACAACTGCCGGTCCTCATTATAGGCCTCTGTAAAAAAAAACAATTACTGTATGCACTCTTATATTCTAGATCAGTGGTCTTTAACCTGGGGTTTATGGAGGTGCTTTAGAGGGGTCACCAATTGTGTAGGGTTAAATCATGGGGTATTTCTTCTTTATAATTGCAATTAAAGGTCAAATATGAAAGTTTTGCGACTTGTGACCTGATCCTAAACCCTTACCTCTCCATACTCTCTCAAAACTCTGCCCTGCCCATCAGACCGCTCACGTATAACATCCGCTCTGTGCTTTGTAACAGATGATCGTTACTCACCCTGTCCACAGCACTTGTACAATGTCCCGGGTTCCGGGATCATGTTGTTTCCTGTGGACATGAGTCATCTTTTATGCAATTTATCTTGGCACACTTTTCTCACGTTTGTTCACTGAAGTGTGAATGCAGTACTGAGAAGGAGCTTTCAAGTGGTCGGAGCCCGAGTAGTGTCACAGTGCTTAAATTGTTCAACTTTTTGACGGAGCCTTCAGCGCACGGATCCACAATGCATTGTGCGTCCGTCCCCATTCAAAGTCAATGGGGATCAGTCAACGGACGGAGGCAGTGGGCACGAGGCGTTAGGCAACACCACCTCCTGCAGCGGGCAGCGCCGAGGCGGTGGTCCCTCGGCAGCGGGAAACGGGGCTCAAGCGGAAGACATTCGCGGGCAACAATCCCTTTCTCCTCGGCTGTGATAATCTCCACTAAGAGTCTCATTGTGGAAATACCAGAGACAGGAGTCTGACGTGTTATGCGCCATAACACACTTGCGTTACAGTGTGTGTAATCGCACACACATGCACACGCGCACACAGACACACGCGCACACAGACACACACATGTGGCGCTCGCACGGTCGTATCTCATTGGGCGGCCAAATTCTCTGGGCTGGCAAGGCAGAGAAGGGCGAGGTGGCATCTCCCCTTATGACGACATACGGGGAAAATTCCAAAACGGAGCGTCTGAGCTTCGGTTTTTTAAAGGCGGAGCAGAATGCCTAGTTCTCGTTTTACACCCAACAAAATGTCTAGCTATTTGGGGAGCAAAGGTAGGCTAGGGGAACTCATATTAACGTTACAAAGCCTCAGAAAGTGAAATTTTCATGCCATGGGATCTTTAAACCAACAGCGTGTAAACTTCAATTGGCTTTCTTAATCTCTAATGATAGAAAAGTTTTTTTAACACCTGTGTAAAGTACAAAAGCGCCCTTTGCTAACCTCCAAAAAGCCCACCCAAAAAGCCACAATAGCAAAACCCCAAATTGTATGAATATAGGCCAAGCACAAAATACAGCACCAAAATGTATGAGAAAAAGGTTTCTCTCCAGAATAGACCCCTGGTCGAAATGGCGGAAAGTTCACACAGGCAAAAAAGCTATTTTACCTCGACCATAAGGAGAAGAATGACATTATACAACAAACAACCAGAGTTGATTTACTCCCCCCAATAGAGGGAGTATATAATGATAAGGAATGCGATAAAAAATGATAACAGTCCATATAATTTGTAGTGCAAACTTACCAATCACAACAGGAGTTGAACCCATGTGCCAGATAATAATTGCCAGGGAGAGCATTTACGCGCTGTCCTGTATCATAAACTGATTAAACTGCTCAGCGATTTGCTCCACTCTAAACTGTTGCTGTTACTGTACGTGTGTAGAAGTTGGCTATGAGGCTGTATTTAACAAGATGCTATGACATGAGCCAACTCGTGACGTGTCGCCTTGGGTCAATGTTTTCAACAGGTCATTCTAGAAACGTGTCGGTCTCTATGGCTACTCTGAATGAATGGAAGAGGAAAGAAAATTTTAGGGAGGAAGAGGGTGGGGGCTTCTTACTATCTCGGGGGTGGCTGGGATTGTTTGGGAAAAGCAGGATGCTTCCTCTGGAGAGGGGGAGCGAGAACGCTTCACTCCACATCCGTCCATAGTGATGGGGGAACTATGCTGAAGGGCCCCTCCGAAGAGCCGAAAGAGACATTGAATGGTTATTAAATTATTATACAGCAGTATAGTGATGACAAGTCAGTCACATGGTAGGATCTTTTAAAAAAGATCAAATAAATTCAACATTAAAATATTTGTATGTGTTCGACTAATATTCATGACTGATGAATGTCAGGTTTATGTCCAGCTAAGACATGTATAATTTTATCCAATAAATAACATTAACCTAGCAATAGGTTAATAGTAACTAGAATAACTGCACTGTTCAAATGGAGCTGTTGAGACAATGTCAAGTTCTTTGAGAAATGGGAAATTTGTATTTTTCAATTACAAACCTAAAACATTAAAGCAGTTTTTGTTCGTTTGTAAGTTCTCGGCGTTCTCTCACCCCCGCTTGCTCGTCATCGTACTGTTTTATACCGAAATAACTTCGGGAAGTATTTAAATAAGATAAATTGTAAGAAATTAATGAGTGGGTTGAAAAATAAACAACATTGTTTGGCGATCTAAAACCAACAGAATCTAAACTTCAATGGCTTTCTTCATTTCTAAACCTAAATACATATCTAATGTTAAAAGCAAATGTGGAACACCACACCGCCCTCTGCCAACCTCAAACGGTAATGCTTTGATACCAAATCACCTCTGTTGGACAGTATCGCAGGGCCATCATCACCCCACTCCACACACCAAACCCGATACGAAGGACCAGACTGGATTCAGACCACAAACCATATAACCAGGGTGTCCGCGCCGTAGTAAAAGGTAGTAAAAAAAAAGAATGGCTACAGGGATCGCGGTAGTGTCACATTTATACCTTACAGTAAGTACTAAGCGGTGCTTTGGATCCCCCCGCCCCGCTGCTTGATGTCGTGTTGTTGATATTGTGGAGGTAGTAAAAAAGGTAGTAAAAGGTAGTAAATTCATCTCTATGATTCCTGCATATACCCTGATAACGCCTACTCTGTGTGGAGGTGCTTCAGAGGGGTCACCAATTGTGTAGGGTTAAATCATGAGGTATTTCTTTTTTATAATTGCAATTAAAGGTCAAATATTAAAGTTTTGCGACTTGCGATCTGATCCTAAACCCTTACCTCTCCATACCCTCTCAAAACCCTGCCCACCCAAAAAAGCCAAAAAAGCGAATACCCAAATTGTATGGATATAGGCCATGCACAAAATACAGCACAAAAATGTCTGTGCAAAAGGTATCCCTCCAGAAAATTCTTCTTAAATTAGCCAATCACGGGTGGACTGCATCTCGGGGCCAGCATCACCCCACTCCACACACCACACCCGATACAAAGGACCGGACTGGATTTAGACCACAAACCATAACCATGTAACATCCACTCTGTGTTTTATAACGGATGATCGTTACTCACCCTGTCCACAGCACCTGGGCAATGTCCCGGCTTCCGATATCATGTGGTTTCCTGTAGAGATAAGAAATCTTTTTCAGACAAATTATCTTTACACCTTTTTTGTTTGTTATTCTCTTCACTTTTAATCCTTTTTATTCTGGCATGTTACATTACGTCGTTGTCATCTTAGTTTGTATCCTTGTCCATGTAATGTCAATGTCAATCATCTGTCTAACTATATGTTGTTTTGCTTTTATGCTTTTGTATGTTTTATCTAACATCAACCTGCCAGGGAATACAGATGAAAAATAGTTTTTTAACTAAATGTGGTGCATTTATATGTCCGATACAATGGCTATGTTGATTAATGCACACTGTCCCTTTTTAAATAAATGAGTGTTAAAAAAAAAAAAGTCATACATCTGTATTAAGTACAAAAGCCCCCTTTTGCAACCTCCATCGCCAACAGTAATGCTATGATACCAAATCTCCTGTTTGCTGAACATATACCAGACAGGCTCACTTCGACATGAGAACAATCACACACACGCCACAACAAATACCAAACATAGCTACTCCTTGCCTAGACGTCCACAGCCCATCAGCCGATAATTATCGCTATAATTACGTATTTATGCTTTATTGTTTGAACATAGATCGTTATCTGTTAACATCGATTTAGATCTGATTATAAAACAGACTGCAATAAATACTGATAACATTCCAATAAAACTTACCAATGACGAAATAAGTTGCACTGATGAAATGGATGAGATTTCCCAGGAAGATCATTTGCACGCCGTCCTGTATCACAAACTGTGATTAAACTGTTCAGCAATTTGCAGCAAATCCGCTCTAAACTGGTACTGTTACTGCATGTGTGTAGCAGGCGGCTACGAGGCTGTATTTCGCAAGTTCCTATTAGGGGAGCTCACTCATGTCTCATTTATGCGGAACGCTTGGAACAGGTCTTTCTAGAAACGTGCCCGTCTCTAAGGCTACTCTGAACGGAAGGGGCTGATGATTAATCTGCTCATTCTCAAGTCGTGGATCCTGCAGCTAGACGGATCTTCTCCTATTCCTCAGATCAAGGAATGGAAGGGCTGTCAAGGTTCTGGGTTTTGTGTTTCACCTCACCTGTTGGAATTTTAGTTTGGTTTTTCAGTGGTATTTCCTGGGCTTGAACTTCCTGTGTTTTCCATGTCTCTTCCTGTCCTTCCCTGACCTTGTAGATCCCCTTTGTATTTTGCTATGTCTGTGCCGTGTCTTGTCTTCTGTCTTCTCCTGCTATGTGTTTATGTTTACCTGTTTGTGTTCCTGTCTTAGCCCCTTGTGTACTTCCTGGTTTGTGTTTTGTACCTTGTCCCCTGAGTCTTTTTATTAGTTTGAGGTTGATTTTTGTCTTGTCCAATGTTCTCCTGCCTCTCGTTCTACCTTGTTACCTGCCCACTTGTGTCTTGTTAGTCATGTGTATTTAAGTCCTTGCCTTGGTTCAGTCCCTTTCTCAATCATTGTTACTTTTGTCGCGGTGCACCTTGTTGCATTTGGGTCCTCAACCTTAGTAGCAGTCGTGACAAGAGCAGTATGATGTGGGATCTGACTAGCAGATGGTAAACCATTATAAATGGTAAATGGACTGCATTTATATATCACAAGAGATTCATGATGTTGGAGTTGCGTCATAGAGGTGTTTTGCTTCTTCTTCTTGACTTTCACTCTAGATTGAAGATAATATATCCAGTGTGTCCGCGCATCCTTAAAAAGTCTTTAAGGGTCTTAAATTCATGTTTCTAAATTTAAGACCTTAAAGTCTTAAATTCGTTACAAATGTCACATGCTGGTCTTAAATACTGTAACTCAAGGTCTTACATTTTTCGGGGCAGGACTATTTATTTTCTTATTTTTCTCGTGGGACTTTTCAGGAAGGACATGTAAAGAGGCTTCTTTCTTGCTAGCTGCATATATAAATGATTACCTGGGTGTTTGCTAGCTAGTCTGCGACAATGAGTAGGTTAATGAGTCTCATTGAGTGACACACCTGCTATGCTTGGGTTATAATACAGCGGGATCCCCCCACCATCGTGTGTTTTAGGTCTTACATTTCATTCAAGGTGATATTAAAAAGGTCTTAAAAAGTCTTGACTTGCTGAAACCTGCAGATACCCATTAGCCGATACATAGAAAATGGCAAGACGAAAACAATGTCTTAGGTTATTGGTAAAAATGACTTGAATTGACGGGCCTATCATTGTCAGATTAAAAGGTCGTTCTGGTTTTATTCAGGGAGTGATGATCGACCCATGCATTGATATTGACCCGGAGTAAACATGTATCAATTAAAATGTCAATCGACACAGTCATTCGATCAGTAAAGGAAATTATAGCCTGGTTATGGCAGTGAGCACAGATAACCACTAGAGGGCGACCTTGACACATCGGAGTGAATGTGTCTGTTGTGTTTATTGAATTTTCTTGGTCATTTAATGGGATTTTGTGTTTTCAATTCTTGTTACCACATATAGATTATCTTCGTAGCCGATCAATAGTGAATTACGAAGCACACCATCCGTGGCCCTTGACCATGGTGTTGTAAGACTAATTAAATTAGCACGTCTTGGCTACTTCCTTCCCCTGGCCTTCAGGACTGGGAACACTGATCTCGCCAGGGACACACACACACACACACACACACACACACACACACACACACACACACACACACACACACACACACACACACACACACACACACACACACACACACACACACACACACACACACACACACACACACACATTGTGGCAACCTGGCTGTTACCAATTAAGGATATGCAGAGCACTTGAGGAATGGGTGGAGAAGCAGCTTAAATAGCCTGCTTCTCCACCTCACCGACGGACCGGACCCGGACCCGACTCACCCTTTTTGCCCCAGTGTGGAAGAAACTTAAGTTGATGTATGATTTCCCCTTTTTATTGTGAGCTGCATGCAATAACACCGCTGCACCGCAACCCTGCCTGAGCATTTGTTTCGGGAATCGCAGCCGCCGCCGACAGGGGATTGTCACAAAACGCACACACACACACACACACACACACACACACACACACACACACACACACACACACACACACACACACACACACACACTAGATGTAACCCTATTGCAAATAGTGTGCTTCTTTTTGCTGTAAATATTGTTGCTTATTTTTGTGACTACTGTTGTTTTTGCACAATCCTGTGAGCATTTCCTCTCCTATTTCACTGTTTGTTACAAATACAGTTCTTGGATCGATCCGATCCACTGAAAACACTGGGCTACCAAAACACTGGGCTAAAATCGTACATATCGGTTGATGGTGCCTTTTGGACTAAGATTGTGTTTGCATCAGGTTCTGTGGTTGGAATTAGGACAAAAATAAATCCTGATTCTCGCTACATTCATGTTTCAGCCTATGTTTTTTCCTATATTAAATGTTCGTCACATTGAGCATGGTTGACCTTTAATGGCAGTGAAAAGAGTCAAAATACGCATTATGAATCTTAATAGATTATCAGTTGTAATTTATTGATCGCTCTTCCGTGGTATAAAACTCACACAAAGAATGATAACTGTTAGCATTAATACCATAGCTTAATTACTATCTCCTCCCCACGTTAACATTTTCCTCGAGTTGCGCACCAGTTATACTCAGAAATGAAGGCCTTGAGCTCTGTGTGGGCTGAGGTATCATCAAGTATCTTCATCTTACAGTACACCAATATACCAATATACTATTACGTTATACTGAAGGTCACTAAACATGGTAATCCAGAATTTGCAGAGGGAAAACAGTGGAATATCTCATGAAGAACAGTGTAATCATCTGGTGTAAATAGTTTGCTAGCCACTTCAAGTTTAATTCAAAATCTAAAAAAGGTCTTCCCTGTTTGCCTAGATGTCACAAAGCAACCCAAGCTTGAGAGATCTCCCCATCCCCCAGTAATTCTCTTTCGTGCACGTGAGGTTAATATCCACTTTGGCCTTTACTCTTAAAGCTGCTTAAAGTAAGATTTCAGGGCTATAGTTTGAGTGTTATTTGTTGTCAATGCCATATCCGTTTGTCCGCTATCAGTGACGGAAATACACAAATCACTACGGCGTTTGTTGTTGTTTACTTCTGCTCTTTTCTGTTCCCTCCCCTGACAACTCTCAAACCTTCCCTACGTTACCATTACAAACCAAACCCCTGCCGTTCTTACTCTATGCATTATGTCACCAATCCAAAATCCAAACTGAATCAAGACTCGTGTGCAGGTTCATTCTTGGTGGAACCAAAGACGTGTAAAACAGCAGTCCCCCCCCCCCCCCCCCCCCCAAAACCCACCCCACTCCACCAGCGTTCCAGCAGACAGACGTCCTACTTCCTGCCGTAGGCCAAGGCACCGTACGCCACCACGCCCACCACCGCCACCAGAACCGCCCCCCCGCACAGCATCATCGGCAGGTCGGTCGATCCGGCCGGTTCCGCGGCCGCGGCGGCGGGGGCGGGAGCCTCCGTCGTGGGGTTCGGTGGGGTTCTGTGGCCCGGAACCTTCTCATCTCCCACGGAGCCCAGCGGAATCTGGGAGAACCGCGGTTGGTCGGCGGTGGCGGCGGGCTGGCCGGCGACCACGGGCACCAGGACCGGGGGGGGGAGGAGCTCCTGCCGGGAGTACCGCTGCTCCTCCACCACCTCCGAGGGGCGGCAGGAGGAGGAGGAGGAGGTGATGGAGGGCACGGGCGTAGACGTGCTGGAGGGCGGCTGGAGTTTGAAGATGGGCATTGGGGCCGTGGCCGTGGAGGCCTCCCGCCCGGAGAGGTGGCGGCGGCCGCCGGCACGCAGCGCGTCCTCGGCCGCCACCACCAGGAGCTGGGAGCTCAGGTGGCGGGGCTGCTGCTGCTCCTCCTCCTCCTCCTCCTCCTCCTGCTCCCGCCGGAGCTCCTCCAGCTCCTGCTCCCCGCCCAACATACTCAGAACGCTGCTCTGCATGTCGTCCTCTTCCTCGCCTCCGGCCGTCTCTACCTCCTCGGCCTCCTCCTCCTCCTCCTCCTCCTCCTCGGTCTCAACAGCCTCCTGCTCCTCGTCCTCCCGCTCCAGGTGGACCATGTCGGAGGGGGAGGAGTTGTTCTCCTCTCCGGGGAGCAGCACCCCTCCCTCACTGCTGTCCAGGCTCTTGGCGTCCTCGGGGTCGGGGTCGCCCATGGTGGACCAGGACTCGGCCAGGAGGCTCTCGCTCTGCCAGGGCCCCGGAGGGACGTCCCCCTGGCTCAGGGGCAGGGTGGCGGGGCCACGGCTTAGCCAATCGGGGCCGGTGTCTCCAGACAGGGAGGAGGCCCCACCGGCGCCCCCGTCCTCCCTGCTGGCCGTCGCCTCCCGAGCCTTTCCCTCCAGAGTGAAGGCCGGACGGGCTGCGGAGAGAAGCCCAGCGTCACGGCAACAGAGAGCCAGGTTTATATCGACTTCCTCATTCAATATAACACACATTTGAGTAATATATAGATACCAGCATACAGTTTATACCAGTGCAGGCATAAAGCAATGCATATAACAATGATAGATACTTAAAATGATACTATTTAAGAATTATAAAAACACATACAATATTACCAAAGTATTACTATTCATTTTTTTGTATTTCGTTATCAATTAATTATCCAATGGTTTCCCGTGGTATTTTTTTGGTCCCGTGGTCGTTATGTTTCCAGAGCAGCCAAGGCGATCGTGCCCGTTGAGACACAAGCACATTTTCAGATCGGAAAAGTTGTGCCGGCACGGCTGTGGGCTGCAGCAGCTATGTTTCTATGTATAGCCCTGTCCCTGCATATCTTTCTATCTTTAGGCACTATATACATCTCCATCTGTCACCAGAGAGTGGAAGCCATTCCAAAGATTCACCGTGACGTCAGCAGTGGTCAGGAGTAAGGATTAACACGGATCGTGATGTCAGACCTTCAAAATCTGCCCTGAAATTCCAAAAACATACAGCTGTGATTTTTGGAAACTAGACCAATATTTTGTTTGATTCAACTATTGGCCTAGCCATATAAATTATAGACGGTTGTTAATATAACCTTTACTGACACTTCTTGGTATAAAAACAGCCCTCTTCACACTCGCTCCATGTATCCACTTGACTGGTGGAAAATATTTACAAGCCTTTAAGGCCCAGAATAGCTATTTTCAACCCTTGTTCTTCCATGTGCCGCCACTTTCACACCAGGTTGCATGCGAGCTTGTGAAACTTGGCACCAGTGTTCAGCAGGAAACACTTCTATCCAAGGGGGCTTCCATCAAAACCCCCAAAGAAGTTCCTACACTTGCAATGAAGAATAAGAAGGTCTTCCAGTTTACCAATGCACCAACAGCAGTACTGTTTGCGTCTTAACTCGCTGTTATCTCTGCTTGGATCTATACAGTCATTTCACAAACATCATCCTTTATCCCAAGTACAAACCATCATGTTGGGTCATCCATAAGGAATCATTAATTTGTAATGACGTAAAACTGGAATGAGTCATCCAAATTAGTGGCCACCTTTTTGGTGGTGACTCATTTCCAGGTCTAAGCTGGGGGTCCTGCTGGCCGATAGGCTGAGGCCTATAGGAGGAGGGACCAGATTGGGGGAAGAGATAAACAGTAAAACAGTAAAACTCACCAGACAACTTAGAAATCAACCCCAGACGGTTTCCTAAGTAACGGTATGTTGTTTAAAATCAACAAACTATTTCAACTGTGTGTTTATTTATTTTTGTTTTTTGTTTATTTATTGGCCTACTTGTGTAATTGGATTTCCATTGATCTTGGAAAGCCAAAGACCTGTCTTTGGCCAGGGAACACAATCATTGTAATGTGGAGCCCTTGATATAGTCACACACAAGTGACACATACACAGGACGTCAAATATCATTGACCCCAAAATCAATCACAATTAAGACAAGGTCAGCGTGCTAAACCAAAACAGGATGCGGCTGAATAAAAACAAATGCCCAAAATCCCTAAATAAACATGAATAAGATCAACCCATGATCTCTTTCTTTATATTTCCTTTCCTCCCTTTATAGAAAGTTTGATTAGCCATGGCTACGCTAAAATAGTAACAAGTGACCTTTTAACGACCTATCTATGCAAATCGTACAATACAATTCATTGGATGTATAATATCACTTGATTTCATGTATCACTTTTCTTCTAATTTGATTAACTGTAAAAGAGAAACAACAAAACAAAGCAGTCGTTCATGTTGTTCTGTGGATGATAGCAGATTCTGTTTAGAGACAGACAGACAGACAGATGGAGACAGACAGAGAAGAGCAATAATAAAAGAGGTCTACCTGGGCACACTTTGAGAACAGCTTACTGTAAGAGTTGCTGAGATGCTTTGGATCAGAGAGCGACGCACCGGACACACGGCACTGAGAGGCAGACAGGCATGCTGTAACTGCCACATGACAAGCCAACGCTACGCTCCAGCGAGGCTCTCTCTCTCTCTCTCTCTCTCTCTCTCTCGCCCCCCCCACCCCGCTCTAGCGCTCTCGCTCCCCAACAACACACATCGCACTACCTCTCAGTCTTTCCTTCACGCACGCATGCACACACACACACACACACACACACACACAAATCAGCAATTATATAATTTCTCAATTACAGTAACAATGCAGCTCAATAAATTGACGTACATTAACGCAGCGAACACTCATATATAATTATAGGACACATTGTTAAATAGTTCAAAATAATACATCAAACAATGTGCCCACTCTGGTTTTGCGATATATGTAGATATCCAAATGATAAATGTAAGTGGGACAGTAAAGCTTGGGCATTTTTTTTAGGATATTGTTGGTAAATATTTGTAAGCGTCTTAGAGTACCATATTAAGCGCTATATAAATTGTATTTATTATTATTATTATTATTATTAAATATGACATTGCGTACATTAGAATAGTGCCGCACGCAGACAGATGATGCGTCACATTCCACGTGATACAACATTTGATGAACAATCCTTCTTTATTCTAGCAGTTAGAGTCTAGCAGTATAGAGTGGTGTGCATGCACATATAAAATACATTTAAATTTCCTTAACAAAGAAAAATATCGTCTATATCTCCCCTGAAAGATGACTTGACTGAATTAAAATATCCTAGCGGAGGATTGGAGATCCCATCCTATTGGCTATCAAGCCGGAAGTCGCATCACGTGACATTGAAAATCAGCTGATCCTCCGTAGACATCTTTACGAGTCACGACTGCAGCGATTAATTCCATATTTCCGTTACCTCCAATTCCAGGTTATATGTTTCTTGTTTCTTTCCCATCGTAATACACTATTTGATTGCCTTTTCTTTTTCGTTCATTTATTCCGAAATTATTCTAAACAAGTGCATTTCTCGTAGGCCTAGCGGATCTTGACGGCTGCAACCATGGCGCTCAGCGATGCCGACGTACAGAAGCAGGTACGTTTCATTTTAACCTTCACGATTCATTAATGCATCCTTCGCTCTTTATACATTATCTTTATTTACTATTTATTTTGAAATGGCTGCTGGGTAACCTTCGTTTTCTACTGTGTCTCATTATGCAACGCTTAACAAGGAGTGCCATTGACACTGGGATAATATTATAGATCTATTATTAATTAATTTACAAGGTCCATGTATCGTCATTTTTGCCATTCGGTTTTAGCGCCGATATTGCATTCCGTTAGATATTTTCCGAATAGGCAACAACATACACGATTAAACTGCACTGCAGATGGCCGTGGCAGGTTCCCCTGGTCACGTGATCAATGCCTTTGCCTAAAAGGGACATTTGAATGAAGTTTTGGATAACTGGTCACACACGTTCCAAATAACCGCAACCACATTCCGAAAATATAGCCCCACATCTAAAATAGGTCATGGAGATGAGTTTGATGCATAGTGACAATTCTTAAACATGACAAATTCAACGCCAGGGTGTTAGTTACAGTCAAGGAATGCTCCCTAAAGAACATTGAATGAACATTGAATGTTCTTGAGGGAGCATCAGTTTTAATTACAACTATTTTGACAGCCCTGGAGAGATGTGCATCACCTTTGTCGCCTATATGATATACGTGTGTGTGTGTGTGTGTGTGTATTGTGTGAATGTTTGCAATGAATGAAGGGAGGAATGTTTTTTTTTTATGATTAATGAGGAACCTTACTTGCGTCACCATTCAGGTTTAATGTGTCTCTGTTTCAGATCAAGCACATGATGGCCTTCATTGAACAGGAGGCCAATGAGAAGGCAGAGGAGATCGATGCCAAGGTACCGTAACATACAGTCCCGTTTTCTGGACCAGACTAGATAATAACTTAGTATTTTTACCAAATGTCATTGTGCGCGTGTGTGTCCCCATGCAGGCAGAAGAGGAGTTCAACATCGAGAAGGGCCGGCTGGTGCAGACACAGCGGTTGAAGATCATGGAGTATTACGAGAAGAAGGAGAAGCAGATCGAGCAGCAGAAGAAAATGTGAGTAGCCAGTGAGTCACGTCTGGTCTGTGTCCTCAACTTCCTCTCTCCCAGGGGGGGGGGGTGGCAGCATTGTCCCGTGATCAGTGACTTCCATAATTGTGTTTAGTTCTCATCATCATTGAACAATTTAATTGTGCACTAGGTTGAGTCAGCGATGCCTGTCGATACCATTCAAAAAGCTTTATGCCATGACTATTGTTGTGAAAAGTATAACATTATTTATCTTTAGTTATTATTATTTTTTATAAATCTTTTTATTGGAGGATCAAGCATATTACATTTTACAGGAAGTAAGACAGTTCTCCAATTTAGTTATCTTTAGTTTTTGTACCTTATGGAAGTATGTTTTCTTTCCCTACGGGAGTTTTGTACTTTGTTAATGCATAATAGTAAAAAAAAATATTTTCTAAAAAATGCTATATATATATATATATATATATATATATATATATATATATATATATATATATATATATATATATATATATATATATTGGTAATCAAGGCGGGGCCCTATTGTTTCTAAGAAGGCCGCCTTAACCATACAGTGCCGGGGGAAACACTGGATCCCTTCTCATGAGTTGTGTGTGTGTTCCCCTTCCAGTCAGATGTCCAACCTGATGAACCAGGCCCGCCTCAAAGTACTCAAAGCGCGTGATGATATGATCTCGGTGAGTCCTCTGTCGTGACCGTGGAACAACGCGTTCCTCCCGACGCTCTCTCCCCGGCCGCCCACATCCACATCTTCCTCACTCAGAACCTCGTGTCGAGGTGTTGTTTACTTCACTCGTGGTCCGTCGTGTGTCCTCAGGAAATGTTGAACGAGGCGCGTGAGCGGCTGGCGACCATCGCTAAGGACCCCGCCAGGTACCCGGCCCTGATGGACGGCCTCCTCCTACAGGTATGTGGAGCCACCCCCGCGGCGCAGATATGACCCCCTTCAGCCCCTGTACAGCAGGGGCCCTACAGCCCTATAGGGGCTGTAGGGCCACTATAGGGCCTCTATAGGGGCCCTACAACCCCTATAGAGGCCCTACAGCATATAGGGCCCCTATAGGGGCCCTAGTAGGTCATGGCTCTATAGGCCTCTGCTGTAGGGCCTCTATACTATAGTTTATAGTTTATTTATGTCTTATTGCTTATGTTTATTTATTTATTTATTTATTTTTTCCACAATGTCTTGTTTTTTAAAAAATGTATGATGACTATATGCTCTGTAAGGTGACCTTGGGTGTCTTGAAAGGCGCCTCTAAATTAAATGTATTATTATTATTATTATTATAGAGGCCCTACAGCGGCCCTAGAGCCTATAGGGGCCCTATAGGGGCCCTACAGCAGAGGCCCTAGAGTCTATAGGGGCCCTATAGGGGCCCTAGAGTCTATAGGGGCCCTATAGGGGCCCTAGAGTCTTGAGCCCTACTGGTGTAGGGGGGTCCAAGACGCCATCAAGCTGCTACTTTTTGAAAAAACATCCTTGGATCACCACGCAACTAGTAGTTCTCGTCTTTGTCCTGATAACTAGAATGGTGAGTAGCACCAAGATGGAGGCTTTGAGCTTTTCGCCTTTGCGGGTGACATCATGTCAAACCTTCCTTTACCTGGAATTTAATCCTGTGGTTTTTTTTCATCAGGGATTCTTTCAACTTCTGGAACCCAAAGTGACCATTCGCTGCCGCAAGCAGGACGTCCAAATGGTGCAGGTGGGTGATCTCATCTCTGACTGAGCTATGAAGCGCAAGCACTAAGCCATATCTTGGTTTGGGAGCATAATGAACTTGTTGTCGTGGTTTTTCTTTCCAGGCCTCCATTCAGAGGAGCATTCCTGCCTTCAAGGAAGCAGTGAAGATCAACCTGGAAGTCCGCATCGACCAGGACAACTACCTCTCCCCAGACATGTACGTCCTTGTACAAGTTGTCTTGTAACCGACAGGTTGCTAGTTCGATCCTTTGCAAAAGGTGTTGATGTGTCCCTGAGCAAGACACTTAACCCTGACTGCTCCCGACGAGCTGGCTGTCGCCTTGCATGGTTGACTCTGTCGTCAATGTGTGCATTAACCGATGTAAGTCGCTTTGGATAAAAGCGTCTACTAAATGCCCTGATTACCATTAAAATGGAAGAGTAACTATTACCGGTACATAGATGTGAAGAAAGAGCTGGTTCTTTTATACAAATGTCCGCACCCCCTCTCTGTAAAACGGCACAAAAACAATCAATTAGGGACGTTTAAGCACAAGAAACCTGAAGTTGTGTACAGTTTAAACCGCTTAATGACATTCAGTGCAATTGGACAGTTGGTTCAGGAGCCCCCCTCATCACAAGAACAACCATTGATGCTTGGTTAGTCGCAATTGGGAAAATGAGATCAGTTCGTCACCGTCAGACTTACCTGATTTAGGGCCATTGAAGATTTTCAAGCTTTGTCTACACCTAAAATAAGGTCTTTACGTTCGCTTGACCCGATGGTGACCCTTGAACTAGTACCAGCCCTCGAATTAACATTGTCTGTTTTTCAGACGCATTTCATTTGACAAAAATGGCGCTGGATTTTAATTCTTTTATTTGCATGCTTTAGGATAGAGCTGAGAGAATATAACACTTTGTATTTGTGGTATACAGCGGGTGTGTTGGTATTTGGTATTTATACTCCTGCCTCTCTCTTCAGCTCCGGAGGTGTTGAGCTGTACAACGCCCGCGGCAACATCAAGGTGGCCAACACCCTGGAGAGCAGACTGGATCTCATGGCTCAGCAGGTACGTTCACTTTAAAAGGTGACATATTAGTAGCCTGGCTAATGCCAGACCAAGCTCAATCGTGGATTGGACGTTGGTCTGGAGAGGCTGCTGTCATAATCTTCAGCACAAGAGGCGTGATCAACGATTAAAACGATTCTGTACGCAATTGGCTGCTTGCCGTCGCTTCCCTGTCGTCATTGTGTTAAACCAGCCAATAGCGTGCCAGGGGGAAAAGCCCGCTTGGTGATTGGCTCCCGCAAAAAAGTATCTGAAGCAGAAAGAAATGTATTGCTCTTCTCCAGAAGGAGATTTTTTTACTCTTTTTTTTACTAGTTTTTTTACTCTTAATTCTCAAATTTTCAATGTATTACTAATAACTATTTTGATAATAGATGCAGAAATTACAATGTGCTGTTTCAAATTCGGTGTCACATTTTATTGTGATTCTCATCAATCCCAACGGTTTCCCGGTTTGCACATGCATGCGTTCGACAAGTACGGGAGCGATAGTTTCACGGGAGTGCGCCCGCTTGTCTTGCCTGCCATGGCAGGAATCGAACACATGTCTCTAGAACAGATAGGTAACAGCTCTACCACCTGCGCCACAGAGGCACCAGCAATGATTTGGTGAGAGGTTATAATTGACTTTACAATTCACCTAACACTGTTGTTTTTTATCGACCGTCATGAAAAAAAACATAAGGGGTAACACTGTCGTTTTTTATTGGCCGTCATGAAAAAAACATAAGCGGTAACACTGTCGTTTTTTATCGGCCGTCATGGAAAAAAGAGTAAGGGGTAACACTGTCGTTTTTTATCGGCCGTCATGAAAAAAAACACTTTCGTTTTTTATAGGTCGTCATGGAAAAAAGAGTAACGGGTTACACTGTCGTTTTTTATTGGTCGTCATGAAAAAAACATCAGGGGTAACACTGTCGTTTTTTATCGGCCGTCATGAAAAAAACATAAGGGGTAACACTGTCGTTTTTTATAGGTCGTCATGGAAAAAAGAGTAAGGGGTAACACTGTTGTTTTTTTATCGGCCGTCATGAAAAAAAACATAAGGGGTAACACTGTCGTTTTTTATAGGTCGTCATGGAAAAAAGAGTAAGGGGTAACACTGTTGTTTTTTTATCGGCCGTCATGAAAAAAACATAAGGGGTGACACTGTCGTTTTTTATTGGTCGTCATGAAAAGAAAACGTAATTCAAATACAAATTCTTTATTTTTCCCGTAAGAGAACTTCATTTGTGGTCAGGCACATACAAACAAAACATACTTCAACAATAAACAGTTAGTAAGGGGTAACACTGTTTTTTATTATAAGTCGTCATGAGTAAAAACATAAGGGGTAACACTGTCGTTTTTTATTGGTCATGAAAAATAACACAAGTGGTAACACTGCCGTTCTTTATCGGCTGTCATGAAAAAAACATAAGCGGTAACACTGTCGTTTTTTATCGGTCGTCATGGAAAAAAGAGTAAGGGGTAACACTGTCGTTTTTTATCGGCCGTCATGAAAAAAACATAAGGGGTAACTGTCGTTTTTTATTGGTCGTCATGAAAAAAAACATAAGGGGTAACACTGTCGTTTTTTATAGGTCGTCATGGAAAAAAGAGTAAGGGGTAACACTGTTGTTTTTTTATCGGCCGTCATGAAAAAAAACATAAGGGGTAACACTGTCGTTTTTTATAGGTCGTCATGGAAAAAAGAGTAAGGGGTAACACTGTCGTTTTTTATCGGCCGTCATGAAAAAAACATAAGGGGTAACACTGTCATTTTTTATCTGCCGTTAGGAAACAAAACATAAGGGGTAACACTGTCGTTTTTTTATAGGTCGTCATGGAAAAAAGAGTAAGGGGTAACACTGTCGTTTTTTATTGGTCGTCATGAAAAGAAAACGTAATTCAAATACAAATTCTTTATTTTTCCCGTAAGAGAACTTCATTTGTGGTCAGGCACATACAAACAAAACATACTTCAACAATAAACAGTTAGTAAGGGGTAACACTGTTTTTTATTATAAGTCGTCATGAGTAAAAACATAAGGGGTAACACTGTCGTTTTTTATTGGTCATGAAAAATAACACAAGTGGTAACACTGCCGTTCTTTATCGGCTGTCATGAAAAAAACATAAGCGGTAACACTGTCGTTTTTTATCGGTCGTCATGGAAAAAAGAGTAAGGGGTAACACTGTCGTTTTTTATCGGCCGTCATGAAAAAAACATAAGGGGTAACTGTCGTTTTTTATTGGTCGTCATGAAAAAAAACATAAGGGGTAACACTGTCGTTTTTTATAGGTCGTCATGGAAAAAAGAGTAAGGGGTAACACTGTTGTTTTTTTATCGGCCGTCATGAAAAAAAACATAAGGGGTAACACTGTCGTTTTTTATAGGTCGTCATGGAAAAAAGAGTAAGGGGTAACACTGTCGTTTTTTATCGGCCGTCATGAAAAAAACATAAGGGGTAACACTGTCATTTTTTATCTGCCGTTAGGAAACAAAACATAAGGGGTAACACTGTCGTTTTTTTATAGGTCGTCATGGAAAAAAGAGTAAGGGGTAACACTGTCGTTTTTTCATCGGCCGTCATGAAACAAAACATAAGGGGTAACACTGTCGTTTTTTATAGGTCGTCATGGAAAAAAGAGTAAGGGGTAACACTGTCGTTTTTTAAAGGTCGTCATGGAAAAAAAACATATGGGGTAACACTGTCGTTTTTTATCGGCCGTCATGAAAAAAAACATAAGGGGTAACACTGTAGTTTTTTATAGGTCGTCTTGGAAAAAAGAGTAAGGGGTAACACTGTCGTTATTTATCGGCCGTCATGAAAAAAACATAAGGGGTGACACTGTCGTTTTTTATTGGTCGTCATGAAAAGAAAACGTAATTCAAATACAAATTCTTTATTTTTCCCGTAAGAGAACTTCATTTGTGGTCAGGCACATACAAACAAGACATACTTCAACAATAAACAGTTAGTAAGGGGTAACACTGTTTTTTATTATAAGTCGTCATGAGAAAAAACATAAGGGGTAACACTGTCGTTTTTTATTGGTCATGAAAAATAACACAAGTGGTAACACTGCCGTTCTTTATCGGCTGTCATGAAAAAAAACATAAGGGGTAACACTGTCGTTTTTTATTGGCCGTCATGAAAAAAACATAAGCGGTAACACTGTCGTTTTTTATCGGCCGTCATGAAAAAAAACATAAGGGGTAACACTGTCGTTTTTTATCGGCCGTCATGAAAAAAAACATAAGCGGTAACACTGTCGTTTTTTATAGGTCGTCATGGAAAAAAACATAAGGGGTAACACGTTCAAAATATCCACTATGTTTGAGGAGAGTGTTGTTGGTGGGACTTGAACCCAGGTCTGCAGTGCTTGTGAATGTCAGGACACTCCACTCGACCACAGACATGCTAGCAATTATGTGGTCGACGATACATTTATCACGACATTGGTTCCTACATGACGTCAACTGTTAGTATAACTTCGGAGCTTCTCTCTCTGTGTGTCCCGGTGGTACACCGGAGATGGTCGACGCACACAGCCTGAAACCATGATCTCGACTGAGATCTGGAGACATGGGTTCAAGTCCTGGCAACCGCACTCCCCCTGAAACTCCTAGGTGACACTAATTTAACTTTATTAATTTTCGAACCTTTGACCAATAAGAGGTGCCTCTGTATTTGAGCTGTTACCTATCTGTTCTGGGGACATGTGTTTGTTTTCCTCCACGGTGGGTGGTGGGAACACATGTCCAGTGAAGGGATCCATACTCTCACACATTCATTTCGAATGACTGTCTGGGGGACTGGATGGCTGTGAATGAGTGCACTCATTCACAGCCATCCATTCTCCCATACAGTCATTCCCACTCGCCCATTCACCCATTCATTCCGAATCACCGTCTGGGCAAATTGATTAACGTGAATTAAGTCATTCACAGAAATCAATTCACACAGACAGTTATTCACAATCATCCGTTCACCGTACATTCATTCCCACAAAACCTGCCATGGCAGGAATCAAACACATGTCTCCAGAACATACAGGTAACAGCTCTATCACCTGCGCCACAGAGGCACCAGAAAGGATTTGGTGAGAGGTTATAATTGACTTTACAATTCACGTGACATCGGTTCAAAATATCCAATATGTTTGAAGAGAGTGTTGTTGGTGGGACTTGAACCCAGGTCTGCAGTGCTTGTGAATGTCAGGACACTCCACTCGACCACAGACATGCTAGCAAATACGTGGTCGACGATACATTTTACACTTCAATTCACATGACATTGGTTCCTATATGACGTAACCATAAGTATAACTTCGGAGCATTTCTCTCTCTGTGTGTCCCGGTGGTGTACCGGAGAGGGTTGATGCACACAACCTGATACCCTAATCTCGACTGAGATCTGGTTTCAAGTCCCAGCAACCGCACTTTCTTTGAAACCTCTTGGAGAGAAGAAGGGAGGAGAAAACATTTTAAATTTTTTCATTTTAAAACCTTTGACAACAAGAGGTGCCTAGGCAGGGGAGCTGTTTCCTATCTGTTCTGGGGATTTGTGTTTGTTTCAACATTTGTGTTTGTTGCAACATTTGTCTGGTATTTCTTATTCTTAGGCAATTATTAAACATCCACAATTGGCTTTCAGATGTATTGTGATGCAAGACCTTTTGCAGTTTTTTGTCTGGGTCAAGTCCCCCTAGTGTGAGGAGTTTCGCACCGTACGATGGTGGATTCAGATGGCTGTTTTCCACTTGTCTCTGTGCATTATATAACAACGTGTTCCCGTTTACAGATGATGCCTGAAGTACGAGTGGCACTCTTCGGAAAGAACCCCAACCGCAAGTTCTTGGATTGAGCTGCTTTCAAGAAGTCTCCATTTTGTTTTATATTTTGTGGTGTAAAATATCCCATTCCTGTGTCGATAGAGTTATATTCCATTCAAATTCCAACTCAAGAGGAGACACATTTTTGTTGTGTGACGTATTGCTGTAATGTTTCTGTGCAACTACAAGTACGGGTTGGAAGCGCTAATGTAAGACGTGAGGTTTGAGCAGCGAATAATAAGACGTGTATTGTGCTGACACTGCTTAGTAAAGGGACATTGTGATTGGTTGGATGTTTAACATTTCAGGCGCTGATTAGATCCTAAGAATTACATATTATTTTGCTTGCTTACAATTGGTCTATTATCCATTGGCCCCTCATTACAATTTGCAAAGAGCATTGTTTTACTTTATGTCTGCTCAGACCAATCACAGAGTGAATGAAGTACTAGAAAAAATATGACTATTTGGTGAAGTTAATTTATTAATGTTACATTTATCGTACATTACATATGTGTATCGGATGTGTGGCTGTGGTTGCAGTGTGTGTATATCAGGACTCCAGAGGTGTGATTAAATTATAAGTGTATACGGTTGTTTGTTCTTGATTGTCTGTTATTGAAAATATGTAACAAAGTAAAAAATTATGATCAACTCCTACTCTTTTCCTTTTTTTTAATGGGAAGCCCACTTATTGACTCAATGGGCGCTTGTTCCCAAATCAACGAGAAGTACTCCTCTTCTGTGTGGTAAAAGTGGCCATTCATGCTTCCTTTATTAGTAGACCACATGGTTTCTCGTCAGGAAGCAAATGCCGTGATTATCCAACGCCATGGGACAGCTCAGTTGCTGGAGTGGCTGGGCGCGATAGTCTGCGGTGGACGGTTCATGAGCACTAGCAAGCTGAAACAAGACGCCGCAAGCCCATAATGTAAGGATAAACCACTTATTTCTATGTTTTTAGAGCGCTTGGTAAGTATGTCGAGACATCTGGCCCCATAGGCAGGTATTGGTGCTTGGTTTGTTTCAAATATTGCTTGTTTAAAACTAGGATCTCTTTGTATGAATATTTTTAAGAGCGTCAAGGATACACATTATATCAAAGTGCTCCCTTTACTCTTCAGTCTTTTTAATCATCAGAGAAACTATTGATGGGTATGTTGCCTTTTTATCAATATTCTTAATACATAGGCTACAACATGACAACCACACCAAAACAACCGACTGTTGTTGTATATTTTAGAACAATATCTTGAATAAGATTGACATAATTATATCTTGTTTTTTTATATCTGTCTCCAAGTCAAAACAGTTTTTTTTTAACCGCCCTTATCAATTCAATTCCCAGCCTGATCACTCAATGTTTTATGAGCCTGGTTATATTTGCACCAAATACTGGTAGCACTGTTAACATTGGTTGTTTTGCAGAATTAGGCCTCCAGAAGAAGAACCTGCCTGACATAAGCATCAAGGATTCAATTCAAATAAAATCACCGTTTTGTTTTTCTCCCATAGCGCACAATGAAGAAAATGCTCCATTTATACAGAGCGTTAGAGGAGCCGACCTGCGCCCTCTAGTGGAACATACGGTCATGGTCATTTAAGGACATGGTGCTCTCAGTGAGAAGAAGAGGAGGCCTCACCAACTGGGGGGTCCTCGTTCTCCTCGGCTGGGTGGCGGTGTGCCGTGCGGCCCCCGACCCCACCCAGAGGGACTCCCTCATGCGCCTGGAGACCTCGCGGCAGATCGGCGGCACGGTGACCCTGACGCCCGCGGAGACCAAGATGGACGCCCGACTCCGGTGGATGAAACGGCGGGAGATGGCGCGGCCGGCGTTCCCCCCGGCGATGCACTTCTTCAAGGCCAAGCCGCTCATCGAGAAGAGTCCCATCTTCGCCCTGCTTCAGAAGATGCCCAAAGGTGATCTCAGTTTTTATTAAAAGGTGACATATTATACCACCAGGTGTGAGTATTCACACCTGAGAATGATATCACCACCTGGTGATAGGGTTAGCGTTAGGGCTATCGCCAGGTGGTTTTATATCACCACCTGGTGATAGGGTTAGCGTTAGGGCTATCGCCAGGTGGTTTTATACCACCACCTGGTGATAGGGTTAGCGTTAGGGCTATCGCCAGGTGGTTTTATATCACCACCTGGTGATATAATATGTCACCTTTAAGCATTGCAACAAAACAATGATACGGAATAACAATACAAATACATCTGTTGGCACGACAGCATTCTTTAGTCCGTATCACAAATGTTACATGTCACAGAGGTCATGTACAACCCAAAGCAATCAGGATTATAAGATACCATCGACACACATCACAACACAAACCATACCCTTATTTCAGCAAATACGTATTCCAGATTGTCCATCTTGCAATCCCAAAGGTGATCTTGCACAGCTGCTGTTTGGTCGTCATGGCAGCTCAGTGGTAAAGGTCTGACCCCTAAAATCTGCAGTTCATCGATCCAAGACCTCATTATGGCGGCAGAAGCTCAGGAGGTAGAGCGGGTCGGCTGGTAACCGGAAGGTTGCCGGTTCGATCCCCGGCTCCTCCTAGCTCAGTGTCGAGGTGTCCCTGAGCGAGACGCCTCACCCTGACTGCTCCCGACGAGCTGGCTGTCGCCTTGCAGAGCTGACTCCGCCGTCGGTGTGTGAACGGGTGATTGTGAGGCGAATATTGTAAAGCGCTTTGGGCGGCCTCTGGTCACAAGAAAGCACTCCATCATTTCAGTCTGTTTACCGTCGTTGTTCCTACCTCGGCGATGTGTAGGCGGGGCGCTGCACGTCCACAGCTCCACCCTGGTGTCCGTGGATTGGCTGGTGAGCAACGTCACCTACAGACCCCACTGCTACATCTGCTTCACCAGAGACCGATCGGTGCGCTTTGTGTTTTCCGCCGGCTACCCCTGGCTCACCTGGGACTGCTCCTACTGGTATCTGCTGGAGACCCTGCGGGCCAAGATGGGAGACCCTGCAGCCTTTGACAACAGGTTGATACCAAAGCTCTTAGCCGTCATCCGGCTTGGCCGGCATTGATGTAGAAATGTAAAAATGCTAATGTTGTTAATCTGAATCGTCTCATGGATCGGCAGTAAAATATAATAGATAATTTCCCTCACTAATAGCCGACCAATGGCTATGGCATTCATAAGAGTACACTTAATTACAGCTATAAATCTTAACTGCAGCATCTTTAAGAAGTCACATGAAAAACCTTAATAAGTCAAATTGAGTTTGTTGGATTCGACCAGTCTGATCCAGAACCTCACCATGTTCACTGAGGAACCCGACCTGGCGTACCCCAGCCAGGACGTCGCCTGGGAGAAGTTTGAGAAGAAGTTTGTGGTGGCGTCGGGTCTGATCACCCACGCGCCTGTATTGAGGGACTACCTGTACCAGGGGCTGGAGGAGCTCCGCAGGGACAACATCATGTACCTGGAGCTCCGGAGCGGGCTGGCCAGGGTATGAGAACGACAACTCCACACCACTTGTAGAACGGTTTGCTTTGTCTCCCTCTATAGGTGAGACACTGCCATTACATGCGTATTAAACTCGGAATTGGCTGAAACGGTTCCCTCCTGATGAAGCGCTGATGCAAGGCAGGAAGACTTTCAGTTCAGTCACTTTCCGTTCATTGAAAGGGAACTGAAAGGGCTTTTACAGTAAATGCTTGAAAAAGAAAAAGTGGTTGTCAGGGATTTGGTGTTCCTTAATCACACTTGGAAAAAAAAATCACGGGCTGTTGTGGAACCTTTTGTTAAATTGGTCAATCAATATATTGAATCCAATCGAGTCCAGTTTTGATCAACCAGATGGGACCTACTGCATGTTTTACTTGCGACACTATTGGCCCAGAATAGCGAGGACAATTAATCTGCAATTAAAGCAGAATAACAACTATCTATAATACCCTCCCCAATGCACACCGTTACATATTCTGTCAATAGTTTTTTGTGTTAAAGTCGCCTGATGTCGTCTCTCTCTGCTGTAGACGTATGAGCTGGATGGGAGCCTAAAGTCGCCTGATGTTGTCTCTCTCTGCTGTAGACGTATGAGCTAGATGGGAGCCTAAAGTCGCCTGATGTTGTCTCTCTCTGCTGTAGACGTATGAGCTGGATGGGAGCCGTCACGATAAACTCTGGTACCTGAAGACGTTTCAGGAAGTGACGCAACAGTTTGTGGAAGATCACCCAGACTTCCTGGGAACTCGCATCATCATCACCGTCCACAGGTAGGCTACAGGTAGGCTGCTAAAAATACCCAGTGATGGCCACCAGCCTGTGGGTGGCCGGCTAAAGAATTGCTCCATTTAAAATAAATTATAATTTAATGCACCAAACTAAAGAGAATAATGGCATCAAGTCTTAAGTCAAAGATACAGTTCACTGTAGTGTACTTCCTTTTAATCTACACCCTTAATCAAGTGTACAGATTGTACTCAATGTATTTTTTTTAATGTTCCTCAGACTGTATTCTGGAGATACCTCAGGCTAGTTATATATCACAGAAGACTGGCCAAAGATGAACAAATAGCTCAACAACAGCAACATTTATCTTATTAAACCAATGAGCTGTTATGTCATCACACATGGCCTTAGTATGATGATGTTTAGTTTTTCTCCACCAGGTCTCTGAGTGTGTCACTGTTGTGATCTCACACATGGGGCCAGTATGATGATGTTTGGTTTGTCTCTGGCCACCAGGTCTCTGAGTGTGTCACTGTTGTGATCTCACACATGGGGCCAGTATGATGATGTTTGGTTTGTCTCTGGCCACCAGGTCTCTGAGTGTGTCTCTGTTGTGATCTCACACATGGGGCCAGTATGATGATGTTTGGTTTGTCTCTGGCCACCAGGTCTCTGAGTGTGTCACTGTTGTGATCTCACACATGGGGCCAGTATGATGATGTTTGGTTTGTCTCTGGCCACCAGGTCTCTGAGTGTGTCACTGTTGTGATCTCACACATGGGGCCAGTATGATGATGTTTGGTTTGTCTCTGGCCACCAGGTCTCTGAGTGTGTCACTGTTGTGATCTCACACATGGGGCCAGTATGATGATGTTTGGTTTGTCTCTGGCCACCAGGTCTCTGAGTGTGTCTCTGTTGTGATCTCACACATGGGGCCAGTATGATGATGTTTGGTTTGTCTCTGGCCACCAGGTCTCTGAGTGTGTCTCTGTTGTGATCTCACACATGGGGCCAGTATGATGATGTTTGGTTTGTCTCTGGCCACCAGGTCTCTGAGTGTGTCACTGTTGTGATCTCACACATGGGGCCAGTATGATGATGTTTGGTTTGTCTCTGGCCACCAGGGGCCCGTTTCAGAAAGCAGGTTTAGTGAAAACTCTGAGTTAGTTAACCCTGAGATGAGGGAAACTCTGGTTTTTCAGTTTCACAAAGCCAGTTCAGCTTTACTCTGAGTCAGTTACCCTGGCAACATACTCCGTGAACCTAACCTGCTCGCTGGCAGGTTTTCTTCAACTAACCCCGAGTTTCTCCTGCTCTTAAGTTGAAGCCTGCAGACTGAAGGCAGTGGCAGACATGGCGTGTCCTTTTATTGAAGAGCCAGTTGATGTCGAGGCGCAGATACTTGGATGTTTTATCATTCCCTGATGAGTAGCTACCTGTTTGAGCGTTTCCGTTTCTCTGCATCATCAATCATTTATATAAACAATATTCTCAGCCCTCACATCGCTCACATGACACATCGTGGACACGCTCAGTTCCGAGCAAATTCTTTGTATTGCACTTCGTTTTTTTGCCAACGGCAGTTTTTTGTATAACGTCGTTGATGCAGAGCATGTGTCCAAGGAAACTGTCTGTCGGGCTGTCCGAAATGTTCCCAAGTAACAGACCCACCAGACTTCTCAAAGAAGAGTTCCACAGAATTGCAGGTATCAGTCTAAGCAGTAATTCATTTATGTCATAAAGCTTTGAGACTTGAAGCACTAATCAGTCAATTTGATATATTTTAGGGTTTCCAGGTGTGATTGGCTGCATAGATGGCACTCACATGCCTATCATAGCTCCTTCAATAAATGAAGGAGATTATGTGAATAGGAAATCTGTCCACAGCATTAATGTACAGGTAGGCCTAAATAGTAGCCTTTAACATTCCAAATGAAATATGCTTCACTATACAGCTAATTACTGTTTTCCACTGTGAAGATCATATGTGACGCAGCCCACATGATAAAAAATGTGGAAGCGAAGTGGCCTGGGTCTGTGTATGACTCACGAATGTTTCGTGAGTCTACACTGAGTGCCAGATTTGCCCATGGTGAGTTTATATATATAGTTTATATATTTAGTATAGAGTTATATCCTATGATCAATATTTTGTTTCCTCCTATTACAACTGAAACAATAAAGTGTATCTTGTATTATCATAGGAGAGTTTGATGGTTATCTACTCGGAGACAGAGGGTACCCCTGCCAGCGCTATCTGCTGACCGTTTACCCTGACCCTGACCCTTGCCCACAGCAACACTACAACTTGGCTCACTGCAGGACACGAGCCAGAGTGGAGATGACCTGCATGCTCAAGGCCCGGTTACAGTGCCTTCGAAGGCTCAGGGTCACCCCGGAAAGGGCTTGTGACATTATAGTGGCATGTTTGGTTCTCCACAACATTGCCACTATTAGAGAAGAACAATGTCCTACTCTTTCCCCCAATGATCCAGATAATAATCCTGACCCCCCTGCTGATGCACGAGATGGAAGAGCTGTTAGAGACATGATATGCTTCAATCATTTCTAACTGACTCTGCCCTTTTTCTGTTGGCTATAATGGAGGTCAAATTTTAAGATAACCAGAAAACACATATGTGGAGACTTGTATGTATAAAAGGCATTTAGGTGTTGCTTTCACATAGACAATTTTAAATACTGGCAGTGTTGGGATTTTTCTTTGTTTAGCAGATTTCCCTAATTACTTAAATATATCTATCACATGTTGAATGCAGCCACTAAATGCTGTTTAATGAGGGCAGGCTAAACAACATCACAATTGCTTGGACTTAAATTATACCTTATCTGTTTGAACTACATTTTTATGGTTCATTTTTAGTTGCAGCCAAGTCCGTTTGGGGCCTGTTGGGTTGCACCTGTGCGCACAAACACACATGGAATATAATTGTTGAATAAGTGGAACATTCAAGAGAAAACATTTTCTTTTTCTCAAATACTCTGACTCGGTCAGCTATTTTTTTCCACGCGAGCTCCCGCTTTTTGGCTGCTGCCATAGTAATGCTTTTTAGTAAAAAGATATGCTCGCTTTCTGCATTTGCAGTCATTAAGATTTGCAACTCCGCTGGGGAGAAGTAGGAGGATCGAGGCTTGTTAGTACTTGTTGCCATGGTGAATCATGTTATCTGTGTTCCATTGATGAGGGCTTTTTATATCCTCATGCACGAGCCTCACTCAGAGTTACCTTGACTCAGAGTTGATTGAACTAAGCGTTATCTCCTGTTCTGAAACCGAAAATTCAGAGTTTACAGCTCAGAGTTGGTCAACCTAGAGTTAAGGTTTTAACTTAGAGTTTGTTGAACCTGCTTTCTGATACGGGCCCCAGGTCTCTGAGTGTGTCTCTGTTGTGATCTCACACATGGGGCCAGTATGATGATGTTTGGTTTGTCTCTGGCCACCAGGTCTCTGAGTGTGTCTCTGTTGTGATCTCACACATGGGGCCAGTATGATGATGTTTGGTTTGTCTCTGGCCACCAGGTCTCTGAGTGTGTCTCTGTTGTGATCTCACACATGGGGCCAGTATGATGATGTTTGGTTTGTCTCTGGCCACCAGGTCTCTGAGTGTGTCTCTGTTGTGATCTCACACATGGGGCCAGTATGATGATGTTTGGTTTGTCTCTGGCCACCAGGTCTCTGAGTGTGTCTCTGTTGTGATCTCACACATGGGGCCAGTATGATGATGTTTGGTTTGTCTCTGGCCACCAGGTCTCTGAGTGTGTCTGTGTTGTGATCTCACACATGGGGCCAGTATGATGATGTTTGGTTTGTCTCTGGCCACCAGGTCTCTGAGTGTGTCTCTGTTGTGATCTCACTCATGGGGCCAGTATGATGATGTTTGGTTTGTCTCTGGCCACCAGGTCTCTGAGTGTGTCTCTGTTGTGATCTCACACATGGGGCCAGTATGATGATGTTTGGTTTGTCTCTGGCCACCAGGTCTCTGAGTGTGTCTCTGTTGTGATCTCACACATGGGGCCAGTATGATGATGTTTGGTTTGTCTCTGGCCACCAGGTCTCTGAGTGTGTCTGTGTTGTGATCTCACACATGGGGCCAGTATGATGATGTTTGGTTTGTCTCTGGCCACCAGGTCTCTGAGTGTGTCTCTGTTGTGATCTCACTCATGGGGCCAGTATGATGATGTTTGGTTTGTCTCTGGCCACCAGGTCTCTGAGTGTGTCTCTGTTGTGATCTCACACATGGGGCCAGTATGATGATGTTTGGTTTGTCTCTGGCCACCAGGTCTCTGAGTGTGTCTCTGTTGTGATCTCACACATGGGGCCAGTATGATGATGTTTGGTTTGTCTCTGGCCACCAGGTCTCTGAGTGTGTCTCTGTTGTGATCTCACACATGGGGCCAGTATGATGATGTTTGGTTTGTCTCTGGCCACCAGGTCTCTGAGTGTGTCTCTGTTGTGATCTCACACATGGGGCCAGTATGATGATGTTTGGTTTGTCTCTGGCCACCAGGTCTCTGAGTGTGTCTCTGTTGTGATCTCACACATGGGGCCAGTATGATGATGTTTGGTTTGTCTCTGGCCACCAGGTCTCTGAGTGTGTCTCTGTTGTGATCTCACACATGGGGCCAGTATGATGATGTTTGGTTTGTCTCTGGCCACCAGGTCTCTGAGTGTGTCTCTGTTGTGATCTCACACATGGGGCCAGTATGATGATGTTTGGTTTGTCTCTGGCCACCAGGTCTCTGAGTGTGTCTCTGTTGTGATCTCACACATGGGGCCAGTATGATGATGTTTGGTTTGTCTCTGGCCACCAGGTCTCTGAGTGTGTCTCTGTTGTGATCTCACACATGGGGCCAGTATGATGATGTTTGGTTTGTCTCTGGCCACCAGGTCTCTGAGTGTGTCTCTGTTGTGATCTCACACATGGGGCCAGTATGATGATGTTTGGTTTGTCTCTGGCCACCAGGTCTCTGAGTGTGTCTCTGTTGTGATCTCACACATGGGGCCAGTATGATGATGTTTGGTTTGTCTCTGGCCACCAGGTCTCTGAGTGTGTCTCTGTTGTGATCTCACACATGGGGCCAGTATGATGATGTTTGGTTTGTCTCTGGCCACCAGGTCTCTGAGTGTGTCTCTGTTGTGATCTCACACATGGGGCCAGTATGATGATGTTTGGTTTGTCTCTGGCCACCAGGTCTCTGAGTGTGTCTCTGTTGTGATCTCACACATGGGGCCAGTATGATGATGTTTGGTTTGTCTCTGGCCACCAGGTCTCTGAGTGTGTCTCTGTTGTGATCTCACACATGGGGCCAGTATGATGATGTTTGGTTTGTCTCTGGCCACCAGGTCTCTGAGTGTGTCTCTGTTGTGATCTCACACATGGGGCCAGTATGATGATGTTTGGTTTGTCTCTGGCCACCAGGTCTCTGAGTGTGTCTCTGTTGTGATCTCACACATGGGGCCAGTATGATGATGTTTGGTTTGTCTCTGGCCACCAGGTCTCTGAGTGTGTCTCTGTTGTGATCTCACACATGGGGCCAGTATGATGATGTTTGGTTTGTCTCTGGCCACCAGGTCTCTGAGTGTGTCTCTGTTGTGATCTCACACATGGGGCCAGTATGATGATGTTTGGTTTGTCTCTGGCCACCAGGTCTCTGAGTGTGTCTCTGTTGTGATCTCACACATGGGGCCAGTATGATGATGTTTGGTTTGTCTCTGGCCACCAGGTCTCTGAGTGTGTCTCTGTTGTGATCTCACACATGGGGCCAGTATGATGATGTTTGGTTTGTCTCTGGCCACCAGGTCTCTGAGTGTGTCTCTGTTGTGATCTCACACATGGGGCCAGTATGATGATGTTTGGTTTGTCTCTGGCCACCAGGTCTCTGAGTGTGTCTCTGTTGTGATCTCACACATGGGGCCAGTATGATGATGTTTGGTTTGTCTCTGGCCACCAGGTCTCTGAGTGTGTCTCTGTTGTGATCTCACACATGGGGCCAATATGATGATGTTTGGTTTGTCTCTGGCCACCAGGTCTCTGAGTGTGTCTCTGTTGTGATCTCACACATGGGGCCAATATGATGATGTTTGGTTTGTCTCTGGCCACCAGGTCTCTGAGTGTGTCTCTGTTGTGATCTCACACATGGGGCCAGTATGATGATGTTTGGTTTGTCTCTGGCCACCAGGTCTCTGAGTGTGTCTCTGTTGTGATCTCACACATGGGGCCAGTATGATGATGTTTGGTTTGTCTCTGGCCACCAGGTCTCTGAGTGTGTCTCTGTTGTGATCTCACACATGGGGCCAGTATGATGATGTTTGGTTTGTCTCTGGCCACCAGGTCTCTGAGTGTGTCTCTGTTGTGATCTCACACATGGGGCCAGTATGATGATGTTTGGTTTGTCTCTGGCCACCAGGTCTCTGAGTGTGTCTCGGGTCAAGGCTGCCGTGATGGAAGCCATCCAAATGCAGAGCGATTTCCCGGATGTGGTCGCAGGGTTTGACTTGGTGAGATCCCCGCGTCCCTCCACTCGTCCCATGCCTTCACTAGTTTACCCCAGACTAGTCAACTAAGGGCAGGCATACACTACGATCCGAATCAACAAGCCTGGATAATTGCATTCGTCCCGATCCAGTTTGCTACATCACGATTGTGTTTTGATATTGTGGTCGGAGATCTTGTCGTGTGAGCGTTACACAGAGTCCAATCGTACCACTATCCAATAATAATTAATTATCCGAACATGGGCTAGCATGAATCGAAATAAAACAAGATGGCCCCCGACAAGCAGACTAAATAGCGGGCGTGGTTTGAAGGTCGGCCGGGAGGACCGAGGGAGGAACCTGTGGTACTTCAAGGACGCTCTGTTACTGCCGGCCAACCTGGGACTGGTTCTGCCGTACTTCTTCCACGCAGGGGAGACAGGTTGGTCCTTTGTGCTTTCTCCAAGTCCATGTCTAGTTGTTAAAGGGGACATATTATACCACCAGGTGCGAGTTTGATTAGCCGCTACAAGCCGTTTTGAAAATCTGCCTCTTCTGACATCACAAGTGGGCGTGTCCACCTAGTTGTATGACGGACAGACGAGCAACGTTTGCTGCAGTCCACCGGGTAGGCTGGTAGACTGATCTATCCAGCACACATCTAGGTGGACATGCCCACTTGTGATGTCAGAAGAGGCAGATTTGTAACGGCTAATCAAACTCACACCTCGGGGCATAATATGTCCTCTTAAAGATCAAATAAGACATCCCTCTCTGCAGCAGACAGTAGGGGACAGTAATAGGAATTCAAAAGATGCATAAGCAAACAACAAAACCTTTTGGTGGGTCATGTGCCCCCCAAGGCCCCCCTGTGGTCAAGCCCCCTGACGAATGACTATCATGAATGCATTCATAGAGTCGATTCTTACCGTACATTCGTACATCTGCGTGTACATGTAGATGAGGAAGGCACCGATGTGGACGAGAACATCCTGGACGCCCTGCTGCTGAACACCACCCGCATCGGCCACGGCTACGCCCTGCCCCACCACCCCCTCGCCAAGGAGCTGGCCAGGGCAGGCAACGTGGCGGTGGAGCTGTGTCCCATCTCCAACCAGGTCAGCTCAAACCCCACCACCACATTCAGTGACAGTCCCGTGCAAAGGCTTAGCTATGGTTCCACATTGACGCAACGCAAGGGGCTTTACAGACCCCATGCGTCCGCCGCAAGGGCCGGACGTGCGCCTCCCAAAAATGTTCACCTTCCGTCGAGGCGACGCAGCAGCGAGGGCTGTGATTGGTCCGCTCACTAAAACCCGACGCAGAACCCAAACAGGTTCACGACTGCGTCGAAGCGTCTGCGTCGACTGTAGGTCACGCATACGACACCGCGAGATGGATGAGCTGTAGTGTGTTCCCTCCGCCTATTCAGGCAAGAGTTCAACATCCAAACCCTGGTGGAGCCGGGCTTTAAAGCCTGCATTGTACCAGGATAGAGTTCAACCTTCAGTAAACCATAATGATCAACCCCTTAATCAAACCAATATAGTGGCGACTATCTTTGCTGTCACTACAACCGACTGGGCATTACAGCAACCTCTGATGGCCAGAAGCGGATCTTCCATTAGGCAAACCTAGGCAAGTGCCTAGGGCCCCAACCAAATCTGTCTTTATTAGGGGCCCCCAAATCTGACCCCCCCAGCCATTACTTATGTAAAGTAAAAAAAAAAAAAAACATTTCTAGTAGAAAAAAATAACAAAAATATCAACATAACGCCGAACTAATGCCTAAATAATAATTTTCCAGCACACATGCTCCCCTCCATTGTGCATTGGACTAGTCCAGAATATGATTACGTAGTAACGCGCGCAGCGCGAAATAACGTACTTCAAACCAAAGCAGAGGGATGCGACTCGGTGAAAATGAAGCGGCGGAATTATGATAGTGGTTGTGCTAAACGAAAACAAAAAGCTGAGAAGAAAAGAATTGCAGATACACTGCCGAAATTGATTTCATTTTTTACACCTGCTGCTGCCACAGCAGCCGCTGCTGAACTTGCGACAGGCTCTGCTGTTGGGGTTCTATACTGCTGCTCACCACTTTTCTCTGATATGAAGACTTTTGAGAAGACGACAACAGTAGGACTTTGTGTTTACAAATGCTTTCTGTCTCACACACACACACACACACACACAGAGCTTTGCCACTCACTCACATACTCTCACTCACACACACACACACACACACACACACACACACACACACACACACACACACACACACACACACACACACACACACACACACACACACACACACACACACACACACACACACAGTTTTACTCACATGAAATGGTGACGGCAACAGGGAAAATGGACATTTGAAGATGGAGAACTTAACCACTTGCACACCTAAACACCCCCCCCCCCCCTCTGTCTCTCTCTCTCTCTCTCCTGTCAATCACTCACTCACACTGAACCACTGCTTTGCCTGTCTCTCACTCACACACACAGCCACTGTTATTCCTGTCCACACACAAAATATTTTCATTGGTCCTGTTTAAATGTAAATGGTGGTTTTCATAGACTCATATCCATTTTGTATTTTAGTTCTGTTAAGTGCAAGATCATTTTGTAACTCTGGCAGAGAATGGAAATTCTAATCTCTCTCTCTCTCTCTCTCTCTCTCTCTCTCTCTCTCTCTCTCTCTCTCTCTCTCTCTCGTTTGAGTAATAAACATGTAATTTTGGCAAAGGCTGGAGAAATCTGAAACTGATTTTACTGTGGAGAGTTGAGTGGCAGTGCACTATGGGTTTATTGCGATTCTAAGAGTATTGGGATGGTTATTTGTTTTGTGTACGTGTTTCAAAGATGAGGGCCCCATGTCTATATTTTGCCTAGGGCCCCAAAATGGCTAGATCCGCCCCTGCTGATGGCGTGGGTGTTTTTAGTTGGGTTCTATGCTGTTATGGCTCATAAAAGATCAGGCATTTGGGTTTTATGCTGTTATGACTCATAACAGATCAGGCATAAAAAGACGCACGTAGTCATGAAGAAACAAAGAACCCATGCTTACGTGCAAATGTTGTTCTGTGATCCTCATCAGAAGGGGTGTTGAATACATCAATTCAGCGCTTTGCAAATGTCTTCAACCTCCCTGCCTGAATGAATGTCCCGGGGTGTGTTCTCTAGGTGCTGAAGCTGGTGTCGGACCTGCGGAACCACCCCGCGGCGGTGCTGATGTCCGAGGGCCATCCCCTGGTCATCAGCTCCGACGATCCCTCACTCTTCGGCAATGCCGGCCTCTCCTACGACTTCTACCAAGCCTTCGTGGGGATCGGAGGCTTGAGGGCCAACCTGGGGACCCTCAAGGAGCTGGCTGCCAATTCTATCAAGTGGGACATTTTGGTGATTCAGTCCAAGTAATGCTTAGAATCCTACAAAGAGTCTGTGCTGAGACTTGAAAAATGCAGCATTATAAATAATATACACAAAAGTGAAGTCTATGTAACTTGATTTGCATACAACTCCACATAAAAGTGATAACGACAAATTTAATAATAAACTCTGGGTTCGCCAACTTAGTTGTTGGTAATTAGTTTTATGTGTATGGACCCTAGTCATGCCACTGTAGAGGTTTGGTGGTATTTGTAATGTTGTTGTGCGTGTCATAAGCAGTGTTGCATTGACTTGATATGAGGTTACATTATGGTACAGTCCGTTGCCCCAGGGTGGAACTCACATAGTGTCGTTAAATGCTGTTTCACAACGTTAATCCACTTTAAGTACATGACGTGTTCTTACATTGCTCATTACACAGCCCCCTCGATTTGTGATGAAATGATAACGGGACTAATGAAAAGTGGAGTAGGTTTGATGGTTAATTAACCGTATTGCAGTGTTTCAGTTTCTGCTTTCCCACAACCTGAGTGGAGCTTAATATAACCATCAGCTGTGCCCCCCCCCCCCCCCCCCCCCCCTACAGATACAGCTCCCTGCCCCCCCACCTGAAGGAGGCGGGTTTGCTGCACTGGCGGGAGAAGTGGGACACGTTCATCTCCTCAAATGGAAACCAAAGCCGGACCACAAAGGGATTTGTTTAACCTGACTACTGTTTGTAACTCAAATATGAGGAGATCAAAGCACACCGTACAAGCTCCTTTAGCTTTCAGATGAATGGAAGATTACAAATATGAAGGCACGTACCTTAAGTTCAAATGATCACGTGAACAAACAACTTACTGGTGAGGCGCAGCATTTTGTATTGTTATTTGCCAATGGTATTACAATAAACTGTCAATGTGAAGTTCAATGAAGCCTACTAAATGTTGACATTAGTTTCCCAAGAACATAATCATCATCTTTGTTATTTATGAGTGTTTATTCTGCTTGTTGGTACTCCAAATTAATAAGACTTTGGGAAACCACTAGGTAAGAGTGGCGGCTATTCGTTCATTTGAACACAGGGTGAGTCCAGAGTCACATGTTTTATGACTCACAACTTGGCAAAAATAACTTTCGCCTGGCCGTTTATACTTTGTAAACCACAGGGGTTTAATTAAACCCTTAATCAAAACAATGTGGTGGAGACAATCCAGAAACCAACGTTCCCAGACTAAAGGCTCACGAATACTTAACCGCGGATGAATGAAAGACATCACAGGCATATCAGGGAACATATCAACAGGCATATCAGGGAAAAACGTACTCATTTTCCGTACAATACCCACCCATCATTCCAGCTGTTTTCCATTTGGCAGGGAGACTCAAGGTCCCGCTAGTCATAGACAAGTGGTAGCCTACAACAAATCAATTGTGCCCTCTACTGAGACTGAGTTTTAAACTGCAACAATAAAACTAACGGATCAAAAAATAGATATTATCCTTTATTATCTTATTATGCGTTTTAAATTGGCATTTTCTGGTTTCTGTTTCTTATGTTGGTGATAAATATACAGCAAACTTACAAAGCAACGTGGAACCATATCAGTCTGGATAAGCAATAAAAAAACGACGTTTGTTTGAATTGGTTGTAATGAAAACGTTTTCAAAGGGTTCGGATTCTGAGTTCAGGTTGTTTTTACTCAATGGGTTCTCTACCATGAGGGCATCCCTTTTTAGTGTCCCCAAAGAGGACTCCTACCCACGGGGCAGGAGGAAGAGGGGCAGACCAAGAACCACCTTGAGAAGAACCAACGAACAGGAGATGGAGAGAGAAGGGCTGTCGTGGCAACATCTGGTGCGTAGGGCCCAAGAACGGAGGGCATGGAAGGGTCCTCGTCGATGGCCTATGCTATGTTCCTATGGGAATTTAAAGGCCTAAATAAAGTAAAATAGAGAGGACTCTAACCAGTCATTGTTGGGTTCGATGTCCTTATAGTCCGTTTCTGTAGTGCCGTAGTTGCTCGTCAGCTCTACCATGTGGCTCCTCTTCAGTATGACGCCCGGGAGCCTCCTACATGCGAAGTTTCTCCGCATCCGTGTCCCAACTCCCAACCGGATTATCTCCAGACTCAGCAAGGCCCCACGGTTTTCCCTCTCTCGTTCGGCCCTTGACTTAAACATGCTGACCCATGAAGACACCCCCCCCTGCAAGGTGACCCCATGTCCAGAAAAGAAAGGAATGGATAATCAGAGCCATGTTGCACCATCACACATCTACAGTTGTTTTTGACGTGATGATTGGCCATTGGACGGACAGCTTACCTTGTTCATCGCCTTCCGTCTGCTCCCTGAAACAGGTCCTCTGAAACCTCCTCCTTCAGGTGACTGTGCTCCGTCCGGTTACCGTTCAGCCAGTTGAAGGTCCTTCTGTAGACGCCGTCCGTTTTATACCTCCGACGTTTTCGTCGCGTTTCTCTCGAGGTCTGCTTCTTCTCCTCTGCTTCAGTGGGGCTCCTACGGCCAACGTTGAGGCTTCGCAAGCAGGCTCTTTGAGCGTTCTTCTCTGGCGCCATTCTACATCAGCACCGCTCTCGTCCTCACTGCCACCGGTGTCAGTCGATGCAAAGATCTGATTGGTCAGACCCTTGTGCGTTGCTCTTCGCTCAGCCCTTTTCTCTTCTTCAATCTTTTGACTTGATGGTTTGAAATGGTTGTCCTCAGTGAGCCTAATTTTCTCCTGCTCGCTGGAGTCCGGGTCAAGCGCTTTTAACTGTTCGTACATTCCTCCATCACCGTCTCCTCCTCTTGCTTCAGGCTGTGTTCTCAGGAAATCCATGTTCCTTCACCGGCGTTGCGCTTCAGTCTGTTTCCCTTCAAGCCGTATTCATTTCTACTGCAACAGTCCTTCTTTTCTTCTGGTTCATCTGGTTGAACAGCTATCTCCTGGACTCTCATTGTTTAGTGAGTCGGGAGTTACATGTGCCAGTGCATATGCGTTCAGTAAAGGAGGGTCAGGAGGCTTAAAACTGAGAAAACCTTCGACTTCCTGTAGTTGATGTCATTGAATGACCGAAGTATACCAGGAGATTGTGGAAAATCAACACTTCTGTATTTTTATTACATGGAATTACTTGCTATAATTATTATACCAATTTTGCAACAAAATAAATACATTACCTGCCATTTTATCGTAAGGCTTAATACCATAAACCAGACAAGCGTGACAAAAAATGTAACAAACCAGAGTCCGAAAATGAAACTGTCTGTCTCCACTGAATAAAACAAAACAAAACAAAAATCCCAAAGAGTGTGTGGTTTGTTCCTGATTGTGTTCCCTGTACGTGTGTGCGCGCCCTCGGTCTGTGTGTGTGTGTGGGTTGCCAGTGAGTGTGCGTGTATGCTTGTGTGTTCCCAGGGATGTGTTTATGCGTGTGTGTTCCATCTGGCCTGGGTGTGTGTGTGTGTGTGTGTGTGTGTGTGTGTGTGTGTGTGTGTGTGTGTGTGTGTGTGTGTGTGTGTGTGTGTGTGTGTGTGTGTGTGTGTGTGTGTGTGTGTGTGTGTGTGTGTGTGTCTCTGGCTGCGTGTGTGTGTGTGTGGGGGGGGCCAGCCTCAGTGGTCCTTGACGTCTCCGTCCTCCTCCAGCCTCCTGATCTCCATCTTCAGGTGGTTGATGCTCTCCCTGCTGGCCTTCAGCTTGTCCTTCAGCTCCGTGATCTCCTGGCTCGTCCTCTTCTTCGACGCCTCCAGCTTCTCCCGCGTCCGCACCTCCAGCTCTCCGACTGAACGTCGCGCACACACACACACACACACACACACACACACACACACACACACACACACACACACACACACACGTCGCATGTTCAAATGCGCAACAGAGAAAAACAGACATTTGTAATGGTGTGCTTTATACAGTTTACACAGGAAGATAATTGGCTCCTGAAGAGAATGATGGTTTTAACAAGTTGATACGCACAAAAACAAAAATGCTTATTGTGTGTTAGCACTTTTTCATAGCTGTATAATAAATGTGTTCGTCATTATAATATAAATTTAACTACCACTATATATTGTGTGCATAGAGAGCAGCTTCAGCATGGCGACGTGTGCTTGTGGTGGCTTGTGGTGGCTTGTGCGTGTGTGTGTGTGTGTGTGTGTGTGTGTGTGTGTGTGTGTGTGTGTGTGTGTGTGTGTGTGTGTGTGTGTGTGTGTGTGTGAGTGTGTGTGTGTGTGTGTGTGTGTGTGTGTGTGTGTGTGTGTGTGTGTGTGTGTGTGTGTGTGTGTGCGCGCACGAATGGACACTGGGTTTATAGAGTGTTCGTACATTCGGTCTCGTGCTTGTACGCCCCGAGGGTCAGCTGCCGCGTGGTGGTGAGCAGCTGCTGCATCATGGCGGTCGGGTCCTGGAAGATCTGAGGAGGACAGAGCGGGCGCCGACGGATCAGATCACAACGTACTGATGTACCTCAGAGCTCGTGTAACATTGTGCCTAGTCCGACGGCTGCAGCGTTCCTGCACCGTGGAGGTCCACCGTTGTGAGTGTGGTGGGACGTAGCGACTCAAGGATCCGTCACCTCCGTACCATTTCGTCATAGAACTCCGACACCACCGTCTTCTTGGGCATGGCGCTGGAGTCCGACTGGAACAGCTTCAGCAGGTGGTACAGAGTCACCTAAACACATAAAGGGCAGGAAGGTAAACACAACAACAAGCCCCACGCCAAACTCACTCTGAAAACAACGCGCGTTCGTACGTGCGTGCGTGTACTCACGGGTCTCTCATTCGGATCAATGAAGAAGATCTTGACGATGATCTCAAACTCTCCCCAGCCGGTCTCTGTGATCTCATAGGGAGGCTTGGTCACCACTGGGAAGCGTTGGGAGATGTTGGTGGTCAGATACATCAGCCTCACTTACCACCTGACGTTAACATAGCAGCCAGCACCCTAGGGAACCCTGGCTATCTCTTAACTCTTCTGTAGAATGGACTTCCAGCTGAAAGGTACTAGGTTCAAGTTCTAAACCCAATGTCTGAATTGCAGAATAATTGTAGGCATCATTGCGATCCCTAAGCCCCTATATACTCAATAATGACCTGTATCTGAATTCACTGTAGGTCACTTTGGATAAAAGGGTGTAATAATTAGTCAAAAGTAACAGCTTTTTCCTGAATTCCTTATCCTCAAAAATAATTGCCTAATGCAACTAGAGCTGAATTATTCAACCTCTAGTGAATTACCTACATCTAGAGATACTACAAACACAGACATCATTTTAGATTAAATACTATTTTCGAATGTTTTTCCCTGGATGGGAAAAGTTGGGAAGGGCAGCAGTGTACCTCTCAATGGATTTGTGTAACTCTCATGCAGCTTGAACTGTATCTTCTTCACGTACGCAGACATATCCTGAAGGAATGACATCACACGTTAATAAATAAAATCCTTAACAGACAGATGTGCACAGAATACATCCTACAGAAGGAGTATGTAATGGTTTGCTATAGTTTGCTTGGCATGTCAAGTCAATAAGTAGAATAGCACTGGTTCTGCATGAATGTCAGGACAGTTAAATAGACTAGCTCTATAGAACTGAGTTGGTTGCATTCCCCTTGTTGACAGGTGTCTAGTAAGGAGTCATTCTCAGTATCTTTCGATTAACACCTCCGCAAAATAAAACCATGTTGAAATAACTTTTAACCTACAAGCTGAACATCAGAGACACTGAATGATTCAGACTGAATATTTATTTTCTTCCTGTCCCTTTGAATACAAAGCGTATTATTTGAGTTATGTATTTGTTGCTTAGGATCCTGAGGTTCCCATTTGTTTTTTAGTTTATTTTTTGCATTTTATTGCTCATTATTTTGTAACATGTTCAATAAAATAAATACCTCGTTTCTGTAGGGCTTCACGTAAATGGACCACTGGTGCGTGTGTCCGTCCTCCTCCCTCTTCTTTCCAAAGTAGCGGGCAACATTTCCAAAAACGATGGGCTTCACAATAGTCACACCCTACATGTCAAAGAAGAACCACAGGACATAAACAGTTCAACAATATAATATAAAAACGATGCAGTGTATGATTACATTGGTACAATGAAACACAACATGTACAGCTTCGTTTCACACCTTAACTCTCCCCCCGGAATCTGGACCAAATTCAGCCATCTTCTGGAACATAGTACAGTGGGTGAATATGAATGTTAATCCCCCAGTTTATGTCATATGGCTTTATTTATGTGCGGCAATGAATGCATAAAAACCGCCATTGAAACGGCGAAAAACAACAAATGTCTATCGATTCATTTCAAATCAGCATCCGAACAAGCGACGGAAGTACACGACGCTACACATGAGATGTCCGGTGGACCCCAGTGGAAGGACTCTTTAGTTCCGCTCTTCAATATTTCTTTATTTATCATCTACTTACGCCTTCGTTCGAATTTTGGAATTGGAGTTACTAATTTTGACATAACAAGTTCACTATCAAACGGAATTTTCATTGTTACCTTACGGAGGCGCAGGCTACCATCCTACTCTGTGAAGAAGCACTGTCTGATACATGCGACGTTGTTATAACTGCGAAAGCAGTCATATCTCGTCTGGTCTTTTTTCAACTAGTTTTCCCTTTCGTTTTAATACGTTAGGTTAAGCCACCAGTATTTCTTTATTTGAATTACAAGGGTTGCTGTGAGGTTTAAAATCAGCGATGGAATGGCGGAATAAAACTCATTCTAAACACATTGATACAAAAAACAAACAATGCAGTTTTACAGAATATGACCATTTATTCGGCCCCGTAGGGTAGGGTTTACTTGTGGTTATTAATTGCATCGATTAATCTCGATAACATGTTATCTTCATAAACATAATCGGGAGCTGTATTCAGCTGGTAAACATTCAGGCAATTTAACCCATTCAGCCAATTTTTTATTCTGCAGAATATCAACACTTACCTTTCACAGGTGAATTCCGTCAGAACCTGGAAACCATACTGCTGCAAAGTCTAAATCATGGAAAACCCATTTGTTAAAGGTAATAGACCATAGACAATATCAATCCGTTCACAATTTTCTAATTTGACAAATTGTCCTTCAAAGTTGTAGTAACCGCTCTCACTTTGACCCCTTATAAAAATAGATATAAAAAAATCCATGCGTCTTTGTTCTCAATCAAAAATACAAAAGTTAAAAATGTGGATATTACTGAAGCTCACTCAAAATACCTTTGTCACAAATGAGTTTTCTGAAACCACATAAATTGATTGATTTCACATTAGCTATGCTCAAATATAAATTGTTCACAACTAATGCACAAACACAGCCTAAAAAAGAAAAATACTGACCACCATGAATGACTTTAGCTTATACAAAATAAACATTTAAATGATTGCTTAGAATAAAAAAAATTATATTTAAAAGGAAGTCATTTTATTCGTTTTCTTTTTTAAATCAAATACTTTGGTACCGGTTAAAAAGCCAGATTGTATATCCTATGCTTTTCAAAATGTCAAGCATTTTAACTTAGATTTAAAACACATACGGACAGCCATTTCACCTGAGGATTTCATTATAAAACCTTTTCCCCAATCCATGCTATCATCACAAGGTTTAACTTACTGTGAGCATGATTTCTATTCTTGACACTATTTTTGACTGACGTCCCAATTTAAGACCAACGTATAGAGTGAGTTACAACGTATTTGAAACACATTGTCACATAAAAGTTTAGAGTGAGCTGTGCTCGTAAATATAACATTAGAAATGACTTCCAAAGCTTTCATTACAACTCACTCCTCCTGAGAATATGTGGATACATACAATGCATATTTTGGTATGTATGGTAGTAAAATCCAAATGTACCAGCAATTTGTGTATGCTCTTAGAAACCATCAAAATGACCATGCCGAATATGTTTGGAGTATCAAAAACCTACAATACATTCAGTATGGGGTGGCATTACTTTGAAGAACTGCAATATAAAAACACAATTTATCCAAATTACCAGTATGTACCCATGTCTACATGTATACACACAATGTTGAACTATTCAACAGGTTACATGCCTACTTTTCTTTAAGAGGAAGAAATAAAAAATAAAAAAAACAAAAACAAATAAAGAAAACTACAAAACCAAAGTTTGGACCAGATGAGTTGCCCTTAGTTATCCTGAACCCAAAAATAAAGATAAGATACGCAGTGATGAATACCATTTTTTTTCAGAGCAGATATTGCCAAAACAGCAAGGGTATGAAATATAAAAAAAGTATGGCAAAATGATTGCTAATATTCGAATCCCTGACCAATAGTTATTGTAAAAAATTCACAGAAGTTCAATTCAATTTAAAAAATGCAATAAAAACCATGACATGTTTGTTACTAATACTTGCAGTACCATATTTGTCAGCTTAACGGTACGAGGCTCAACACAAACATGTAAAACAAAGCAAACATACACATTTAATATAAATGACTCACTTAAAAGAGAAATTCACCATGATAAGTGGACCACAGTAAACAGTTTTATTACAACACAATCTAGTTTTAATCATCAAAAGCAGAGACATTTACAAACATCATCCTAACCATGAAAGTAATCGACGGGAATGAGGAAAGAAGAGATCCAAAAAAAACCTGGTACCCTATAAAAACAATTCAGAAACCGACGAATGTACACAGGTCAGCAAGACAAAGAGCGGGAAAAGAAAACCAAGTATGACAAGCTCATCTTTACTTTAAAGCATCGTGCAGGCTCGTCAATGTTTTCGGTACTTTGCACAAAAAAACAAGAAAGAAAAAAAAAAGAATCACACAGGTACTTTATCTTTTAGATTTCAAATAAAACATCATAAAAAATAAAAGGGCTTTGTGGAAAGTTTTTTCTTTTTTACTTTAACTTAAGTAGCCATGAGTATAGATCTTAAGATAATAAAGCCTACACACGAGGAGGGGGGGGGAGGGGGGGGGCTTTCCAACCACCGTTCTGAGCAAGGCGACCAGATGGACAGACACACAGAGATGCATGCAGGAGAGACTGAGGAGGCGGTGGGGTTGTGCTCCAGTTCAGCCATGCTGAGCAGGGGGCTGATGTGGTGCCGTGGTGCTAATCCTTCCTGTTGTCCCATTCCTTCCATCCCTGATCCTTGCAAGCTGAAAAGGTTTCAAAATGGAGGGTGGAGTTTGGTTTCGAGGAAGCCCAACATTCAAATACACTGCACATTGCATCTCTAGACTACAAATGGATTCAGCCATAGAATTTAGGGGAGGGGGTGGGAGATACACGATCAGCCAGCTATGTGAAAATGTGACGTGCCTTTAGGTTTAGAATTAAAAAGACTTCAAGATCAATTGTATTTTATATTTAATGGTTTCGAGTTTGCTAGACTTCAAATTGGGAAAAGTAAATGACTGAGTGAGTATGTATAGCCCCCTACCCTTGAACAGACACAGATAAATAAGTTGTCATGCACATCTGAACTTCAGCCAATGTCTTTTTGGATACATTAGAATAATAATGTACATGTACAGTCGTCACAGGTCAGGGCAGTGGAACCTGCTTCAAAATGTCACTAGCTTTGCTTTAGGTTTACTTTATCTGTAGGCATCATCATGAGAAAGGTGTCGTATTGGTACTATTTTAAGGACTTCTTATTTAATACTGTGGACATTAACAAGAGTCCATTGATAGGGGGGGGATTTGGTTTTCAGCTTTTTTCTGTTCAATTAACAATTTTGACAAATCAACGTTGTCTTCAAATTAATTATTTATTTGTGTATAACAATGAAAAAGAAATCCCTAGGCAGGGTTCTTCATAACACAAGACATATTGCAACATCTTTTGTTTTTGAACTTTAACATTTGTGGTTAGTACCTTAATTGGAACCTTATTTTGTTTTATTTCTGCATGCATGGCACACAAGGTTTTCTACGTTTCACATTCAACTTTAAAAAGTTGCGATGAAAGGTTACCTTAGAGTACCCAAACATTTTATTACAAATTCATTGTCCAATTATAATTTTGTCAATTGTTACGATTATCTTAAATTGTCTGATTTCAACTTAGTGACGTTCTAGAGGTGGGATACCCTTTAAACTCCAAACCTATTGCCCATTAAGTCACTCAATATCAATTCAAATTGTATTAGTCAGAGATTATAAAACTAACTCAAACAAAAACCAGAATCATTTTCTTTCCCTTTATGCTAAACATTCGCCACAAATTATTTCTTATCAATGCATGTAAATTATTTAAGTGACAAAGCAGAAAAAGGACAAAATATACAAGTAGTCGACGAACCAGGGCCAAACGTTATTATCCTGTCAGATATTAAACCAATGTTTTCAATGTCCGTCTTACTGCCATTTCTTCCTTCTTTATCTACAATTTAATTTAACCCTATTCAGAAAGATTGTTCCCTGATGAAGGCAATATTCATACGACACATCTTTACATTCCGTTAAATACAAACTCTTGTGGGGAGAATACACCCAGATAAAGTGGTCTCCATAGCTGATAAGATTGTGCCCGTTTGCCCCAGGTAAGATCAATAAAGGTATATTTGAATGAGATTAATCAGCGACCCCCAGGACAAACACACCTACACACAAGACTGAAAAAAGGCATCAAGTCACTCATCTGGGTACAAAACAGTGCTCCGCATAACTATAGAAACAGACTGAGGATTAGGGAGACGGACATAAACATGAAACACAAACTTTGTGAGGAAGAAAATGTGTTTGATTACATAAACATACAAGAATAATGCATGCATGCAGAAACGTTTCTTTTAGGAATAAACCCATAAAAAAGGTTGTTGATCATTACAGTTAGTTACACTTCAGCAACTACACAACTAGGATGTAATGTTGAATATATAACTTGGATGTGATAATCAGTGATGAGGACCTCAACAGACGAAACATACCGGTGATCATATAGACTTGGAAATAACTGATCAGCTAGGTATTCTTCACGAAAGATTTTCTATCAACAATCATGTGAGATATGAGCTAATTATTTGACAGATGTTAAATAAAAGATATAGCCTTGCTGTTTATTATAAGTTATTATGTGTCAATGTAAGTAATGGCAACCTAGCCAGTGAGACCAACATAAGACTGGCCTGTGTTAACTGAGAATGCCCATCACCTAACCTGGCACCTTTTAGAAATGAACACCAATTACCAGCCAACGGCGAATACACAAATAAAATAAACTGACCAACCCTTGCGCTACAGACAATTATAATTGCAGTACAATTTATGTTTTTTTTTCAATTCATCCAATACCTTTTATTGTCCTTTCCATTATATACAGAATGTGAACCAACAGACAGATCATCATGAAATGCCACATTAATGTTCCATGGCCTCAACTTTGATTGCAAAGTACGATAAGAGGGACCAACATGTTGACTTTTACCAAGTCCTTACGTTTCCTAAGACTTCCTGACTGACTTTGAAATGGACGTGAACTTGTATAACTGAAATGATGGCAGCAGAGTCCCAATACACTACAAAACGACAACAATAAAGCTACAATACGCAACAGACAAAAGCAGATTGTCAGGCCCAATTACAGAAATAGGAATATTAACTTATCAGTATATATATGAAAGGCTTCCGGTAAATTGTACATGTTAAGATGGACTTGATTGTCAAAAGCAACAAACAATATAATTGCTATTTATCAGGTTTTCAAAAATCCCTTGACTGCCTTTACATTTATTATTTTACAACTTTTTCTCTGGTTCATGAAACTACACAGATTCTTATTTCAGTCTTTTTTCGTTTATATTCTCATCTGTATTCTTAGCACTATGCCTGGGAAATTCTAGCCTTCTGTACAAAGAACAACAAAAACTATAAATTCCAATCCCCAACAATACATTAATAAAAAATATATTCTGAGTGAGTTTTAGTGTCAAATTTACAATGCAGTGGATAATGTGGTAGGATCACATTTAAAAACACATTAACCTAAATATTGCATAACATTGCTTAATGACACCAATAGACCAAGAGGCAGATAAAGAGCTCAACGTATTAATACCAATATGTCCTAAACAAAGATTCACAAGGCTGATGCACATTGCCTAAAGCCAAGGGACAAGGCAGTTCTGTTCGGCTGGCAAATCTTAAAATATTTCCCCCCCCGCCATTAAACCAGCAAATAATACGTTACACAAATAACTTAATGATTACAGCAAGAGCCTGACTCAAATTCTAGATGGTTATGATCTATTATCTTCTTCCCTAAAGGGATAAGCCGAGATTGAAGACGAAATTGGCATCGGTTTTACCCAGATTCAGACGGGTTGTTTGATTCCAAATAATCATCATATGCCCAGAAGCGGAGTTCCACACATGAACAGGGAATTGAATGGTCATCCCCTTCTGGACGCACAATGATCAATGTGGAATAAAACAACAAATCTGAATCTGTGTAAGACAAAATTTACAGACATCTTCACGCATCACTTTAAATAATACATAAGGTTCTTACTCATCCTCTGACCTTATGTCTTGTAAATCATTTTAAGATTTCCCAGCCATTGTGAACTGTAGTGTATAAGTCAGAATGGACCCACATTGTGAATTTCTACAGGCAAGATTATTATGAATAGTACAGCCATCAAGTCGTTACAGTCAAGGACTGGAGTAAAGGTTCTTTACTCTGCAACTAAAACCCCATTCAAAACATTAGAAGATCTTATATTTACTGCTTTTAAAGGAAGTAGCCGCAAAATAGAAAATGGGTGGATTCAATTGCTAATCGCTTTTATGACTAAAATTTCCTCAAACCAGTGTCGTGACGGGAAAGTCAGGGCTTTGAATTCTGATTTCCCACTGATCTTGTTATCTTACTACAACCATGGCAGTGCACGGCAAATGGGGTTTTGGTTGGCAAAAAAACCTGCACCCATCCTTTAAAATACATACTTTCATAAGTCAAGAAATGTCAACGGCAACAAATACATGACACATTGTAAATAAATATCTAAAACATTCTGGACATACAGAAAGACTGTGGATATGGTACAAGCAAAAACTTACCTTTGACTTACCTGTAGCCGTCCTGTTCCCCGAGTCTTTCTTTGCTTGCATACCCCTCCCAACACACGGGACCTTTCAATCAGAACATCAACTCATCGAGAAGTCGTTGTACTAACGACGATACAGCGACCCGCATCCACACCACCAACACACGCACGTTCCCCCCCCCCCCCCCCCCCCATCACCTTGTCTGAGGTATTTTTTTTTAACCAATTGCCTCTCGGTGAGGTGAGGGTGTGAGGGAGGGGGCTTTGAGGGCGTGCAAGCAAAGAAAGACCATCGGCCGCCCGAGCCACAGCGCACGGCCCCCCAACACAAGGCCCCCGGAGAGGCCGACGGACTAGTGCCGCGGCGGGGCGGAGCCTGTGGGCGTCCGCAGCACAGACCAACAGAGAAACACATCTGGAATGGAAGAGAAGAAGGGGGAGCGGGCGGCAGGCCCCAGGTATGGATGGTCGTACACACCTCTCCTACCCGGCGAGGCTCCTCAGCGGTGGCGGTACTCGCGTTCGCGCTCCCTCTCGCGGTCACGGTCGCGGTCGCGCTCGCGGTGGCGGTCGCGCTCACGGCTGCGCTCCCGGTAGTAGTCCTCGTGGCGGTCCCGACTGCGGGACTTGTGCCGGCGGCTCTTCTCCCGAGAGCGGCTGTGGTCGCGTTCCCGGGAGCGCTCACGTCTGGCATTGTCAAAAGAAAAAGATGTGTGGGCACTGTGAATGAAAGTTAAGAAGACTTGTTTTTCTTTTAGTCAGGCATCACGTTAGTACACTACATTCTGTTCCCCACAATGAATAAATAGTGGGGACAGTGATCAACTTCAACATTTAGCTAGAGCATAAAAACACATATGCGTATGTTTAACATAACTTAATTTATGATTTGTCTGATAGAAGTAGGGCGTCCCGGCAGGGTTTATTACCTGGCAGAGCCATAGCTCTTGGACTCAATGCCGTGGAGGCAGTCCTGCAGTGAGCTGATGAGGACTTTACAGCGGTCGTCTGCAGACACTTTAGACTGCTTTATGAGGCTGATGGCCGTCACCAAGGTCTCTATGGCACTGCCATAGTCCGCTGAACACAGGGAGAACACAACGGGGGTTAAGGGGAGGCCGGTCATTAGGAGGGAGAGAGTCCTCTAGTCATTTCAGGTTCACACCGAGGTTGATGTGATGTGAACTAGGGCTGCATCATATTCAATTAATCTGATGCTTTTGAAAATGTGTACGCTTGTCACAAGTCACCAGAGTGCAAAGTGATATCTTAAATCAGTGTGCTTTTTCAGACAAGAAAACAAAAGCACTTTTACTCAATAAATGACTTCCATCGATTATCAGTATTTGTTGAGATTTATTAATCGATTGACTGATCAATTAATCAACTAAGCTTTGCAGTGCTCAAGTGAATTTAACATACAATGTTCTTTGAGTGGCCGCAGATGATATTCATGCAAATCCTCTTGTATTCTGAGTCATCAACCAGTTAGGTCCGGTATGCAACCATTTAAAGGTGACATGAGATACCACCAGGTCTGAGTATGGTGAGCCGATACAAGCCGTTTTGAGAATCATACATCTAGGTGGACACGGCCACAAAGTGGGCGTGTCCACCTAGATGTATGACGGATAGATGAGCAACAGTTGCTACAGTCCACCGGGTAGGCTGGTAGACTGATCCATCGATCCCCGATCGATCCCAGGCTTGTAACGGCTGGTCACACTCACACCTGGTGGCGTGTCACGGGACCTTTAATTCCTCAGGGGCTTCGATCAACGGAGGGTCCTCTCACCTGCGCTGGCGTCGGACACGGCTCTTGAGATGGCGCTGGAGGAGATTGCTCTGTTCCTGTTCATGATCTCCTCGAACTCCGCCTCGCTCAGCGGGGTCCGAGACACCTCCATCTCCCTGCGCACCACGGAGAACCGGTTAACCCAAGGAACCCCCGACCAATCAGACGGCACGGGCGTACAGGCCGTGTGCAAGAGCACCACGCGTTCAGAGGAGGGCTCAACGTATTCATTTAAACGATACAATAAAAGGGCCAGTTGGTTTGGGGAATCATTTTGAAACCGAGAGATTAATACGAATCCAATCTAACAGTTACACACATTAATACAACAGCCCAATGTAGATACACTTGTGGCTGGAGATTAAGGAAAGTAATATGTTATTTTTAAATGTCAGACTTGTACATGGCAAACAAGTTTCCAGGGACTACAGATGAAAAACCGTTTGTGTAACTAAGGCCCAATCCCATTTCTACCCCTTCAAAACAAGGGGGAGGGGTAAGGGGTAGAAATGGGATCGGGCCTAAATCTGGTACATTCACACGTCCTATTCAATGGACATGTCGATTAATGTACGCTGTCCCTTTTAAATAAATAAAAAATTACACTAGTAGGCCTCCTCTCTCGTGAGCTCTTGAACGCTGCTGACTGTAAACATTACATACATTAAGGCCCAATCCCTTCTCTACCCCTTACCCCTTCAAAACAAGGGGTAAGGGTAAGGGGTAAGGGGTAGAGATGGGATTGGGCCTAACGTCTATAGGTGGCCCCGCCCCCCCGCCTACCTTCCGCCGGGGCCGCCGTAGTCCCGCTCATAGGGCGGCGGGGGCCCGTGGGGCCCGTAGGGGTCGTTGGGTCCGGGGGGCCGCCTGTTGTCGTTGGGGGGCATGTTGTTGTTCCCGGGCGGGGGGAAGAAGGCGGGGTTGACGTGGGGCGCCGGAGGGGGCCCGCCCGGCGGGGGCCCCGGCATGTGCGGGGGCGGAGCCAGGGCCATGGGGGGTCCGAGGGGCCCCGGGGGGCGGGGGGGGAAGGGGCCCGGAGGGGGTGGTCCCTGCTGGGGGGGCGGGGGGCCGGGCGGGGGGCCGTACCCCGGGGGAGGGGGGCCGGGGGGCATGGGTCCCATGGGGGGCTGGAAGACCTGCCCGGGGAAGAGGACCGGCGGCGGCGGCCGGTCGTTGCGGTTGGGGGGTCCCGAGAGGGGGGGGGGCAGGCCCTGTCCTGGAGGGGGGGGGCCGGGGGGGCCGGGCGGACCGGGGGGCCCGAGGGGGGGCCGAGGAGGACCCTGCATCCCGCCTGCAAACCCAAACACAAAGAGCCGGGTTAATCTCATAATTTCACTGCTCTGGCAAAAAAAAATGACAATAAAGTATTGATTCATTCATGTATTCATTCATTGTATTCATTCATTCATTCATTCATTCATTCATCACCCAGCCAGAACCGTAGACTAACACCTGGGCTAGGTACCGATGTGGGCGCATGCTCAAGAACTTAAAGGGGTGTCCTCAGCACAGAAGATGTGAATGGTGGCGATGGTTCAGTAGTTACACACGTTAATACGACAGCACAGTGTGGGTACACGTGTGGCCGGCGATTAAGGAAAGTAAAAAAATAAAAAAATGAAAAGACACGTTCATGGCGAACGAGTAAGGCCCAATCCCCTTTCCACCCCTTACCCCTTCCCCGTACCCCCTTCAAAACAAGGGGGAGGGGTAAGGGGAAGGGGTAGAAATGGGATTGGGCCTATGACTCGTCTCATGAGCTCATGTCTCAAATGCAAAATGCATTTGAGACATGGACTGATCGGACACACTCACTGGTTGGCTCGTTCCCGATGAAGAACATTCTCAGTTTAAAACATGCACCCGTCGTCACAAACACACTCTCATAAAACGCATTTCAAACAAGAGCCGAACTGTACGACGGCAGTAACTACGATCTGCGTTCCACAAGCCTCTGCTGAGACGACAATACATCGGAGCCTGGTTTAGAGACAGTTTGATTATCTGCTAAAAGATCGTCTGTGTTTCGCGACGTAAGATCTGAACACAAATAAGAGCTGGGAAGTTCCAGGAAGGTATTTAAACCCTTGTAACAGAATTATATTCTACACTAGTTAAAAACTAAAAATCGTTGTATTTTAAATATATAAACGCAGAGCATTAGCTTATGAATCCAACTTCCGGCTTGATCCGCTGGGTCGTTTAATGTGAGAGACAGGGTGAGCTGGGGGGGGAGGAGGTAAAGAGAGAGGCGATCGGAGTGATCAGTGGAGGCGCTTCACCTCTGGGTCTCCAGTTCCCGTCCCTGCCCCCGGGCGCGAAGGGATTGAAATTCATGTCCATCAGAGGGCCATCTGGTCTCATCCCCTGGCCTAATGGGGAGGGGCAGAAAGCACACCAATCAAAACTCCCCTCTGACGAGCTGGCCAATCCCGCTGAAGGGGCACAAGCCAATCAGCAACAAGCCAGGAAAACCATTAAAAGGGATTAGGGCAAAGAGGAGGGAACCCACGCTTACATCTCTATGAAGGCGCCCTCCCCTCCAACAAAGAGAGTAGTGGGAAGTAACAGAGTAGTGGGAAGTAACCAAGAGAGTAGTGGGAAGTAACAGAGATAGTAGTGGGAAGTAACAGAGTAGTGGGAAGTAACCAAGATAGTAGTGGAAGTAATCAAGAGAGTAGTGGGAAGTAACCAAGATAGTAGTGGGAAGTAACCAAGAGAGTAGTGGAAGTAACCAAGAGAGTAGTGGAAGTAACCAAGAGAGTAGTGGGTAGTAATCGGGATAGCAGTTGGAAGTATCGAAGATAGTAGTGGTAAGTAACAAAGATTTTAGTTGCAGTAACTGAGATAGTGGCGAGTAGTAACCAAGACAGTAGTTGAAGGTACAGAAGATAGCAGTTGTAGTAACTGAGAAAGTCATGGGTGGTAGCCAAGACGGTAGTAGCTAGAAAACGAGAGTAAGAGTAGAACGGAGCATATCTGAATGCCTAAAGAGGCTGGGGGAAGAAACGTAGGCCAATAGGAAAGGTTGAGCAGGTACAGTCAGCCATGCAGTGAGGCAGTGGTAAGGGCTCAGTAAGGGACAGGGTCCAAGTGGTGCATTTTACAAAGACGCCAATCCTTTAAAATGTATCCCCTTATAGACCAGAAATTAGTGAATGAGTGAATATGGTGGCGGAAACTGAAATCTTGTGAGTAAAAAGAAAAGAAGACAACCAATGCAGGAAGAGCAAACTACAATTTCTTTAAGGGCTCATGTCGTGCCGTCAGGTGGGGGGTGTGATTAGCCGGTACAAGCCGTCTGAACATCATTCCTTCCCTGTGCCATAGTGACATCACAGACGGGCGTGTCCAGCTAGATGTGCGCTGGACGGATCAGTCTACACCCCCGCCTGGTGGCACGACGTGAGCCCTTCAACGATACGCAAGGACTACGGTTAGGTCAGGGGCAGTGTTGCCACAGTTTCCTTGAAAAAGTAATCTGATTACTGATTACTAGTTACTCCTTAAAATAGTAACTTGGTTACTTTACTGATTACTTGATTTTAAAAGTAACTAAGTTAGATTACAAGTTACTTTATTGGTTACATTTAGCTGCGAAAACACCCCCTGCCGCCTCAAAATAAAAAATTACAACCGGTTTTGCCAAAACTAACTTTTTGCCCGAGCCCGAGCCCGAGCCGGCCCGTGGGCCGGGTTTGGCTTGGGCTCGTACAAGCCTGACCTGTACGGGCTTGGGCATCGTACAGGTCGGGCTTGGACTCGATTTTCTGGGCCCAATCTAAGCTCTAACCTCCGGACACAAAAGTCAATCCGAGTGTATCCGTGGGACTCGAACCACACGCGCACTCAGAACACCCTAGTGGCGCAGAGTCGTCTGTGCGCGGTCGGACGGACCCCCCCATAGTTGAAGAAGCCCTGACGATGACATGGGGGCCGAGCACAGCCGGGCCGAGGGGAACACTCACCAGGGAAGTGTGGGGGCGGGCCCCCGGGGCCGAGAGGCCCCGGGAAGCGGTCTCCGCCGGGGGGGCCGGGGAACCGGCCGCGCCCCCCCCGGCCCCCCATGGGGAAGCCACCGCCGCCGCCGCCACCGCCGCCGCCACGGCCGTCGCCGCGAGGGCCAATACCGGGGGGGCCGGCCTTGCCCTCCCCGGACATCTGCCCCGACTGCGTTCCTGGGGGGCCAAGAGGGGAGAAAAAAAAAAAACTAACTTGCATGTACGTTCTCAGAGCAGGTCGTCGCGCTAACAGTGCACGCATAGCCGCGGCCGCCATCTTAGGTGAGGCCTGCGTCTGGTTTTAGCGGAACGCGGTTTTTGCGCGGCGACCAGCGCAGTGACGCAGGCCGGTAAGAAAGACGTGGAGAACACACCCGAGTACAAACGCACTATTTCCAGTTCTGCAAATGTCAGTAAAAAGCTTCTGCTCTCAGCGCGAACATCAAGGCCCTGATATACTTGAACGCATATATGCCCTTTGGGCTACAAAACGAGTCCATTTGGACAGGGTACAACATAGTCGCTGTAAATTGTGGGCTGTTCCAACGTTTTACGACACTAGGCACGGCGAGATGGGACTCAATCGTTTGCGTGGCGTTGTTGACCGATAGCACATCAGGGCCTTCGGATGTGATTTCCCCAGGAGCGCCACTTACTTTTCCTGGACTGCATCTCGAACTGGCTGAGGGACTGTTTGTTACAGGGCGTGACGATGGGGTTCTGCCCGTGGAGCTCCCTCTTGGACAGCAGCTCCATCAGCTTCCTGGACGAGCCCTCCGAGCCCACACACACCAGGGCGAACCTGGGACCAGGCAGAGAGCGAGCGTCACAACACTGTGGAGGAACAGCTGAAGCACCTGGCAGAGGCTCCATGATGGAAGGAGTTCTCCGATGAGGGGAGGGCGCGAGGTAATCACTGTGTGTGTGGATACTTAAAGTTGACATATTATACCGCCAGGTGTGAGTGTGCTTAGCCATAACAAGCAGTTTCGAAAATCTACCTCTAGTGACATCACAACTGGTGTGTCCAAATAGATGTGTTCTGGATAGACCAGCCTACCCGGTGGACTGTAGCAAACGTTGCTCAACCATCCGTCATACATCTAGCTGCCCACTAGTGATGTCAGAAGAGGCAGCTTTTCAAAACGGCTTGCAACGGCTAATCACACTCACACCAGAGGGTATAATGTCACCTTTAAACACTCGTATTCATTTATAAAAGACGTCACAATTAATATCCATTTGTTAACACATTACACTCTTGGTGAATACAATTTACCAAACCCAAAAAGATCTTTGAGGATGCCACCTCTTGTATAAGTGGAGTGCAATGGCGTGAGGTTACATGCTAGTATACGCTCTCAACTATATTCCTTGTTTTGGAATACAACGTGGAACCTCACCCTTTAGACTGCCCATTGGCGCGGTTCTCAAAGAACTTGATTTCCAGGACGTCTGTGATGCCTATCGACCGGATGGCTTCTGTTAGGTCCTCATCTGTTGTCCACTGTTGGTGAGGAGAAAATACATCAGTTAAATGATGTGCACGTAACAGTGAAACGACTGAACGCTGAGACGCATTGAACAAATTTCCGATGCCAAACATACTAATGGGCATTTTATGAAATATGGAAAGACTAGCCTCAATAAAAAAAAAATAAGTCAAGCCATACAATATAGAGGGGATTGTGGAATGCTGATGCAAGGACTGGACGATAGACAAAATCTATGACAATATACTTTTTCAGATCAGTTGATAAGATAATTATGAGATTAGTCATCAAGTGTGTTAACAGGGTATTCTTTTGGTACTGATGGAAGCCTGAATACAATGCAATTACATTTAATCACATTATCTTGTCATTAATCATTCCTTCAACTTTCGGGCGATAAGGATAAGTGGGTGGTCATTCTTTAATACAGCCATGTTTTTGAAACATTGGTTTTAAGGTAGTTTCCCTGTTTGATAACTAAAAGCGGGCATTCCCTCTTTCTGAGAAAGTTGCTATCCAAGACGGCGGCGATACAACTGCACACCTTCATGCCATCAAAAGCAAACTATATTCACACGCTGCACCGCAAGTAAACACAGCTGTGCGACCTCTCATTCACCCATTTTCTGGTGCTACTGGACTGTAAAAAAAAAAGGCCTGCAGACTGTCTGTCCACACGAGGTGAACGTTGTGTACGGGTAAACCATGAATGGGCTAAATGCAACACTTTAATGGTCGTCGTGTGGTTGATTGACTTAGGCCCCGTTTACACGAAGGGAAAACGCAGATACTCCCACGCGGTTTGGCCTCTCATTTACACAAAAACCCAGTTTTTAAATCACAGAAAACGATGATTTCTAAAAACTCCGGCCAAAGTGGAGAGTACTGATAACGCCGGTTATGTGTCGTCGTGTGAACTGGGAGAAACAGGGTTTTAGGTTCTCAAGCGTCACATTATGCGCCAGAAAATGCTTAACATCATGTGAGCACCCGCTGTCTGTCCACACCAACGAAACTCGCGCCATATCGAGGGATTATTTGTTTATCAACACGCCAGATGCATGCGCAGAATGATCGCAAAAAGAACATTTTCTTGACCAAATTATAAATATGCATACTTTATGTTGAAAGTATAGACCGTCGCGATTCCCATTGAAACGAACGGCTCGGTGATTATTCTTCAAAACGAGAGCCGGTGAATTGTGAAGATAGCAACGTCGTATTTACGCGGGTTGATTTAAATGACAACTTTTTTGAAAACGGTGTTGTGTGCACGATGTTATTTTTGAAAACGGAGGGGGGGAATATTTGTGTCTCTGAATACCCTGCTATGTATAAAGGCGGCCTTAGTGAACTTAGGGACGTACCCATGTGAGGTTTCCGATGTACAAGGCGATCCTCTTGCCCGTGTAGGTGTAGACCACGTTGGGGGGGGCACTCTTCCCGCCCTCCGCCCCTCCGGGGGCCGGCAGGGCGTCCAGGTAGTCGCGGTCTTCGGGCGCGTCGCCGTTATTGGCCGATGGGGAGATGACATCATCGTACAGGTCGATCTGCTCGTGGACGGGGTAGTCCGTTTCCTAGTAGAAGACAGGGTGGGAAGTGGAGTGAGGCATTATGGGAATGGCACCTCTGAAGCACTTGTTGGACGTAATCCAAAACTACTAGGATATGTTTTGCTCAGATGTTATACATATAGTCTCCCGAATAATAAATACAGGGCTTTGAAGCCTTCTGGCAATTCCTGTCTCCTAGGTGGTATACACAGCAGACACGTCTTTAGTTCCTTCCTGGAGCCAGATCGCTATGATTCTTAGTGTGAATATCCGTTATCTATCCTATATCGAAACTAAAAATATATTTATCTTCAAACTGAATCAACTTGAATCAAAATGTGTGATTATTCAAATGCACCGCCACAGTAGCGAGAGGCTAATTTAAATGTCACTTTCAGTTTCGATGCAAGAAGATTTCGGGCGGGCTGTTAGAATACAAAAATAGGAGCTCCGCCTACCAGGCCAGTCTCAACCACAATACAACGCCAAATGCATCTACTTAATTATATTCCTACTTCGAAAAGTGGCCAAAATGCATAACCTAATATAATATACGACTAGTCGGAAAAAATTGTAATAGAGAGAAGCGTCTGTATTATTTTTGACGGTATTGAATCACAGCGTTGGTATTTCTTAATGCCCGGGTATAGCTGCCAAGTCCAGTACCGCTGTATTATTTAGGTTAACAAAGAGTACTATTGAATCGAGAAAAGAAAGGGAACAACTAATCCGCCTTGTGTCTGGTGCTTTTGGATGAAATCAGGCAAACATCTTTGAGTTTATGAACTATATCCTGCCAATATCCAAGGATTCGGTCTGCACTTCTTCGCCGAACCAAGACTGCCAGTAACTCGTGTATTCGCTAAAACACGAATATAACTGGTTGTATCACTGTATATAGTTTACCATGTTAAAATGCAATCATTTTAAGATAGAAGTGCATGCATACAGAATCGTAACAAACTCAGTCCACAGCTTTCCACTTCCAGGATGTATGGACTGGATTCAACATGATCAAGCCGATCAGTGCTACAGAGCTAATAAAACACTTCTAAACACAGCACACATCCATGTCGTGGTTGCAGTATTTTTATGATCGAGTACTTAAAGTTATTGTAGAGGACAAACACAGATCATTCGATAAGTTATCATGGCTGAGACGGGGGTGTGTCCCGAAAGGTGAAGCGTTAACAACACTCGAGAAAGCGGTCAATGTGCGCCTTTACGCAGCAATTATCCACCAAACTAGTGGGTCAAAGCAACACCGGTGTTATTTTTTGATGCCAAACCCCTGGTCTCCAGCAGTGAGACCCACCCCACCTCCGTAGACCAGCTCGGAGGCGGACAACAATGGAGCGGCAGTAGCGCGCCACCGGAGGCCACGCCGCGGCGGAGGCCTTCAGCGAGGCGCCGCGTTACACAACATATGGGACCTCCTTTCGTTTGCAATGACCAAGTTCCGCCATGCAATTACGGGATTCGCTTTTAAAATGCTTCTTTTTGCAGATAACCGATCGTATCTTCCTATTTCCACGCCATTAATCCCATTCTTGGAGGATAAAACGACAGTCGCGGCCTCTGCTAGTAGGTCTAGTCCGAGATCACCACCCGCAGACGATTACAAAGAGTCCAAACAACGCGAATAATGAACTTGATGATACATCATGGCCCGTTTCGCCGAAGTCACTATTGAATACCTGTGTGAATTCCTCCTCTACGTCGGCGTAGATATCGATGTGGTCGACACCGTCCGCCATTTTCCACGCCGCCTTCTCCGCCGTGCGGTCGGAGCCTATGGAGTCTGGTGCGCCGCCTGCAGACAGCCTCACAATGAGGACGGAGCAAGCCCACCAGCTCCCCCTGCGGTCACTGTGAGGTGTTCACTTTACACAATGACATGCCTTTTACTGCGCAGAGTAATTTTATGCAAATGTGTTTCCTCATCCTGCTATTTTGATTAAATTAGGCCAAAAGGATGGACCTAACTCCGAAAACGGACCAGCAGTTTGACCCTGTATCCTACTGACCTAGTGCTAGGGGACATCTAGAATTTAAGGCACTGGGACGCATGGAAACCATCCTCTGGTGAATAGTTAATGTAGTGAGACGTCTGTTATTACAAAATAAAGGGTAAGAGTCAGCAGCTAAGCCATTCATGAATATGGGTTTGTTATTGAGTGCTCATCGAACAATGTGTAGGACATCAAGCCTGGGCCGGGGAAGTCTGCGTCAATCTTTGGAGAAGGCTCAACTGGAAAACGGCATAATTGATCCCATAAACCTTTCAGCAATGAACAGAATCAGCTCTCCAAGGCGTGACCTAATCTTGACTGGCCTTGTCAAAGAAAAATAAGTCCAAAAGCCGAACTATAAATCAATTGATCTAACTGTTTAGTTGACACAAATACTTTAACATTTGTGTTGAGCTTATTGCCTCCGTAGCTTCATCACTCTTTTACCATATTTATTTTTGAGTTACACTTTTCTAACCAGACGTTGAGCCATGCTGGTTTTATGACCGATGTTATTCCATCTTGCATTCAGGTGACATTCACATTTGTACGGGGAGGTGAGGAGGAGGGGATGGGAGGGGATTACAAACCTCTATTAAGACTCCAACTCATGAGTGTAGTTCCCTTATACATCAATCAAGAAGACCCTATAATGCTGCTTGTAGCTATAGTTCTAATACATATATAATCATATAATAACTGAAAAATAACATCTTGCCTGGATTTAAAAAAACATTGTGATTGAGATTAAAAAGTATATGAGGTATTTAAATTATTTAGATGCCAGGGGACAACAGCAATAGATTATAAGTATTAAAGTAGAAAAGACGAACAGAAGGTTGCTTATTTCTTTAAGCATTACTTTGGGTTTCAATTAAATGTGGTATTTCTAGCTTATTGGTATCAATAATGAAAACATTAAACAGTGCATTACAAAACCAAACACAGCACTCACAAAATAATGGGGAACCAATTTACTTCTTAATACAGACTTAAATCAAAGGATTACATTTAAAGTAAAATTATACAATGCGGTGCAGAAAGAGAAACATGTTTTTTTGTATTCTCAGCAAGACACAGAAGGTTTACATTATGCAGCGCCTGGACTACCTGCTGCACGAAACACACCTGCATTACCACAAACACATCCGCACACACACGCAAGCACATGCGCACACACACACTAGCATAAACACATGCACGCCACATGCATGTCTCTTTCTCTCACACACACACACACACACACTCTTTTACACACACACACATTCCAGATAAATTAAGAGTGAAATCAGATAATCCTGAATGCATGCAAAATTAAATTAGGCAAGCACAAAATCTCATGACTATTGTTTTTTAAAGCGCTAGGTTGCCACTTGTTGCCCAAAATCGCTTATGTTTAAAACATGCAAGTAGACATACAATAATGAATGAGTGCAATCAGAATCAGAGTTGTAAAGACTGCTCCATAATCATATGTCAGGGGAATCCGTTAAATGCATTGAGCCACTGAGTGCACACATACATTCAGTCTTGCTCAGATGTAAAAAAAAAAAGAAAGAAAGAAATATATTTGAGAAAGTAGAAATGTAAATGATCATATATTTCTTTCCAAAACAATGTTTTAAAGGGGTTTCAATGTCTGTGCTCACTATGCACACTGGCCCACAGACAGACATTTGGACAGACAGCAACATTTTGAAAGGGATTGACATTATCAAGAGTTTTTTTGTTGCAATAATTATATGCTGATTCATATTTTTTGCTGCTAAAAATGTGTCACCCACAGCCCTTGCCAATGTGGTCATATCTGAGCCGTTTTACTACGGTATTTCTATTAAACATAAAGAAAAAACAAAGGAATTCAGAATCCTACTCTAAGCATTGAGCCTCCAGCCCTTGACCACCAAGGAATGCAGAAGTAAATGCAAACAACAGCAAATCATACAGAGATCACTTCCTCCTGGAAGTGGCTGCTCCTTCCTCAGAGGCAAGTCGTTGCTGATTGGACAATGTGTAAAACTCCAGGGAGACTGGGTGCCATGATCACTATTTATTTACATTCAAAGGCCGCTGCAACCAGTCGTCTGATCGTCTCTGATCCCTCCCTGGGCAGGTGACTTCAGAGCGGAGCACTGCTGCCCTTCAGTTCAGGATATCATCTCAAACCCGACCTGTTGTTTCACTGTCTCTCCAGCAGGGGGTGATCACGTCCCGTTCCCAATGTTTGACTGACGGCAGCTCCTCCACGGCGGACCGGAAGTGCACGTATCCACGAAGGACGGTTCAGTTCATCCCCCGGTGGGAGAAGTTTCATAGTAACCTGCAGTGTAAACAATGTCCAAGGTGTGACATTGCACGATATCGCCCGAACCAGACGACGAAGACCCCGGTCATCGAGAGATCAGCGTGGAGGAGGAGAGACAGAGGAGGAAGAGCGACACGGAGAGAGAGATGACGCAGGCCCCGCCGCAGTCCTTGGCGTTCTCCTGAGAACGCATGAGGGAGACGGATCAGTTTGAGTCCTGAAGCTTGGGTCAGGGTCAGGGCAGTAAAACGGCTGGCCGGGTGTTCAACTCCCCACCTGAACATACTGAGTAGAGATCTACATTTGATCTCCCTGCTAAATCTTAAATTCATTGCATTACTTACATTTTTTTAATGTAATTTATATTATAACTTCACTTTATTGTGCACTTTTAACTTAACCTTTGTTTCCTTATTTTATTTTATATTATGACGATGTTTCTATTTGAAGCACTTTGAGTTTGCCTTCTGTATGTAAAGTGCTATCTGAATAAAGTTGCCTTGCCTTGTCCAAACCCTACCTCTAGGCCTCCTTGAGTACAATATCTGTCCCCACACCTCCTCAGTAATGATTGACATCCGTCTGAATTTACTCTAAATCGCTTTTGATTAAAGCTTCTCCCAAATGGAGATTAAAGGTGACATATTATACCACCAGGTGCGAGTGTGATTAGCCGTTAACACGGCATTTTGAAAATCGGCCCTATTCTGACATCACATAGATGAGCAATGTTTGCTACAGTCCACTGGGTAGGTTGGTAGACTGATCCATCCGCCGTACATCTAGGTGGACACGCCCACACTGATGTCACAAGAGGCAGATTTTCCAAATGTCTGGTAACGGCTAACCACACTCAATTCTCTGGTGACAGAATATGTCATGTTGGCTCCATTGGGCCAACATTTCGGGGTTTATTAGCTCTCCTCCACTAGAAGGTAAAGGTGGAGCGTTGGAAACAGCTTTCATCTCAAGATTCAAAGGTTTTTATTCGTCACATACTCAGGCTGTCACTGCAGTGAATTGTTTGTGTGACATGCTCTTAATTTCTGCGCTTAAAATACAAACAAATAAAAATGTAATAAAATACAATATAAGTTTGAAGAGAAATTAATATAAATGTATATTATAAAAAAATATCTTGTGACCACGTTGTGGGTAACACACCGACCGATCCCCCCGGGGGGGGGGGGCGGGCTGACCTCTGACCTGTGAGTGGTAGGCGTGGCAGGACTCCGGGCGTCGGCGGACCTTCTGCGACTTCATCCTGTTGCACTTCACCGAGGCGTTATGTACAGCGGGGTCAAGGAAGAGGCCGAGAGGGGCTGCTCCCCTGAAGCTGTTCCCCCTGGGGCTGTCCCCCCTGAGGCTGTTCCCCCTGGGGCGTGTTGTGAATGTTTACATGAAGGAGGACCAATCCCCAACACCGCCTGTGATTCAATTCAACCCAATTCAATTTTATTTTATTTGTACAGCCCTTAATGTCCATTACAGTCTCAAAGGGCTTCATATTTAGAACCTGTTGTAGATTTGGTGTAGATTGCTTTGGGTTGCTTGTTAACCTCTGATTGGCTGATACGGTAACTCGGTGTTAATGCGACGCACCTGTCGTCTGCTGATGGAAAGTGAACCGAAGGGGGGGCCGGCAGCCACCGCAGCCCCAGAATGAACCCCCAAAAAAACACGTTTCTTAAAGGCAGGGTCAGGGGGTTTGCTTCTCCTTTAAAGATAACTTAGTATTCATTCCCCAGTGAAACCTTGTTGCTGTGGTGTAGAAAGGGGCTCTTCGTTTTCATCCATACCCTGATCCTGGACAGGCTGTCTCATGCTTGTTCATCATTTTGTCTTTAACCCCAGATTATCCTTTGCTAGACCTGCACAATGACTGATTGAAGCTACATAACCAAGCCCCCCTCCCAGAAGATAGTGTCATTGTTGAAGGGTCTTCTGATGTTCTTTCATTTACCCACCTCCCTGCTCTCAGCCTCTAAGAGGAGTCTTACCGTGAGGGGGAATCCGAGACACAGGCCTGTTTGACACTGCGGTGCAATGACCGGTGAAGTTAGGAAGTTCTCCTCTCTCCCCACAACACACCCTGCCCTGAGTTACTGTAGCGCCGTGAGGACACACACACACACACACACACACACACACACACACACACACACACACACACACACACACACACACACACACACACACACACACACACCCACAGGAAGGATATATTTGACCTCCATGGGCTCCATGGTGATTGGAGGGTACTGCCTGGAGCAGTCACAGTCAGCCTGTACCACCAGCATCAGCAGGTTGCTGTCTGGGACCTGCTGCACCACGAACATCCTGCACACACACACAGACACACGCACACGCCCGCACGCAAGCGCAAATACACACACACACAAACACACACGCACGCACGTGCAAACACACACGCACGCGCAAACACACACGCACGCGCAAACACACACACACACACACACACGTAAACACACACACGCACAAACACACATTTAATTGGTTAATAGCTTACAATAAATAAAAACAACGTTTGGTTACATCTAGAGAAGAATGTAAAACTGAACAGTGAGATATGTTAACTACACATTTATGAAGGTCTTGACGTGCATTCCTGGTGGAGTCGATTCCGTCCAGTGAAGCTGTTAATAGCACTGCACTGTAGACTCGCTCTTTCTGCATGCATGTTATACCACCTCTGGCCTCCAGGGGTCAGCAGAACTCTGAACATCATAAAGACGGTAAATGAACAGCAGGCCGCTGTCGATGTGATCCTCTCTCTCTCTTGACAGTTATCTCCCTCCTTTTCATTGTCTGTTTCAAACCGCTGATCACTCACTCTACTCCCATCTCTCCCGCGAGTCTTCTTTGTTTCTCCTGCTTCTATTTCCTCTCATTCCCTTGTGCTCTCTATCTCTCACTAACCCCATAACGTGGGCTTAGTGAGAGATAGAGTGTGTGTAAGTATGTGCAGTCTATGTGTTTGTGTGTCAGCGATTGTGTGTGTATGTCATGTTGAGTGTGTGTGTGTGTTCGCTTTGTGAATGTGGTTGTGTGTGTGTCTGTGTGCTGTGTCCATGTGTGTGTGTGTGTGTGTGCTGTGTCAAGTCAATGTGTTTGTGCGTTTGCTGTGTCAAAGTGTGTGTGTGTGTGTGTGTGTGTGTGTGTGTGTGTGTGCACCTACTTCTGGCATCGGCCACACTTGATGAGGCTGTTGGTCTCTTTGATTGACGGCTCGTGCAGGAAGCTGGGGTACTCTGTGTCACACGGCTGAAGGATGTCCCCGCGCTTCTTATGGGAGGAGGCTGAGCGATAGA
>NC_079430.1:16522704-16530204 GCF_026213295.1 Gadus chalcogrammus
GTTTCACATTTCGGAGCCCTTTGGGTATTTTGCATTTGACTGTGAATGGACTTTTCATCGGAAAAGTGTAATTGTTTTAATGGATTAGTTTTATGATGTATTGCAGGTTCTTTTGTACCCAGGGCCCTATTTAAACACACACAAGCACACACACACACACACACACACACACACACACACACACACACACACACACACACACACACACACACACACACACACAATGGGTATTCCTGACCTAATAAGAAACAGTTACCTTTTGAACATGCCCATCCTGATCAGTGTCGTCATCACAGATCCATCCACCTCCCCGAAGAACCGCCCAGCCTATCAGGGCAGAGGAAAGGCGGGAATTAACAGTTATGGCGAACATCGGATTGGTTATGGAGATCCTAATCTTGTCATGTCCTCAGTCTGAATATAAAAAACCATTATCTGTTCAATATCCCGTTGTCTGTCCTTCCTTTATCACACTCCACACGCAGGTACGCACTCAAAAACACAAACACACACAGACAGACACATGCTCAAACACACGCATGCACATACACACACACACACACACCCACAAGCACACACCAATCAACTTTAATAAACAAGACTTCTTCTTCAGCTCCATTGTTTTGTGTTAGACGACAACTCTGGTCGGCTTCACATATCAACCAATAATAGCAACATGTTTCACGGCTAACACTAACACAGCTGGCTATTGTGTTTGAAGGCAAAATTACAATGGCCTCTCTATGCCTCTGTGTGTGTGTGTGTGTGTGTGTGTGTGTGTGTGTGTGTGTGTGTGTGTGTGTGTGTGTGTGTGTGTGTGTGTGTGTGTGTGTGTGTGTGTGTGTGTGTGTGTGTGTGTGTGTGTGTGTGTGCTTGTGTGTGAACTCCTCTTCTTTATGTGTGTTCCTGAGAGCCTGAGATAGGACATTTCGGTCTGCGAATTGCATCTTGAAGGTACAAAAAACCAAACATGAAAGAAACAAGCTGTTCCAATTTGTATGTTGTTTAGAAAGGAGAGCAGGAAGACTGAAGCAGAATATATGTGTATATAAACTCATATTAAAACCATTACTTACACAGGAACCATAAAGGGATCTAAAGCGCCTTTACCAACAATTACTCCCCCATTATTCAGGTTCATAAAAACCCATTGTTGTGATTGTCAATGTTAGAAAGACGGGGAATTACCAACTTTGCAATTAAGACAGCATGCTGACACAAAAATAAATGGCTGAATATTACATTCAGGGTTGTCTAGACATACGCTCACTAATTATTCATAATGAATCACTCACTATAAATAAAAAGGAACGTTGATGAGTTCTGAAACACGATTTCCTTCTGTCACCGGTTTTATAAAACCCCAACGTCCTTATATTGCATACTTCAGAACTCATAAAGACTTTATGACTACAGTCATCTCATCAACATGCAGCTGAAGGCAACCTTGGACTAGGCATGAGGAGAAGCACATGAACGACTGAAGGGGGATGACAGGGTGAGGCATGACTGGTTGGAGGTTAGCTAGCTATCTCTGCTGTATACGGGGAATATGTTAACCTAGCGATTGTAAGTGCTTGCACTTGTTTCTATGAACATCTTTATTGTACCAACAGCGAAATGTTGTTTCACTTTCTTATGACAAATGTACTTATTGCAAGTTGCTTTGGATAAAAGCGTCTGCCGAATGCCCTAAATGTAAATGTTAATGTAAATGGAGGGATGGAGGGATAGCAGGATGAGGGGCAAACTGTTGTTGTGGAGTGGTTGGTGTTGTTGTTGCTGTGGTTGTTATTGTTGTCGTGTTCATGTTGTTATTGTTGTGGTTGTTGTTGTTGTGGTTGTTATTGTTGTCGCGTTACTGTTGTGGTTGTTGTTGTTGTGGTTGTTATTGTTGTCGCGTTACCGTTGTTGTGGTTGTTGTTGTTATTGTTGTTGTTGTGCTGCATAGCCCCAGCCCTGCTTTGCTCTCTACCCTCGTGCCCGTGGCCACTGCACTGCCGTCTTCAGTTGTGCTGATTCACGGTGTGGACTCATTCCAACCTGTCAACTCTTCTCCATCCAGAGTGGCTCTGGACTGCGCACAGAACGCCTCAGACACTCCTTAGGCTCTGTGTCAGTGATGATACTAATGCTAATAGGGTGGGATATTGTGGTTCTAATGTACGCAATTGCGCTTCATAATAAGAAATCCCTTTATATTTTTATCCCGTTATATAGCGACCTTCTCAGACTGAAGTACCCTTAAGGAACCAACACCCGTTGGGTAAAAAACATCACTTTGAATGAAGCAGTATTCTGTGTTTTAGTGTAGTGTCCTATTAAGGGAGAAGCACCCAGTGTTTTAGTGTAGTGTCCTATTAAGGGAGAAGGACCCAGTGTTTTAGTGTAGTGTCCTATTAAGGGAGGAGGACCCAGTGTTTTAGTGTAGTGTCCTATTAAGGGAGGAGGACCCAGTGTTTTAGTGTAGTGTCCTATTAAGGGAGGAGGACCCAGTGTTTTAGTGTAGTGTCCTATTAAGGGAGGAGGACCTAGTGTTTTAGTGTAGTGTCCTATTAAGGGAGGAGGACCCAGTGTTTTAGTGTAGTGTCCTATTAAGGGAGAAGGACCCAGTGTTTTAGTGTAGTGTCCTATTAAGGGAGGAGGACCCAGTGTTTTAGTGTAGTGTCCTATTAAGGGAGGAGGACCTAGTGTTTTAGTGTAGTGTCCTATTAAGGGAGGAGGACCCAGTGTTTTAGTGGAGTGTCCTATTAAGGGAGAAGGACCCAGTGTTTTAGTGTAGTGTCCTATTAAGGGAGGAGGACCCAGTGTTTTTGTGTAGTGTCCTATTAAGGGAGAAGGACCCAGTGCTTTAGTGTAGTGTCCTATTAAGGGAGGAGGAGCCAGTGTTTTAGTGTAGTGTCCTATTAAGGGAGGAGGACCCAGTGTTTTAGTGTAGTGTCCTATTAAGGGAGGAGGACCCAGTGTTTTAGTGTAGTGTCCTATTAAGGGAGGAGGAGCCAGTGTTTGAGTGTAGTGTCCTATTAAGGGAGGAGGAGCCAGTGTTTTAGTGTAGTGTCCTATTAAGGGAGGAGGACCCAGTGTTTTAGTGTAGTGTCCTATTAAGGGAGGAGGAGCCAGTGTTTTAGTGTAGTGTCCTATTAAGGGAGAAGGACCCAGTGTTTTAGTGTAGTGTCCTATTAAGGGAGGAGGACCCAGTGTTTTAGTGTAGTGTCCTATTAAGGGAGAAGGACCCAGTGCTTTAGTGTAGTGTCCTATTAAGGGGGGAGGAGCCAGTGTTTTAGTGTAGTGTCCTATTAAGGGAGGAGGACCCAGTGTTTTAGTGGAGTGTCCTATTAAGGGAGAAGGACCCAGTGTTTTAGTGTAGTGTCCTATTAAGGGAGGAGGACCCAGTGTTTTAGTGTAGTGTCCTATGAAGGGAGGAGGACCCAGTGTTTTAGTGTAGTGTCCTATTAAGGGAGGAGGACCTAGTGTTTCAGTGTAGTGTCCTATAAAGGGAGAAGGACCCAGTGTTTCACCAGAGTCCCCATCTGCTGTGTTGTGTGACGTCTTGTGCCCCGCCTCGGGTCTCCCCCTAGGCGTCCCGTCAGCAGCCTACACTTCATAAGGACTTGATTATACCACACATCAAAAGTCCACCTGCTTTAATTAGACGGCTGTGTAACAGGCTGAGAGGTGAAGTGTGTGTTTATGTGTGTGGAGGGGCGTTGCTAGGATTAGAGGACATTCATTATTCCAAATGATAATTAACCAGCTGTTTTTATTTTGTCTATAGAAGATGTATTTTGATGTCTTTATAATTTAAATGTGTACCTCAAAAAATCTTGTGACTCTGGAGATTAACAATTATTATTGTGATGTTTTAAATACTGTTTCACATTGTGGTTTTTATTGTTTAGTTAGTCTGATGTTGTAATAATATTTAAGCCTTTTGTTATTGTGATTGGGAGTTCCTGGGAATATGTGTTTGTGTGTGCGTAGGGGAACTCACGTCATTGCGCTCCTTAGAAATGATGACGAAACCATTGTTGTCGATCAGATAGCAGGCGATATCCTAGGAACAGAACGAGAGAAACAGGGAAAGAGAGCAAGAGAGAAAGAAAAAGAGGAAGAAAATGAGGAATATGTTGAAAGAATGAGTTAAGGTAAGCAGTAAACACCTCTCCATCTCCTAGCCGGGAGCGGGCCTTTCTACTCCACTTATTCTCTACTTACGTAGCTGTCACAGCGAAGTGGACACACTCCCTCTGTGGTTGAACACTGTGGGGAGATGCAGGCAAAAGAGACGAAACACAAGCAAGTCAAGGAACTGACAACACAATTTCAAGTTTCCAGATTTAGTTTATTTTCCCATCAGGGGAATTGTTGTTTACCGTACTGCGCAATGCATACGACAATACACACAACAACGCACTTAAAGAAGCCAACTAAAACAGAATAAGTAAAACACTGCACTAAAACACAGAACAATATCACAGTGTCTGGCCACAGAGAAAATAAAAACGATGGAAATGGCTATAGAACAGTAAAAGTGAAATAGCTGAAAGGGTACAGAGATAGGTATATAAAAATAGGTAATTTAATGTGCAAGTTAAGCAGGTTTATTGCACTAGGGATGAAGGACAATTTGAATATATTGAACCTTGCCCTGGGAAGATTGTACCTCTGGCGTTTCTGTGTATGTGCGTGTGTGTGTGTGTGTGTGTGTGTGTGTGTGTGTGTGTGTGTGTGTGTGTGTGTGTGTGTGTGTGTGTGTGTGTGTGTGTGTGTGTGTGTGTGTGTGTGTGTGTGTGTGTGAAGGTGAGCTGTGACATCACCTTGTCCTCCTACATTGTCTGTGTGTAACGGTGTGTGTATGTGGAGGGTTCGGATGTGTGCGTCTGTCACATGTCTGATAGAACTCAGATTAGCCTGTGAGAGAGGGCGTCATGTGTTACATATATTTATACAGTATATATATATATATATAAATATATATATATGCTGTATATATATATACGTGTATGTGTGTGTGTGCGGCCTCCCGCAGGCATGTGATTGTGTGCATGCACGTGTGTTTGTGTGTATCCGTGTGTGTGTGTAGTCACACAGCCTTGTGCTTGTGTGTGTGTGTTTGTGTGTGTGTGTGTGTGTGTGTGTGTGTGTGTGTGTGTGTGTGTGTGTGTGCATGTGTGCGTGCATGTGTGTGTGCGCGCTCCTGCAGGCGTGTGCGTGTGTGACAGTGTGTGTCCGCGTTGCAGCACACTAGTATGCAATCTGTTTTGCGGAAGTGTGAAGCTGCATTCACAGCACTCAGCTGGTGCGGCCCCCACGGGGTACGAGAGCCTCCGGGAACAAAGGAGACACAGAAAGGGAAGGAGGACGGAAGGAGGGAGGGAAGGAGACGAGTCAAGGAGAGTAGTGGACGAGTGATGTCTACTTACGTCAGTGTCGTTAGGCTGAGGAGATGAAGACACCGTCCACATGAAGGGCAGGGAATGTGATGAGACAGAGAGACACAGAGAGAGAGAACGAGAGAGAGGGAGTCGTTAGAGTGGTAAAGAGACAGTAAGTTCCTCCCCATCAAGCCCAGTGGACGACATTGAAACATCTGCTATGTCACATCGCTGTTGTTAAATGGCCCACAAAAAGAGACACAGAAAGACACCATTGGTGACTGGGACACATATATGTATGTGTATGTATCTGTATATGTATGTTAATATGTATATGTCTAGATATTATATGTTATGTGTTCATATGTGTGCATATATATACATATATGTATCCTACCTACCTCTACTTTAATTAATATATTATATATATTTATCTTCATGTTCCTTGAAAGGTGTTTAAAATAAAATGCATTCGTATCATTAATGTGTGTGGGAGCACCGGTCTCAAACCATTTGCGGCCAAATCATGCGTTTGGAGGGCAAATGGCCTCAATTTATATCACTTTAAAATGTATCCATGATGAAGTAAGGTAGAAGAGGACAGAACCTTGGGGGGGGCTGGGTTAAAGCTAGGGTAGGCGATTGGGTGAAATTGACTTCAGGGTCGCTGTGATACAGCGTTCAAGAAGTGTGTGGATAGTCCACACGGCCACAGTGTTTATAGTCGCCGGTTTTGCCGTGATGTTGTTGTGGACCCCCCAGGTGGTTCACGGAGCTCACGGAGCTCACAGATTCCAGAGGTGCGAGAACTGCCACAAAATTGCAGTGTGAACCGCGTGCGAGAGGCCGACACTTTACGATTTTTGCTTCACGGGGGCTTACGCCGTTCAGGCACGGCGATAACAAATTACGTTTGACTGCCTTAAAACCCTTTAGCAAAGGACCCGTAGCAACCCAGCTTCAGATCCGGCCCCAGTCACTCGTACCTTCCCAGTCTCTCTATGCAGAGTTTTCCAAGTTAACAAAGGAAAGCTGTGAACAGAATAACTTGAGGGTCGTATCTCACAATGTTTCTCATGGGATTCACCCAGAGAGTCCAGTGGGCTCTAATGAATGCGTTTCGTTGTCTCTGCGGTTCCATTTTGCTTCAAGCCCATTCCCAGACGAGGCGGGCTGCGTCTATCTGGGGACGGCCGGCGGCCCTCTGTCCTCCTGCGGAGGCGATACAGAGCGTGTCTGTGTCTGAGAGGAAACATCGCTCATCCTCCACGTTCTCATTATCAAGAACAGGAGCCCCTCCCTTCAATTCCCCATCGCTGCCCCTTCAACAAAACAAGAACCCTCACCGGTATCCCCGCTGGAGCGATGTCGGGATGATGTTAACAACGGTGACTAGCGGTTTACAAATGGAGGATCGACCGGCCGCGTGTGTAGAAACCTGCGAGTTAATGTCTGCGGATTGATTGAACTAGAGTTCCTGAAGTCAGGCAGCATCATTAGCTTATGGATAGCCTCTATTAAGAGGACATGAGTCGCTGTGGCTCCACCAGGAGCTGGGAGTTGGAGGAGCGTTTGTCTTGTCGTGTCGCTGCAGAGAGGGACACCGTGGGACGGCTCGCGGTCGTTAACGTCTCCCCCTTGAACGGGGGACGATGGTCCTCGTCGAGTATATGACGATTTATTGTTTTGATATGAGAGATCCAGATGAGAATCGCACAGTGTTACTGTTGCGGTCAGGCCCGGCGCTATATCATATGAGGCCCTAGGCGAGCTTTCCGAGCTTCAGTGATGGTTTCAATAACAATTCAATAGCTGTTCCCCCGTTCCCCCCATTCGCCGTTCCGTTTCGAAACGTGTTTGGACAGCATGTTTTATTTTGCTTGTTTCACTAAAATTAATTAATTAATTGATTAAGGCCCCGCTTTTGTCGCTCCCAACGCATTTGCCGCCCTAGAAAACCGCCTAGTTCGCCTCTGCCTAGCGCCAGCCCTGGTTGCGGTGGGTCTGAGGGTCAGAGTTGCCAACGGCGTCGTATAATCGTGACAGGCTGTGTGGTCGCAGCCTGAGCACTCCTGGCAGGCCTCGACCCGAGCTGTACACGTTAAAGGGGACATATTACACCACC
>NC_079430.1:16533142-16545642 GCF_026213295.1 Gadus chalcogrammus
CCCCCCCCCCCCCCCCCCCTACCTTCTCCCCCAACCCTCCAATGAGCTCGCAGCATGCTATAGGACGGTTTCAATCGTGTGACCTGGAGTTCAATAAAAAAAATAGAAAAGGGTTCAATCCAACGTCTTGGTACTTGTTGACCTCAAATTTCCGAAGTTCTAAAAGTTGTCAAGCCTCCGCGTGCGTTGTTCTCCGTATAATCGTTTGAAAGCACCAAAATGGGCGCTTGTGATGTGTGTGTCCTCAGGTGAATGCCTCCCATGTGTCCCACTGGGTTTCACTGCATTCAGCATCTGGTTTTGTCGGGGCTCTGTTGTACTCTTCAACCCGCGTCATCTTCGGCTTTTTACTGTTACGGTTGTCATGGCAGCCCAGACCATCCAAGTCTATTTTAGTTTAAGTAATGCGTTTGGAAGGGCTGACGCTTTGTGCGATTTAGTATTGGTTCCATTTTTGTTGAATTGAATTCATAAAAAAAGGGACCTGGAGTACAATGCTTCATTCATGGTGCCCTGTTTCTCTGTGTGCCTCCCTCTGTAGTTTACTGTCGGACGGTGGAATAAATTGCCTGACAGTGTCAAGTAATTGGCAGTGGGGGCCGAGGGCAGGAGGAGGAAGGAGGAACAGAGAGACAGGGGGGAAACACATGTGAGAAGGGAAATACCAAAAAAAGGCTTCTGAGGAGAGAGAGAGAGAGGAGATCTACGTGGAACATCAGATGGATAACGCAGGAGAGCAGAGAGATGGATAGAAACGAATGAAGTTATAACAGGGAAAGTCCTAAATGTTTACCAAGGAAGAGAAGAGAAAGGTAAGGAACACCTGACAAGCGTTAATTAGAATAAAAGAGGCCTTTAAAGAGGGAGACAGATAGAGGGGGAGAGAGAGAGAGAGAGAGAGAGAGAGAGATAGAAAAGAGTGAGACAAGAGTGAGATGGATGAAGAAAGGGAACGTTAATGAATGGAAATGATGAACCGAGAGTCGTCTGGAGGGAAATGAAAATTGAATCTCAGAAAGTGTAAAACAGACACAGGATTCCCCTCATGAGTGTCAATCATCTACACAGCTATTACTTGACTAATCACTATGAATTTAGAGTGTTGCACATGCACGCACACACACACTTGTACGCATGTGTACACGCACACAGACACACACACACACACACACAGCGGCAATTTGTAAAATCTGCCAAAATACATCAAGCGGGACTCACTAATCGAATAAATGTGGTTGTTTTGATTCTGTCGAGGCTACTCAAATGATGTACGCCTATAACGCATTTAACTGAAATGATCGTCATGTTGAAAGACTTCCTGTTGTCACAACACAACATGAGTCACCTCCATTAGTTAAACTCTTCCCCAATCAGACGAAGACAAAGTATGCCTGTTAAAAGGACGCTACCCAAAACCCGCACAATCGGATTCCACACAAATGAATGCGTCTAATATAAATGTAAATGTAATATAAATGTCTCACTACCTCCACTCTCTCTACCCCTCTTTCCATCTCTCTACCCCTCTTCCTCTCTCACTCCCTCTCTCTCTCTCTCTCTTCCTCTCTCCCCCCTCTCTCCTCTCCCTCCCCCTCTCCTCTCTCCCCCTCCCTCCCTCCTCCTCTCTCTCTCTCCCTCCCTCTCTTCCCCTCCCTCCCTCCTCCTCTCTCTCTCCCCCCCTCTCTCCCTCCCTCTCTTCCCCTGCCTCCCTCCTCTTTCTCTCTCTCTTTCTCCCCCTCCCTCTCTCCCCCCTCTCTCTCTCCCTCCCTCTCTTCCCCTCCCTCTATCCCTCCCTCCTCTCTCCCCCCCTCTCTCCCTCCCTCTCTTCCCCTGCCTCCCTCCTCTTTCTCTCTCTCTCTCTCCCCCTCCCTCTCTCCCCCCTCTCTCCCTCCCACTCCAGTCTTCCTGTGTGTGCTGTGTCTGCTGGCGGCGTTGCTGCCCTCCTCCTCGGGCTGCCCTCCCCCCTGCCGCTGCTCCCCTGACGGGCTGGAGGTAGACTGCGGGGGTCGCGACCTCTCCTCCCTGCCTCCCCTCCACCTCCTGCCCCAGGGCAGTCGCTCCCTCCTGCTGCCCAACAACCGGCTGTCGACCCTGGGAGCCACGGCCCTCGCCAACCTCTCATCCCTGGAGGTCAGTGCATTCGTCGTTGGTTGGTGAACTGTCCTTGTGTCATTGGTTGGTGAACTGTCTTTGTGTCGTTGGTTGGTGAACTGTCCTCGTGTCATTGGTTGGTGAACTGTCCTCGTGTCATTGGTTGGTGAACTGTCCTCGTGTCGTTGGTCGGTGAACTGTCCTCGTGTCATTGGTTGGTGAACTGTCCTTGTGGCATTGGTTGGTGAACTGTCCCTGTGTCATTGGTTGGTGAACTGTCCCTGTGTCATTGGTTGGTGAACTGTCCTCGTGTCATTGGTTGGTGAACTGTCCTTGTGTCATTGGTTGGTGAACTGTCCTCGTGTCATTGGTTGGTGAACTGTCCTCGTGTCATTGGTTGGTGAACTGTCCTTGTGGCATTGGTTGGTGAACTGTCCCTGTGTCATTGGTTGGTGAACTGTCGCTGTGTCATTGGTTGGTGAACTGTCCTCGTGTCATTGGTTGGTGAACTGTCCTTGTGGCATTGGTTGGTGAACTGTCCCTGTGTCATTGGTTGGTGAACTGTCCTTGTGTCGTTGGTCGGTGAACTGTCCTTGTGTTGTTGGTCGGTGAACTGTCCTTGTGTTGTTGGTCGGTGAACTGTCCTTGTGTTGTTGGTCGGTGAACTGTCCTTGTGTTGTTGGTTGGTGAACTGTCCCTGTGTCATTGGTTGGTGAACTGTCCTCGTGTCGTTGGTCGGTGAACTGTCCTTGTCGTTTTATTTTTTGCTTTATGGTGCCTTGTCGCGTATTGTCCTTGTATTTCCGTTGTTCGTCGTGTGAGTAGGCGAACACTGCCCTGGATACTTGGGACAAACTGATATTTCTCTGACGTGTTGCTGTGCTGTTCTCTTCCTCAGGTCCTGGACCTCTCCAACAACTACCTGGATAACCTGCCGGCTGGTTTGTTCAGAGACATGACCAACCTGACCCGCCTGGCCTTACACAACAACTCACTCACCAGCCTGGACAAAGAGCTCTTCCAGGTCAGAGGATAAGGATGAGGATGAGGAAGATGAGGATGATGAGCATGATCAAAAATGTGATTGGAAATGTGTAAAGCAAAATTGGTTTTGGCTTTCTGTCAACCTTCTCTCAAAGAGAAAGGGTTGGGCGGACTCATAGCGGAATCAGAGCGGACCCAACCCATGTTTTAATGAGGACCCTAACCCTTTTCAATGATTGAACATTTAAAAAGAGTACGACCGTATTATGTGGGGATACAGCAAACGCCAGCAAAATCCTTCTCCAAACTAGGTCTGGAATAAGGTCTGGTTCAAGGTTGTAAATAAGTAACGTGGTTTTCGCCGAACACTGTAGGCCCCTTTTACCTCAAGTGAGGCAGCCTGTTAAATGAGTTGTTGTCTTGCACCTGCACAGCTGCCAGTAAATAATACAAGACCTTAGAGTCCCCGGCAACAGGTGATGCATCTCTGTGCTCAGAAGGAGGACGTGAACCATGGGAATCCCTTCATGCTTTTGGTTTATTGTACGCAAGGGGCCTACATTCAATGGTTCTGTTTTGATTGCAAATGAGACATAAAAGTTGCAGCCATTTGTTAAACTTATGAAGGATTTCAATCATATAAAGCAATTATTGTAAGCGTAAGTAAATATTGGAAAGAGGAAATAGTTGAAACGTTTGTTTTGTGACTGTGGCCCTTATTGTTTTAGCATTGATTTAGTTGTATTATTATCGTGAGTGTGATCAAAAGCGCCCTACTCTGGCTCTGTCTATTGATGGTGTGGTTTGAATTGATTTGTGGTGAACACGGTCGATAAGCCAGCACTCTGCTCCTCTAGGGCCTTGGGGGCCTGCAGAGGCTGGACCTGTCTCTGAACGGCCTGTCCTCCGTCCCGCTGGGACTGCTGGACGAGACGCAGGGCCTCAGGTAACACACGCACACACACGCGCAGACACAGACACACACACGCACGCGCACACGCACACGCACACAAAGGACTATAGAGAACATTAACAGACCAAAACGCAAACTAGGTATATTCGGGAAAAAATAATTTAGTTATTTCAGTCTGTCCTTTGATGAGTCTTTGATAAAGAGCTAAAAATGTTTTCTTATATAAAAAGTGATGATCTCACCTTGCATCGCAGCACAGTATTTTTCAAACACACGGCGAAGGGACATGGATGTACCCACAGTGAAGCAATGGCTGCAATGTGACCCCACGTTATGCCCTCACAGGTGGTTGTCCCTGGCTGGGAACAGGCTCAACGGTCTGGAGCGAGCAGCGTTCGAGCCTTTGGCCAACCTACAGCACCTGGAACTGGGACACAACCCCTGGGAGTGCGACTGCAACCTCCGCGACTTTAAGCACTGGATGGAGTGGCTCTTGTACAGAGGTGGGTTTGTGTGAAGGTTTGACGTTGTTGCGCGCCGGGTCCAATCTAAAACTGCCGTAGGGACGATTTGAGGGTTGCACAAAGAGAGGGAGAGCAAAAAAAATGATTTTGAAACTAAGGCCCAATCCCACTTCTACCCCTTACCCCTCCCCCCTTCCCCTTACCCCTTCAAAACAAGGGAGAGGGGTAAGGGGAAGGGGTAAGGGGTAGAAATGGGATTGGGCCTAAACTATAAGACTAAAGAAAAGTCCACTGTCTTGCTGCTCCCTCCCTCCCTCCCTCCCTCCCTCCCTCCCTCCCTCCCTCCCTCGCTCCCACCCTCCCTTTGATTCACGGCGATTGAGCCGCCTTGTAATTCACACACCTGTGATTGACATGCAAGATTAATTCCCTAAACCATTCGGGGGCGATATAGCCAGATTGGTCAGGAATGAGCCAGGAACATTTCAAAGTCTAAATAGCCTCAAACAGAGACAGCCGCAATGAACTGAAACAGATATTAAACTGATGTAAATTCACTTAGTAATAGCTGACAGATGGCTATACCATTTTAATAGAATGACACTCAAAGAATAGCTCATAAACCCACAGCACCTTTAGTAGTAAAATCGAATTAAGAAATCGATCAAACCAGTTACCTCCACGATTATAAAATGATGGATCACCGCAGTACGTTTAGTGGTCGGTGTGCAAGAGGCCGTAGACATGAATGTGTTCCATTGTTGGTTTCTAGTTTTTCTAACGACTTGATGTTCGACGCTGCACTTGGATATGCAGAAGTGAAAAAACTAATTTTTTCCAAATTTATTTTGGGAAGTGTTTATAATAGGATGACTTCAGCCTGGCTGCACATTCCCACATCCAAGCCTTCGAGTTTGGTGTTTAATTTACACGTTTGGGACATGCGAAGGTTGGCGCAGAGAGACACAGAGAGAGAGAGAGAGAGAGAGAGAGAGAGAGCAGTAGGAGAGAGAGAGAAAGAGAAACAATCAAAAATCATGCAGGAAGTGCGTCATGCACACGTGCGTGTCTCCTCACACCTCTGCTTTATATAACCGCGCGGTGAGGGTCTGTATGCGTTACGGGGAAAAGACGCTCGCAACATGCACGTGCTTTTCCGTAGACGGCGAGTATATCAGATCCCCCCCCCCCCCCCCCACCCACCACCCTTCTCCCTTCACGATGATGAAAAAAATCTGCATTCACCCCGGCTTCACTCGAGGGCTCAGCTGCCCCGCTAATGAAGAGTCGCTTCCCCCTCATCTCCCTCGCTCAATCTGGCCCGTCTCTTTCATCCGTTTCCTCGACTTTGTTCTGCTGTGCGCTGATCCGCCGTCGCCGCTCCGCTGTCGTCACTCTGAGTCGCGAGAGACGAGATGCGCAGACACCTGGGTATCCGTTTCCTCGACTTTTTTCTCGATGCTGAAAACGCGCACCATTGTGCAGAAACGTTTCGGTTTCGGTCGCGTTGACGCGTTGGCACGAGGAATTGACCACAAACTAGACGTTTTTTGGGGGGGAATTGAAAGCCTGAGTGCATTTTTGCCAAATTGATTTTTTTTAGAAAGCGCTTTTTTCTTGTAAACTAAGACGAAGGCGTCGGGAAGTGAAAGCATTTTGAAACGCCCCATTTGTTTTCTCCCTGGCTCCTGGTCTATCTGGGTCCCTCTGGCTCCCCGCCCGTATCTAGGATGTAGATCAATGGGTTTTGTACGAGCCACCTAAACAAATGTGTGTAAAGATGAATGCGATGTGTGTGATGATAACATAATCCCCCCCCCCTCCCCCCACCAACCCACCCACGCGGCCGGGGGGGAATTAGTGACTTAGATATTTGAATCTCACTCTCTCACTCTCTCTCTCACACACACACACAATCCCTCTCACTCTCTTTGTTTCGATGCAATACTGAGAGGCTGACATGGGCACACACATGCACATTTGTACACACACACACACACACACACGCACGCACGCACACATGGATGACCGCAGATGCCCGCAGCCCACAAATGTACACAGCACACAAAAGCTCGATCGGACCTAAGGATTTAATTAAGTCAACAAGGACTTAGGCTATCTTGAACATAGTCTTGAGGAACAATCTGCATTCTCGTTATCCGTCACAGTTATTTCATAGTTCTTCACAGGCATTATGTCAATTACCTACTCTATCTGCTCACTGACATCTAAATGTCGCAATCGCTCTCTCCCCCTCTCTCCTCCATCTCTCTCTCTGCCCTGTCCCTCTCCATCTCCCCCTCCCTCTCCTCCTTTATCTTTATCCCACCACCCTCTCTCTTTCTCTCCCTCAACCCCCTCTGCCCCCTTCCATCCACCCTCCCCTCCGTTCACCCTCTCTCTCTCTCCCCCCTCGCATCCTCCCTCCCCTCCGTTCACCCTCTCTCTCTCTCCCCCCTCGCATCCTCTCCCCTCCGTTCACCCTCTCTCTCTCCCTCACTCCCCTCCGTTCACCCTCTCTCTCTCCCCCCCCCCCCCCTCCCCAGGGGGTAAGGTGGACGCGGTGGAGTGCACGCTGCCCAAGGACCTGCGGGGGCGGGACATCCGCGGCGTTCCCATGGAGATGTTCAACTACTGCCTGCAGCTGGAGGACGAGAACGGCACCGGCGGGGGCGGGGCCTCGCGCTCCGGCACCGGAGGGGGCTCCCCGCCGTGCGCCCGCGGCGCAGCCCCCCCGGACCCCAACGCCGCCGCCGCTGCCGCCGCCGCCGCCTCGGACAAAAGCAACAACAACGGCGCCGTCGACAACGGCGTCGGCGGGGGCGAGCCCGAGGCCTCGGAGGCGCCGGCGGAGTGCGTGCGGTCCCGCTACCGGCCCGTGAGCGTGCGGCGCGCCATCGGCACGGTGGTGATCGCGGGCGTGGTGTGCGGCATCGTGTGCATCATGATGGTGGCGGCGGCCGCCTACGGCTGCATCTACGCCTCGCTGATGGCCAAGTACCAGCGGGAGCTGAAGAAGAGGCAGCCGCTGATGGGCGACGGCGAGGCGGACGGAGAGGACCGCGAGGAGAAGCAGATCTCCTCCGTGGCCTAAGAGGAGAACCCTCCTCCTCCTCCTCCTCCTCTGATTCTGTACACCTCTCTCTCTCTCCTCGGACACATGAGGAGAGGCCGGCGGACTGGGCGGAGAGACGGGAGGTGACGACTGGGGAAGGGGAGGGTGTCGTTTTAAAGGGCTCAAGACGGACAGAGTGAGAGGGGTTTTCGGATGGAGGACTGGCTGCTCTCCGGTCGGACCCGGGGCTCTTGTTTCATAGCTCTACGTGCACTCTGCTACACAACCCCCTGTTGCTGTCCTCTGTCCCCAATGTCCTTAATGCTACCTTCAGTTCTTTTGCGTACCGTAAAAAACACACAAACACGCGCAGGCTACTATTCTAGGTCCTATCCGGACACTGCGGTATCGTCTCTCACCAACCACTCCTCCTACTCTCTCACCGACCACTGCTGCCGAGTAGGGCTTACTCCCTCGGAAATATTGGCGCAAAAGGGAAGTAAAAGGGCATTTATAACTCGGGGAATACACCGGGTTCCTTCCGATGCTTTCACGGACACTCGTGGCGCGACACCAGAACAAACAACGGCATTCGACTTTTCAGGAATTTACAGGCAGTCAGTCAGGACCTAAAGGTACCGTACCTCGCCCACAGCGTTACCCAGGGACAGTGGTCTTCTGATCTCCTCCTCATTCTTTCCCAGGCAAGGTAAACAGACGGCCGACCCCAAAGGCAACATCACCTGGCCTAGCCCTTCCCCATTGGCCCAACCTCTCTGTAACCCCTAGGACGCTAATTGTACATGGTAACCTAAGCTAACTACACTGGATGCTCTTCATCAAAAACATGAACGCATTGAGGGGGAATGCACTCTTGATGTCGAAAAATATATCAAGGATGGACCATTTGGAAAAAATCCTAAGCCCTTGTTTTCCGCGCTCATCTTTGTGTCAAAGAGACATTCATGGATCTATAAACCGCAGACTAGAGGGCATTTTGAATGTGTTTGTCCCTGAAATGGCAAGCACAGCAATCATTAGGACCGGCACCCGTTGACCTACTGGATTCTGTCATCCAATTACCTTGCGAAAGGACAGCAGATTGGGCTAATTTGTGCTATTTGTCTTGTTTGTATCGTAGAGACTCAGCACACACACACACACACACACACACACACAGACGCACACACGCGCGCGCACGCTTTCATTACCTGATACAGCTGTAATGACTGTCATCTATATCTGAAACTGAGAGCTGTCGCTGGAAGGTCCCGTCAAACATGGACTCTTATCGCTGTGTTTCATCTTCTGCAGGAAGCCGGAACAATATCCTCGTCTCTCCGAGGCTTTGAGTGAATTCTCTCCGACTTGGAGGAGCACGGACCTTGCTTTGATACAAAACTACTTTTGGCTTTCAGGAATTTGTTTTTCTGATTTCACCACCAATGGGTTCAGTTTGCTCACGTTGCGTGTGGGAAATATATATTATAGCGATATTTCCTCCCCCAAAAAGAACTACAAACCGTCCTTTTCTAAGGACTAAAAACTACAAACTCCTGCACTTTATTTCCCATTCCCTCCGGCCTTCCGTCCCTCTCTTCCCTGTGTTCCTTCGAGAGTAGGCTGCCGTGCCCGGGAGCGTTTTGACACCCGACGCAGGGATTAAAACGCTCCCTGCTATTTTTCTCCTCCTCCTCCACCTTCTCCATCTCTCCATCTTCATCCACCCCCTCCAGCAATACTTCACCTTCCTCATCTCTCTCTCTCTCTCCATCTCCCCCATCCCATGCCCTAAGCCGGCTGTGGTTGTTTGGGTGGATTTCCTTGAGCGAAAGCGAAAACGCGAGCCGGTCCTGACCCAGAGACCGCTTCGATTTCTGAGGCTTTCAAAGACATTTTCACACGACCACGCGACCTTGTACCCGACGCTTGTCTTACACGAGGGCCGGCTTTGGGTTAAAAGCGGCTTCCCGCCGCGGTCCACATACAAACCTTCTTGTTGGCAGATGGCGACACTGCGCCTCCCCCCCCCCCCCCCCTCCCTGTGATGAAGGAGTGGTTCTCGGAGTTAGCGGTCTGGGAAAGAGGGCCGTGATGGATTTGAAATGCAAATCGTGGCTCGTCTATAATTAGTGTCCCTTCTCTATTTTGGACGGTCCGCTGAGACCCTTATAATAATGGTGTGTCATGTTATACTCCGGAATGATGCGGATAAATATCATTGTGTTAGTCTTTGATATGGTGTGTTCAACCCGTGACCCCCCCCTCCACCCCCCCCCCCCCATACAGACACACCCCTCCCCCATGCCCCCGCCCTTCCAACCCGCCAACCAATAGATATCGTTTATATTTATTTTTTTCCCGCATTGATTCATAATTCTGTACTTCCTTTGGTTCATGATTTTACGATTGTATTTATTTGCATATCTGTGTAACGTTTCGTCTATTTGTGTTTGGTATTTGTTATTTTCGTCCAAAAGGTAACATAGACAGAGTTTGGCCCAAGAATATACTACATACACTATGTGAAACGTGGCCTGGTCTGTTGCCATGGCGAATTATCCCGGCATTCCAAATATCATAGAGCATTAGCGACATATCCAACGGCTGAAACTGTTGATTCATTGTCTTACGAGTCTGAATGCACAAATATAGACTTTGGCTGTACCTAGTCGCTACAAGCTTTCCACAGCTAGATAGTGGAGGGATCATGCTGTCCTTAGGATCATAGCAGAGATTCCCCATGTATCCATTGCACATTCCACACATCGGCAATGTACATAGATACCCATTTAGAAACTGCTGTGGGCGCTAATTCACATAAACAAACAGTAAACTGAAAGTAACAGCCATACCGTAAGATCGACAAAAGCAAAGCTCTTCTTAACGATAAGACACTAGATTGAAAAAACAAGCGGAACTATAGCCATGTACTAGAATAATTGAAAGAACTATACTGTCGAGGGCGCCCGGCAGGGCTGCCATCGGACAAAAGGCGACGGGCAAACTCTGTCTATAGGTCGACTGGGAAACACTTGTCATCGATTGGTCTGCAGTTCTCGTGGTTGTCATTGGTAGCTAAGTGACTTAGCTAGCTGAATCCTGTTCATATAACTTGTGTGTTTAAATAATAAACTATAGTTTGTTTAAAAAATATCTAAAATACTACGGCGATGATCATTGAGACTCTGAAGTAATAAGCAATCAAGATGTGTTGGGCATTTGTGTCTGTGAGCGTGTTCCTGCGTGTGTGTACGCGCGTGTTTGTCTGCGTTTGTGTGTTGACTATCATGCAATTCACAGATTTCTATGTTTTAACTAATGGCCACACAATAGAACAAACACACAACAATCCCCTAAGATATCGTTTTTTTTTCCCAAACTCCCTAAGCCCTTATAACCGTTAAGAATAAGGACAACACCTTTCCCTAAATGTGTCCAAATGGTGAATGAATACTGGGCTACAATATTCCTCATTCCTTGCAGCATTCCAACTCAAGGGGCGAGACATAGCACCACAACAATCAGTGGTAAAGTGGGGCTCAGGAGGTAAAAATAGCCCACTTGGCGAGCCCTGAATAATGGGCTGATTGGGTCTGAATGTGCCATCAGCGACGGCCATTTTGGAGCTAAGTGCAGCACGCGTCTTCCCTGATCTCTGCCCCGCTCTTTAAGTCCCCGTGACATCAGAGCACCCCCGGAGAAGCAAAGCTTTTAATATGACGCCGGAGAAGCTAAGACGAGCAGCGAACCCAACGCAAAACAGGACACACACAAATCAATCACGAAGACGGGACATAACGTGTGGCTCACAGTAAATACTCCTCCGGCATCATCTCTCTGTTCTGTCTCTCCCTCCTTCTCTCTCTAATCTATCTCCAAACGCTTGCCATCTGTCCCTCGCTCTTCCCTTCCACTTGTTCTCGTATGGTCTCTCGCTCACGCTCTATACATTCCTCTTCCTCTTCAATCACTGTCTCTCATCCTGCGCTGCCTATGCCCTTCGCCTCACTTCATGATCGCCCGCAATTCCTTGATTTGCTACCTGACTCTCTCTCTGTCACTCTATACCTCTGTAATTCTCTCTTTGCCTCTCTCTGTTGTCTCTCGCCCTCACCCACCACTTGATATCTCCCTCTCTCTGTTTCTCTCTGTGTTTCTCTGTATTGCGCTCTCTCTCTCTCTCTCTCTCTCTCTCTCTCTCTCTCTCTCTCTCTCTCTCTCTCTCTCTCTCTCTCTCTCTCTCTCTCTCTCTCTCTCTCTCTCTCTCTCTCTCTCTCTCTCTCTCTCTCTGTATCTCTTCATCCCTCTCCCCCTTCTTTCTATCCCTGTTTATCTCTCCCTCCCTCTCTTTCGTTCTGTCTCTCTCTGCATTGCATTCTCTGTAGCTCTCTCTCTCTCTCTCTCTCTCTCTCTCTCTCTCTCTCTCTCTCTCTCTCTCTCTCTCTCTCTCTCTCTCTCTCTCTCTCTCTCTCTCTCTCTCGGCCTCCGGGACTCCCTGCTGCAGCTAGCGTTTGGAACCAGATGAGCCTCACTGTGTCTAAATGGGAACACTCGGCTCAAAAGGAAACCACGATCACACCGCATTCAACAACACAGTGTTGAGGCGGAGCATGGCGGGGCCCTCCGGAAGTCGAGACAAACAGCGACACCTAGTGGCAGGCGATGCAGTTGCAACTGTTAACTTTCGGAAACAGTCCATTTCATAAGACAGAAAGCGTTTTAGAAACATAATTATCATACTAGCTATGCTTTGGACTGCTAGCCTAGCAGTTTCGCGAGGGCAATCGTTTTTCTTCCAGGTGAAAAATACATTCTACTCTCTTGGTGTCATATTTGGAGTTGTGTGGACTGCATTCGAGAACATAATTTCTTCAATGTGTTACTCTATGGAGAATGGCAATCATCTGACAAGATGGACAAGGACCGTGTCAACCTAGCTGAGGGTGTGGCCTAGTAACCAATCGTAACTGTCCGTTTGTAGTGTGGAGAC
>NC_079430.1:16548142-16550642 GCF_026213295.1 Gadus chalcogrammus
GCAGCAATTTATTTATTTATTGTTTTGGAAAATGAAATAGCTCCCATTGGACGCTCTTTTCTACAGGAACACGCAGACACGCACACACAGACACAGGGAGTCTGTGTGTGGGGGGGGGGGGGGGGGGGGGGCATATGGATATTCCATCGCAAAAAATAAATCAGCTCGCAGCTGCGTCTGGTTCCCAGGCTATTTATATATCCGAACTGGGATTAACAAAGTACATCTTATCTTAATACTCCGAAAACTAAATTACATTTATATCCTGCCGTCAGCCAAAGAAATGTCGAGAGACTGGATTCACGATATTGCCCACCTAGTGAACGTCCTCAATCCCATATTTGACATTTCCTCCACTTTCCCATTGTGCCCGCAGAACGCGGTGGGCGCCGGGTGGCGATAGCGGAGTGGGCTGCTGAATGGGGGGGGGGGGGGGGGGGGGGGGGTGTAGAGAGCTGGCAGGCCCCCCAGCCTCGGTATTACAGCAGGGTCAGTATCCCAGTCGCCTGTCTATCTGTGTTGGTGATGTCCCTTCAGCCAGCTGGCATCTGACAGCGACGGGATTAGCAGGGATTAGGAGAGCTAATCATATAATACCGCCCGTGGAGCCGGCGAGGACTGGGAGCATGTACTCGAGGAGCGGGTGAGTAAAAGGGGGTTTGAGGGGAGAGGGATAAATGCGTTGAGATTAAAATGCCTTTGAGGAACGCCATGTGGAAAAGAGGCGGAGTACTAATTGATTAAAGAATGATCTGACATTTCAACTGCTCATGAACAACAAACAGAATTAGAAAGTATGATAGATAAACAAATATCTCAATGATTATTGAGGTAGATTTACCATTACCGTACCGTTCTAATGCCTCAACAATACAATTCACGCAAAGATCATAGATTATTCCTAAAGCCATCCATGTGAATACTGCTGTATAAGACTTTTATTTAGAAACCGAAGAAAGAAACACAAAAGCTGAGCCGGTCTGCAGAACACCTGCTCTGCCAGCTTCACCAAACAGCTTTTATTCTCTGGCTCTGTGATTCCTCCCATAAGCTCCAAACCCCCGGCTGCTATCACACAACTCCCATGCATGGCTTCAACATCAACCCACTCCTGTTGCTGTAGTTATGCTCATAGTCTCTTCAAGCACAACTTGTCTGGCCCCGTATTGGTGGCCTTCTCTCCCCCTCTAACCTCACCCCCCCTAACCCCTTCCCCTTGGTGGAGGCCCTCTCCTTTGCCATTCCTTTCACGACATTTACTAACTCATTGTCTCTGTCTCATTCTTAGACAGAGAGAAAAATAGAGAGAGACAGAGAGAAGAAAAAATACTACTAATAATAATAAAGAGACGGAGGTAATAGAGACAGATAAAATATAAAATAAAATATAAAATAGAGTGAGACAGAGAAGGAGAAATAGGAAGAGAAAGAGAAAAAAAGCGAAAGAGAAAGCGAGAGCGAGAGAGAGAGAGTCAAGGGCTGATTATGCACTCAGCAGTTGTCACTAGCAACCACCAGGATGATGTCACTACGGAGGCAAGGACAAGACCCCCCAACCAACAGAGAGAGACTGCCTCTGATGCTTTCTCTCCCACACACAGATGCACACATTCACGCACATATCCCCGTGCAATAAGTTACATGCGTCATGCAACACTCTACAGGGGGTGCATTATCGTGTTCCTGACTGACAAAATGAAGCCAGAGCACAAAGGAACTAGGGGGTGGGGACTAAGCCGGTTCCCTTTGGAGAATTGTAAGCATTGAACTGTAAAGCAGGCTTCAGTTCAGCAGGCCGTGAGAACGAAAGGGAGCTCATCCGAGGTGTTTGGGCGGAGGACTTGGAGATACTGCTAACAACACGTTCAAATCCCAACCTCAGAACCCACCGGCAAACAGGATTTCGTGGGACACTCATGCAGAAAGAAAGAGAGAGAGAGAGAGAGAGAGAGAGAGAGAGAGAGAGAGAGAGAGAGAGAAGTGATTTCGGCTGTGATTTCTTAAGTGGGTGAGTAAGTAATTGAGGGAGGGGGTGGGTGAGTGAGTGAGTGAGTGAGTGAGTGAGTGAGTGAGTGAGTGAGTGAGTGAGTGAGTGAGTGAGTGAGTGAGTGAGTGAGTGAGCGAGTGAGTGAGCGAAAAAAGAAGAGACAGAGTGAGTGGGTGAGTTAGTGTATGAGTGAGTGAGTGAGTGAGTGAGTGAGTGAGTGGGTGAGTGAGTGTATGAGTGAGTGAGTGAGTGAGTGAGTGAGTGAGTGGGTGGGTGGGTGAGTGGGTGGGTGGGTGGGTGGGGGGGTGAGTGAGTGAGTGAGTGAGTGGGTGGGTGGGTGGGTGGGTGAGTGAGTGAGTGAGTGAGTGAGTGAGTGAGTGAGTGAGTGAGTGAGTGAGTGAGTGAGTGAGTGAGTGGGTGGGTGGGTGGGTGGGTGGGTGGGTGGGTGGGTGGGTGAGTGAGTGAGTGAGTGAGTGAGTGAGTGGGTGCGTGAGTGAGTGAGTGAGTGAGTGA
>NC_079430.1:16555642-16583142 GCF_026213295.1 Gadus chalcogrammus
ACGGCATCAAACAGAGTCTGACCCAGAAGGTCCGTGTCACCTGTGTGGGGGGGGGGGGATTAACCAGATTAATATCCAACATCTGAAAGGCGCTGCTGGTAAGACTTAGGAGCTATTATTTGAGTGTGCTTTTAGAAATGGCATCGCCATCCGTAAACTATTAGTGAGTGCTATTCTCACAGATGTTCTGGTTGGCTGCGTCTGCCCCTTCACAAGACCTTCTCTGAGTTTAGACCGCCTCGGGCTAATTTCTGAACAATTTCATTATCAGCTCAGGGAATCCATCTTGCCCGTCAATCACAGGAAGTGCAAGAAGTGCAGCCCTTCTCCACAGCAAAGAAACAGAAAGAGGAGGGGAGGGAGCAGAGAGTGAGGGATGCTGGAGGAGATCTTGCCCTCTTCTGCTCCCTCTCTCTTAGCACTCTCAAATCTTACCCACTTTAAATAACTTGTCAACTTGTAACTTTTCTGCTTGTGTCAGTGCTGCCTTTGGGACATGACACAGGCCAGAGAGTGAGCCCCTTCTGGCACTCCACCATCTCTACATTTAGCAGACGCTTTTATCCACATCGACCCAGTTCATACAAAGTTCATCCACAGATACCCACACCGACGGCGGAGTCAACCACGCAGGGCGACAGCCTGCTTGCCTAGAGCAGTTAGGGTGAGGTATCCTGCACTCAGCTAGGAGGAGCCGGGGATCAAACTATCTAGCGACCTTCCGGTTACAAGTCTACCCGCTGTACCTCCTGAGCTAAGCCAACCCCCTACCTCTACACACACCTACTGGTGTCCCCTCCAAGGGGTGGGGAACCAACACTGTAAAGCAGGTAGCCATAGTGGAGGACATTTAACAGAACATTTAGGCTATTCAACAGACGCTTTTATCCAAAGCGACTTATAATAAGTACATTTGTCATCATAAGAAAGTGAAACAATAGATTGCTGTCGGTACAGTAAGGATGTTCATAGAACCAAGTGCAAAGCACCAACAATCGCTAGGTTAACCCATTTCCCGTACACAAGAAAGATAGCAAGGATAAGAAGCTACATAACGAAGTACTATAACTAAAACGAAGTGCGTACATTAAGTGCCAGGACATACAACATACAACAAGTAGGAGGGGAGGGACTTAAGACCTCTCTGCATAGCCATCCCCGGCTATGCAGAGCCGAGGTGAACTCTGAACAGGTGAGTCTTGAGTCTTTTGCGGAAGCAGGTGAGGGACTCTGCGGTTCAGGATGAGGATCACGTGAATGTCTTACACTCCAGGTCGGGCTCCTTCCCGGTCAGGTAGCGCACCATCGCCTGCATCTGGGTCAGCTTCCGGTGGGAGGGGTCGATGTCCGTCTCACAGTAGGTCCTGGAGCAACACACACACACACACACGCACATACATACAGGCACACACACACACACATATACACATGCATGCATGCACACGCACGAAAACACACATGTGCACGCACACGCACAAACACACACACACACACACACACACACACACACACACAAAGAGATAAATATTATTATCTTGTCTGAGTCAGTGTCTGTGTCATGCTGGCGTCAATGAACTGAAACTAAAACAGGATGTTAACCACTCACCACTCAGTCGCTATGGTGAGGTCGGGAGCTATCAGGTCATGAAGACCTGGTTGGTAGAGGGATAGAGACATATATATATATATACAAAGAGCGAGAGAGCGAGGGAGAGAGAGCGAGAGCGAGAGAGAACAATCATTCATTAAAGAGTTGCTGAAATCACACTATTGCAGTTTTCACTGTTCGGTCTCTGCCACCAAATCTTTTGCCTCACTAAGCTTAATTTATGACACATATATCAAGCTGTATTAGCGAAGAGGCTTATAAAAGTTTGGTCGTAAAAAAAAAAACAGACCTACCCTCTTCCACCGAGACATTTCCGATGAATCTATATTGCCCATGTCCATTGGTCAGCACTATTCCCAGACTGCCAGACAGACGGAAAGAACAGAGTTAATGAGGAGAGTTTGCACACAGTGATGTGAAATATAGTGCGATCAGGCAGGAGGCGTCTCAGGTGAACCAACGCACCTGAACGGGGTCTCGTTGATCACCGTGTAGTAGTACTCATTCCTCAGGAACATCACTCTACGCTGTGGGGGTGTGTGTGTGTGTGTGTGTGTGTGTGTGTGTGTGTGTGTGTGTGTGTGTGTGTGTGTGTGTGTGTGTGTGTGTGTGGTGTGTGTGTGTGTGTGTGTGTGTGTGTGTGTGTGTGTGTGTGTGTGTGTGTGTGTGTGTGTGTGTGTGTGTGTGTGTGTGTGTGTGTGTGTGCGTGTGTTAGAGAGTTAGAGAGAGAGAGAGAGAGAGAGAGGAGAGGAGAGAGAGAGAGAGAGAGAGAGAGAGAGAGAGAGAGAGAACGAGACAGAGTGAGAAAGTAAATCCATGGTCCAGAAGATTTCTTAAAGTTTCAGACAAACAGACATCAGATCTTACCCCTTTGTCCACGGATGTTCTCACATCTAGAGATAATGATCCAGTCTCTCCCTTCACCATCGCTGTCCTCAACTGAATGGACACAACAGAGGTGCAACACTGCATTGACATACCTAATGTTAAGCAGGGCTTCTGAAACTTAAAAACAAAATGAAAATATATATTTTCAGAGCAACCTTAACAACCTCAATTATAGCTATGCATATATGACTCATCATCATGAAAATACATCTGTGTATGTGTGTGTGTGTGTGTGTGTGTGTGTGTGTGTGTGTGTGTGTGTGTGTGTGTGTGTGTGTGTCTGTGTGTGTGTTTACTCACTGCCTCTTCAGTGTCCTCCCACTCAACCTCTGCCAGATCAACACTGTTATAGTTCGGCTTCGGCTTGAGCTTCTTGCCCTCTTTATACTGTCCCAACATCACACACACACACACACACACACACACACACACACACACACACACACACACACACACACACACACACACACACACACACACACACACACACACACACACACACACACACGTGCAGTTGAGAAAGTGACAGCAACACAGAGAGATATGTGTAAAAACCCTGCAAGTATTCCTCATCCACGCTCTTACCAGAGGTCGTAGTTCAGGGTGAGACAGGATGTAGCCGTTGTTGGTGTTGAGGAAGGCGTAACCATGGATACCCAGCTGGAAGACATGTATTCAAATATATTCATCTCACATATAACCGGTGACACTCGCAAAGGACACATAATCTAATCAAAAAGACAAGATGGTATTTAGTTGTTATTGGTGTTTTTCTTTATCACAGAGCAGGGTTAAGAAATTAAAATATCATCTCTGCTGTTTTATCATCATTAAATATGTGTTATGTATGGTTCACGCAGTTTAAGATAAAAGCTTTTATTAAACTATGTTTCCAGTTGTACAAGGGAAAATACTGTTGGAAGTGCCATGAATAATTAACTGACTATACACATCATCACCAGACTGCATACCAGTGCACCTTAACCTAGAGTCTGGGTAATTGAAAGTGATTCTGGCATCAGTGTTTGTGTGGTGATCTTTGGGTATGCTGTCTTGTATCTGGGCGCTCGTCTCAATTGTGTGTGTGTGTGTGTGTCTGTGTGTGCGCGTGTGTGTGGCTATGCTACCTTGTATCTGGGCGCTAGTCGAATCAGTTCTCTGAGAGCCACATCAGTTCCCACCACTCCCAGCAGGATACCGTGGGATAACTGCAACAATGTGAACACAATAAACATAAGCACAGTCTACACCCTAAGCCACACACACAGAGTCACACTGGAGCAGTTGGTAGAAAACATGATACAGTATGGTCATCATCAATAGTTATCATTCACATTTTTCAAATCAAATCAAGGAGAAAGTAAGCTTTGGGCATTGAGTGAAACATATCGAAAGTAAATGTAAGGTAAGACAAGTAGCAAGCGGTGAATAACAATCGTACCGTTTCTTGTTTCTTGCTGAAGACCGGCATGGCCACTGAGGTCATCAGAAGTAAGCTCTGAGCCTGGCTATTAAACAGCTGCAGAACACACACACACACACACACACACACACACACACACACACACACACACACACACACACACACACACACACACACACACACACACACACACACACACACACACACACACACACACACACAAACACACACACACACACACACACACACACACAGGCAGTTGTTGGTTTAAGACAATACAGGGAGTTGGTCATCATTCAACTGCATTTATTAGTACATATTATAACTATAAACTAGTACTAACTGCTCACATCTTAATGTCTAGAAACAAGGGAGGGAAATCTGCTTGAGAAGTGTGTTTCTATTTGATACTGACTGACTTTGACACAAGTTTGTTAATATTCTGGGCAGGTATGGACCATGTCCAAGAGCAGCTAAACAGCTAAGCTAGAGGCATATATCTAAGGAAGACAGACTGATCTACTGTACAAAGATCCGCTGTCTCTTGACTGTGGCAATAAAGCTAAATCAATAAGTTTGATCGTAAAACAGACCCTTTTTCAAACTTTATTGAGAAACAATTAATTTAGTTACACCATCAGTCAAACTCAATTTCCTGTTTATTTAATGAAATTATGTAATATAATACTATATTATTCCAGAAACGATTTTTCTTAGCATAAGGCCAACACTGATAAATAAATGGACTAAATGGATATAGGACTAAGAAACAGGTGGGATTGTAAGAGCTAACATAGGATGGTATGGGTGAGGTTTTAAAGACAACGTTCTGCCAAAGATTCAAGTCTACGAATGGCTAGGAAAACACTGTTACCGCCAACTGATTCAAAACACAGTATTACCTTTTTAGTTTCTGGGAACTATAGGCGGAGGGGAAGAGACAGTGAACAGCGATGACCATGAGACGGTGAAGACAAAGACACAGCTGAAGACAGTATGAAATGATTATGGATAACGTTGACGATATGAATCAAAGAGACAATACATGCGATGACAAAGGACCCCGAAAGAGAAATGAGAATGACAAATGGAGAGGCACATTGAGTGATCAGAAGAGAGGAGTTTTTTGGGCCGGCAGAATGATGCCCACATGAAGGGGGACCTACCACAGTGTCCATATAGGCCTCCGTCCAGATGATGTCGTGGTCATGGTTGATCACCATCGGTCGGCTGAGCACGTGGAGGTACTCCATGACGTTCTCCTGCACGTCAGCCAGTGTTGAGATGTGTGTGTAGTAACCTGCGCAGAAGACACACGCAGACACAAAGAAATTCACAGATGTTTAAAACACACACTGGGATTTTGTGGTTGAAATAAATGATATCATGCAGCTGTTACAAATGATAATATCGTGTTAGTTATGGTGAATCACTTTGATAAATGTAAGCCTGATGCATGTTGATGCTGCTCATGCATGCATTTGTAATGGTGGCCACAAGGGGTCCCCACCGGGCAAATCAACCCAGTGAACGCCCTCACGAGAGAACCGATCCTCAAAGTATACTCAAAGAAGAAATGGACGATTACCTCTGATCGAACTACAATGTATTCTGGGTGAAAGGTTACTAGAACACCTAGATATGAAAAAGGATATTGAAGTTGACACGTGCATCTTTTCTCTCCATTGTCTCTTGACCTGCACTGACCTCTCACATGTCGCGGATTCGTCCGACACTTCCAGCTCCCTGATAGTCTATGCATTCTGACAGAATCACACTATGGGCGGCTGAAAGGGCAAAGTGCACAGCTATGCAGCTGACACACAGCTAATTCTGTCTATTTCAGGGTCTGACACTCGGGCAGTAGAACGAATCGCTGCGTGTCTGGCCGACATCCCTCAGTAGACGTCGACACGCCACCTCAAGCTCAATGGGGACAAGACTGAGCTGTTCTTCCTTCCAGGGCAGGCATCATCCACGCACGACCTCTCCGTCTGTTGACAACTCTACGGTGCCAATGAGTTGGTTGGCAAGGAACCTGGCCGCGACAATCCAGTCACTGCGGCTTAATGCCGTACATGAATCTAAACGGCTTTGTTCACATAGCAACACACTTGATGGTACAACACACCTACCCCAGTTCTTAACTAAGAACTGTCTTAGTCAAGGTGATCAGGGGGGGGGGGGGGGTCCCAAATCCCCCCTCAACACCCTCCATGTGGCTCACCTTTGTTGTTGCATGCGATCCATTTCACGTTATCGGCAAAGGTCATCTCTCGTCCAATCAGATAGGTGAAAACCCGTACCTGGAGAAAAAAACAACACGCAGAGAAGAATCTCAAAAACCTTCGACAGTTGACGAACGCGAGAACCTCTTGTGGATCAAATAGAGGAATAAAAACACAAACAGACTATTTCCCTTCTTTACAGGGTAGACCTGTCCAGACCGGTCTAGACCGACCTATCACCCGCCTACACCGGCCTAGTCCGCCTAGACAGTCTAGACCGTCTAGGCGGACTAGACCGACGTATCACCACGAGTCAACATCACATAGGGCTCACATTTGATCGGCACAATAAAATGCAGATAAGATAAAGCTTAACAGATGGAACTCCAGATGTGTTGGGTTTGAACGGTATTCACTTGGGGAACTTTGGAATTTGAAAAAACCATGGAAAGCCTGTACATGGTGGGGACAAGGTTGATGACGGGAGCCCTGTCGTCTGACTGCCGGCAGCGGGGACGTCTTACCCTGCGCTCGGGCCAGTTGAACTCTTCAAAGACCTCCTGGAAGTCTTCCATGGCTCCGTCGGTTATCAGCATGATGGCCTGATTACACAAACTGCCCTGGCCCTGTGCTGAGGCCTGGAGTCACACAATCACACACACACACACACACACACACACACACACACACAGACACACACAGACACAGACACAGACACACACACACACACACACACACACACACACACACACACACACACACACAAATGCACATGAAACATGTGCGCACATACAAAAAAAACGCGCACACGATCACAGATGAGAACACATGTACATCTGCTGCTGTGTTTTCTTGTTCCGATCGTATCTCGGGGACCACGGAAGCGGTCTAGTCGGGGTCAGGACGTTAGAATGTCGTCGTATCGGTATTGAACAGCGGCTAATGAGGTTTTATAAGATCAGACGTCTGCCGTTCCGAGGAGAGACTAAGAGAGGCCACGGGCGTCTGTTTGTGACGCTCAGGGCCGAAGAGACCAGCATGAGATTCCACAAGCGGCCTTCAAGTGGTCCCAATATAAACTAGTTTGTAGTTCCACTAAAGGGCTGATTATGGTTCCATGCCGACGCAACACAAGGGGGTTACGGACCCCTTACATCCTAGCGGACCCTCCTTGTGTCCACCGCAAGGCCCTGACGTGCGCCTCCCAAAAATGTTAACCTTCCGTCGTGGTGACGCAGCAGCGAGGGCTGTGATTGGTCTGCTTACTAAATCCAGACGCAGAACCCAAACAGGTTCACGGCTGGGTCGAAGCGTCTGCGTGGTGCTTACGTTGCGTCGACGTGGAACCATGATCAGACCGTAACAGCCTTCAGGTAGTTCACGTTAGGCACTAGCGTGTAGTTCCTCTAGCAGCCTTCAGGTAGTTCACATTAGGCACTAGCGTGTAGTTCCTCTAGCAGCCTTCAGGTAGTTCACGTTAGGCACTAGCGTGTAGTTCCTCTAGCAGCCTTCAGGTAGTTCACGTTAGGCACTAGCGTGTAGTTCCTCTAGCAGCCTTCAGGTAGTTCACGTTAGGCACTAGCGTGTAGTTCCTCTAGCAGCCTTCAGGAGGTGTATTCTGTACACCCTCAGAACGGTACTCTTTGAGCCAATGGGTGACGTCACAGACTCTGCGTCCTTCTTATCATTCACGGTGTGCAGACAGGCGTGCAGACACGCACGCACACACACACACACACACACACATACACACCTGGTTGAGGATCTTAAAGGACTCCTTCATGGCTTTCTTTACTTTGCCCTCTCCTTTAACATGGAGGCCTTCCACCAGGATCTTAAAATGCTACGGGGGAGAGAGAGAGAGAGAGAGAGAGAGAGAGAGAGTGAGAGAGACAGAGAGACAGAGAGGCAGAGAGAGAGAGAGAGAGACAGAGAGACAGAGAGGCAGAGAGAGAGACAGAGAGGCAGAGAGAGAGAGAGAGAGACAGAGAGACAGAGAGACAGAGAGACAGAGAGACAGAGAGACAGAGAGGCAGAGAGAGAGAGAGAGAGACAGAGAGACAGAGAGACAGAGAGACAGAGAGACAGAGAGGCAGAGAGAGAGAGAGAGCGAGAGAGAGAGAGAGAGAGAGAGAGAGAGAGAGAGAGAGAGAGAGAGGCAGAGAGAGAGGCAGAGAGAGAGAGAGGCAGAGAGAGAGAGAGAAAGAGAGGCAGAGAGAGAGAGAGGCAGAGAGAGAGAGGCAGAGAGAGAGAGAAAGGAGAGAGAGAGACAAGGAGAGAGTGAGATAGAGCGCGGAATAGTAGAGGGAGAGAGAGAGAGAGAGGCAGAGAGAGAGAGAGAGGCAGAGAGAGGCAGAGAGAGAGAGAGAGAGAGAGAGAGAGAGAGAGAGAGAGAGAGCGAGAGCGAGAGCGAGAGCGAGAGCGAGAGAGAGAGAGAGGGAGAGAGAGAGAGAAAGCAAGAAAGAGCAAGAGAGAGAGAGAGCGAGAGAGAGACATAGGGAAACGATAGGAAGGAAGGGAGAGATTAAAGTGAATTAATACCATGTATGCACCGAGCACTTAATGCATTGCTCTGGGTATTAGTATTAGCTCACATATCCCAGTGTAACCGTAGCAACAATACATCTGAATCAGGAAGAAAGAATGAAAGAAAGGAGAGAAAGAGTGAAATAGTGAGGGAGGTGTTATTGCTGGCACACTGGATGCTTACGTCAAAGACACAACAGCAATAGGAAGTCATTTGATTTCAACAACATGCACGCACACACACAGACAAACACAGACAGACACACACACACACACACACACACACACACACACACACACACACACACACACACACACACACACACACACACACACACACACACACACACACACACACAAACACACACACACACACACAGCTTCATGATGATTACAAGATAATCAAATTAATTTCAAAGACATTACCATACGGATTAGCGTTGATATAATTATGATGTAACTTAATAATCATGAATTTAAAAAGAATAACATATTACATAGTTCTCCAAAATGTTTATAGTCAACAAAAGAAGAGTGTAATTTAGGAGAGGTTTGATTAGGATCATCCTCAGCAGATGTTTCACCAACCACATACACGCATACATGGTTAGCTCTCCTAACAAATATGGGTGTATCATGATTACAACACGCAGCAAAACGTAAAGACAGAGTGTGTGTGTGTGTGCAGAGCCGAGCTCCAGCCAACATCTGTAAGCCCATTCTGTTACCGACCGCCTTACAAGCTTAGCAGCCAATCACAGCCCTGGCTTGCATGTCATGTGACATACTTAAAACAGTCACTATCCAATGACCTCACCTGATCCGTGGTGATTGTGATGCGGGCATGAAAGTAGGGCAAACTGTCCAGCAGCACACACTTAATGCACGCATTCACACAGGAACACGCGGGAACACCAAGGAAAGAACATGCATGTACACACACGCATAAAACACATACCCATACACACACGTACACAAGTAACACACACACACACACACACACACACACACACACACACACACACACACACACACACACACACACACACACACACACACACACACACACACACACACACACACACACAAACACACACACACACACACACACACACACACACACACACACACACACACACACACACACACACACACACACGAAGAACAGATGTTTGAGCCCACAGCAGGTGTTAGGATCAGAAAAAAAGAGGAATCAGAAACGAGCGGATGTGGAGAATGTGGTGAAGTTTGAAATGAAAGAAGGGACTTCTGTTGTCTTCCAGCAAAACAGAACGAATCAGGATAGAACAACACTGTTTGATTTAAAAGGGTATTTCCTTGTGTATGCATTAGTTCGATAGGTAAATTGATTAGATATAATTACATTTGATTTAAAAAGGTGGGTATTTCCTTGTGAATGCATTAGTTCGATATTTAAATAGATTAGAAAAAATTACATTATTCATTTATTAAAATGTATATTGTTAATAGATAATTATCGATGTAATAAGCATGGATAAAAGGTTTAAAAGGATTTTAAAGGATACAATTATTAAAGTTTTTTTATTTATATATATATATATATATATATATATATATATATATACACTCTTAGGGAACTCTACCAGAATGGGTGTATTTTGCCGTTCACTTCCCCATAAAACAGATGAGGTGTCTCTAATGACGACCAGGCGCTGGGTTCAGCTTCTGTCTGGATGACTGTGGCAGAGTCCTCTTCCTCTCAAAGCTCTTAGAGAGGAAGAGGAGCTCAACTCTAACGACCATAATTGTTCCTTCCGCACACGGTCAATTATAGACACGTGTCAAGGAGACGCGTGGCCTTTTGATAGTGTACACACACCCACACACACACACAAGCAAGCACATACACACACACACACACCCAACCACCCACCCAAAGACAGACAGACACACACACGCACATACACACACACACACACACACAGGAGCACACATCCCTTACCTCTCTGTTGTCGAGATCAGCTTGTACCAGCGTGCCCTTGAAGCATGGCTCCACATAACTTACGTAGTCACTATACTGGAGACACAGACAGAGAGACAGAGACAGAGACAGAGACAGAGAGAGAGATCAAATAGAAAGAACAAAAAATGAACCAGTGGATACGCCTAATATAGGGGAGTAGTAATGTTAAGAGCAAGGCAAAGCTTGGGTACATTTTTAAGTACAAATTAGGTTCAACAACGAATGCCTGATGTTGAACAGACTCTGTGGGATTAGGCATAGTTCCTCTCCAAAATAAAAATATTTTTTTTTCTCTGATTTTCAGGGTGGCTCTATGATATTGTTTTGAATTGCAGCAAAAAAACGCTTAGGGAGGATTGCCACAGTGGCATGATAACACCCTTAGTAATGCCTGGAAACACCCTGCTAAAGCCTGTTTATTAGAGTGATTTACAGCAGTACAGATCAACAGCAATAGGAAATACAGACGAGAAGGGGAAAGCAATTTCAAGCTTTGAGGCACTTGCGTATTGAGTGTGAAGGGCTAATGAATTGTGTGTGTGTGTGTGTGTGTGTGTGTGTGTGTGTGTGTGTGTGTGTGTGTGTGTGTGTGTGTGTGTGTGTGTGTGTGTGTGTGTGTGTGTGTGTGTGTGTGTGTGTGTGTGTGTGTGTGTGTGTGTGTGTGTGTGACACAGAATCTGCATGTGTGTGTGTATATGTGAGTGAGACACAGAATCTGCATGTGTGTGTGTGTGTGTGTGTGTGTGTGTGTGTGTGTGTGTGTGTGTGTGTGTGTGTGTGTGTGTGTGTGTGTGTGTGTGTTCATCTCTACCTCAAGCTTATTGTGAATCTTTGAAGGAATCCTTCTGCTGTGCGTGCGTGCGTGTGAGACACAGAATCTGCATTTGTGTGTGCCTGTCTTTGTGTGTGTGTATGAGACACATCATCTGCATGTGCTTGCGTGTGTGCATGTGCATGTTTCCATGTGCATGTGTGCATTTGTCTCATGCACGTGTGTGTGGATACAAAATGGGTGTCTGTCTATAACCATGTGTTTGCACGCGTGTGCCCGGGAGACTATGAGCGCCATGCATACTTACAGCTAGGCCTGCACGATAAATCGTTATAAAATTAATAAAAATCTTGATTCACCCCTGTGTGGATTTAAGTTTTAAATGACTTCGATTATTATTATTATTTTTATATATATATATATTTTTTAAGCCTTCATTTACAAGTGTGTGGAGTTGGTTCAGTAGTTATAAAAGGCCATAAATTAAAGACAATCTGCTGCTATATGTACAAAATAAATAAATCCGTTCTTGATACTGCACTATGATCAGTTATAAAAGGCCATAAGAAACGCAACGTGCTAGAGGTGCCATAAAACTATGTTTGGTACTGCCATTTTTTCTTTTGTCATTGTTCATGTGTGCAGCAAAAATTACATTTTGTGAGAAAAAAAGAATCGTGATATCAATTCTAAGCTAAAAAATCATGATTAAAAATGTTCCCCGAATCGTGCAGGCCTACTTACAGCTATGATGTTGACAAAGTCGTTCTCGCCCAGCGTGTCCAGGATGGTGTTGATGGTGTGCTTGGCTATCGTCAGTCTGAGGCCCTTCATGCTTCCACTCACGTCCACCACAATCACCACGTCTTTAGGGGAAGAGGCTGCCTGGATGTACCTGGAGAGAGAGACACAGAGACACACAGAGGAAAGGAGAGAGAGAGAGAGAGAGAGAGAGAGAGAGAGAGAGAGAGAGAGAGAGAGAGAGAGAGAGAGAGAGAGAGACAGAGACAGAGAGAGAGAGAGAGAGAGAGAGAGAGACACAGACAGGGAGGAGGAGAGAGAGAGAGAGACAGAGACAAACAGAGGGAAGGAGAGAGAGACAGAGAGAGAGACAGAGAGAGAGAAAGAGAGAAAGAGAGAGAGAGAGAGAGAGAGAGAGAGAGAGGGAGAGAGAGAGAGACACACACACTCAGGGAGAAGGAGAGACACACACACACAGACAAACAGAGGGAAGGAGAGACGGAGAGAGAGAGAGGGAGAAAGAGAGAGAGACACACAGGGAGAAGGAGAGAGAGAGAGAGAGAGAGAGATAGACACAGAGACAGAAAGAGGGAAGGAGAGAGAGAGAGAGAGACACAGAGACACACAGAGGGAAGGAGAGAGAGAGAGGGAGGGAGAGAGAGAGACAGAGACACACAGTGAGAAGGAGAGAGAGAGAGACAGAGACACACAGAGGGAAGGAGAGAGAGAGAGAGAGAGAGAGAGAGAGAGAGAGAGAGAGAGAGACAGAGACACACAGAGAGAAACAGAGACACAAAGAGAAGAAGGGAGAGAGACACAACATAAACCCTTGAATACCTTTTTTTAGGGAAAATCATACAACTTTTCACCACCCTTCAAAACAAAGAAAATAATTTAGACCAACATAGAGACTAACTCAGAACGGTATACAGGGTGTGTATACCTTTGTCAACTAAAAAAAGTTTTGGAGAAGAGTCTGGGAGAGTTTGAAAGATAAACAGGCAGCCGTAGATGAACAGGGAGTCAGACGGACAGACCAGGCAGTAGACAGACACTCAAACCCTATGATAGTTTTTGTTCTTCTCTGTATTCCTCCCTGTGTCTCCACTCCTCCCCCCCATCCCTCCATCGCTGTCCCCCAGCGCTCCAGGCCTGTTACTGCAAATGAGATTGGGTTCTGTACCGAACCGTACCCTCTGACCCCGTCTGCCAGCCTGACCACAGAGCTGCGACTTCTAGGAACCTGAGAGATCTCCTAAAACCGCACAGACCTAATCTGGTCCAAAGTCTATTAAGGGGCAGATGGATCCTGGGAAATCAAAAAAAATCCATGCAAAGGAGGAGATTACTGTCAAATGGAAAAGTACATCCACAAATATGTATATGCAACAATACAATTCAATCACAAAATAAATTATTAATTATTGTAACAATATGCATATATTTCAATGAATAAATATGAAGATCGAATTGCAATGCAAAAAATCAACCACAGACAGGTCGTTAAGGTCAACCAATCTCCTTACAGAGAAGTAGCTTATCAGGCTAACACGCTACAGGGGTCAGAGTGGCACGGATAGTGTGAGGGGCTTATTACAAAACCCATGAGTTGAGAGTACGTACGTGTGTGTGTGTGTCTCTGTGTGTGTGTGTGTGTGTGTGTGTGTGTGTGTGTGTGTGTGTGTGTAGGTGTTTGTGTGTGTGTGTGTGTGTGTGTGTGTGTGTGTGTGTCTGTGTGTGTGTGTGTGTGTGTGTGTGTGTGTGTGTGTGTGTGTGTGTGTGTGTGTGTGTGTGTGTGTGTGTGTGTGTGTGTGTGTGTGTGTGTGTGTGTGTGTGTGTATGTCTGTGTGTGAGGTTGTGTGACAGGTAATTCGCCAGACAGCAGTGCTACAAGGTGAAGGTTGGCTCCTGGACAGAGGGAACTGGTTGTACAGATCAGGGTTGAGAAGGTTGGATTAGGAGGAGGTGCTTTAAGGTGAACGCCGTCGTTCCAATTAGTGTTTTAAAGGTGCCTTACTTAGTTTAAAAGGAGTTCTTGGACCCTGCTATTAGGGAACTTACTGACTTCTGAATTAATTTCTGTTTGATTCCGTGTTCATTGGTTCTTATAATGATCCCTGTTGATCTCGTTCTTGATTCGTAAAATACGTCTGGTGTTGTATAGCATGCATTACCCTGTCCTGTTGGATCCTTCCTGGACCTATACTATTATGGTCTGTTCTGCTCAGGCCTGTTACGCTCTGACACATCATGCATCATCACACCAGGTCGGACCATCAGGGACCATCATGCACCCTGGAGATCTCATTAGCCCGCTCGGCCCAGCAGGAAGCGTAACGGAGGAAGAGCAAATTACCAGTTCCTGTTCCTGCAGTCAAAGGTCACGACCCCATTGTCATCCGGAGTCCACTTAATCCCTGGAAGAGAGGGAACGTTTAAACACAGAACAATGTTCCCTTTTTATGAAGAAAACTAGTGGTAGTACTCTGTGTAAAAGTATGTGTGTGTGTGTGTGTGTGTGTGTGTGTGTGTGTGTGTGTGTGTGTGTGTGTGTGTGTGTGTGTGTGTGTGTGTGAATGTATGTAAGTGTATGTGTGTGTGTGTGCAAATGTATGTGTGTGTGTGTGTTTGTGTCTATGATGGTACCTGGATATAGTCTGAAGAAGCCTGTAGCGGAACCAAAGTACTGCCAGGTGAGGGTCGGATCCTTCTGGAAGTTATCGACGAATACATCGTTTAGAGCTTCCGACATATACGCTCCGTTTAAAATACCAGGGTCTGGAGAGAAAGAGAGAAAGAGAGAGAGAGAGAGAGAGAGAGAGAGAGAGAGAGAGAGAGAGAGAGAGAGAGAGAGAGAGAGAGAGAGAGAGAGAGAGACTTTTATAACAGACGTTGGTAGGGACTTGTGAGTGTGAATGTGTGTGAGGTTGTGTGACAGTTAATTCTTACAAGGTTACGGTTGGTTCTTGGACAGACTTGCTAGGTTGTAATGATCAGGGCTGAGAAGGTTGGATTTAAAGTGTTGGACGGGACTTGTATGTGTATGTGTGTACCTTTATTAAAGACGTTGGTAGGGACTTGTATGTCACTCAACAGGGTGTTGACCTGAAGCTTGTTGAAGTGTTCGTTCTCCTCTAGAGCGAACTCCCCCCCTAGATCCACTGGATTCCCATTTCCATCCACTTTGTTGATCATCAGAGAGTTGTAGTAGTCAAACTATCACCGAACGACATAGTAGTCAAACGAGCAGACACAGAACAACATAGTAGTCAAACTATCAAAGAACAACATAGTAGTCAAACTATCAAAGAACAACATAGTAGTCAAACTATCAAAGAACAACATAGTAGTCAAACTATCACCGAACAATATAGTAGTCAAACTATCACAGAACAATATAGTAGTCAAACGAGCAGACAACTAGCAGATACAGAACAGCTACTGGTTTACATCAGCTATGTTGAATCCAAAAGTAATTTATGTTCAGACCAATACACTTTTGTTGCTTAAATGAAATGTTTATTTAAACAAGCCGTCATAATGGATTAGTGTGAGTGTAGGCATGCGTGTGTGTGTGTTTGTGTATGTGTATGTGTGTGTGTTTGTGTGTGTGTGTGTGTGTGTGTGTGGGTGCATGCATACCTCCAGCGTTTCGTTAAACTCGTGGTAGAGATCAGCGTCTTCTGCTGCCTCCGCCAGTCTCTATGACCGCAGAGTGGGGTAAAAGGTTCAGCAATCACAGTACATTACATTGGACTGAAAACAGTTTCATTGTGCCGGTGCATGAATGGGTGCACACTGACGTGTAGTTAACCCTATGACAAGACTTGAGACATGAGACTATGTGGGGCATTAACGTTTCATACAGCCTGTATGTGTGTGTGCAGTCCACACTTGGATGCGTGTGTGTGTGTGTGTGTGTGTGTGTGTGTGTGTGTGTGTGTGTGTGTGTGTGTGTGTGTTTTTATGTGTGTTTTTATGTGTGTGTGTGTGTATAAATGTGAGTGTGCACTGCAAATGTGTGTGCACTGCACATGTGTGTGTGTGTGTGTGTGTGTGTGTGTGTGTGTGTGTGTGTGTGTGTGTGTGTGTGTGTGTGTGTGTGTGTGTGTGTGCAGTGTGCACGTTTAAGTGTGTGTGTGTGTGTGTGTGTGTGTGTCTGTGGGTGTGTGTGTGTGTGTGTGCGTGCGTGCGTACGTGCGCAGTGCACATACTCTATATACACATACACGCGCACACATGTGTGTATAAGTGTGTGTGTGCATGTGTATATAGGAGTGTGTGCACTGCGCACGTATAAGTGTGTTAGAGAGTGAGTGAGTGAGTGGGTGAGTGAGTGAGTGAGTGAGTGAGTGAGTGAGTGAGTGAGTGAGTGAGTGAGTGAGTGAGTGAGTGAGTGAGCGAGTGAGTGAGTGAGCGAGTGTGAGCGAGTGTGAGCGAGTGAGTGAGCGAGCGAGTGAGCGAGTGAGTGAGTGAGTGAGTGAGCGAGTGAGTGAGTGAGCGAGTGAGTGAGAGAGTGAGAGAGTGAGGGAGTGAGTGAGCGAGTGAGCGAGCGAGTGAGTGAGTGAGTGAGCGAGTGAGTGAGCGAGTGAGTGAGTGAATGTGAGTGAGCGAGCGAGTGAGTGAGTGAGTGAGTGAGTGAGCGAGTGAGTGAGTGAGTGAGCGAGTGAGTGAGTGAGTGAGTGAGCGAGTGAGTGAGTGAGTGGCTGTTTCCCAATGTCAAGGAAGCATGCTCAACGGCCGCCCTTTTAAGGACGCTACGTCATCGAACGCCGACAAGCACTGTTCCAATGTTGAGGACACTCGAAATACGCCCCCCTTTCGGGTCCTTCGTTTTTGAGAATTCCGAGATTTTTCAAGGATGCATCGCTGCATCCTAGACGAGCCAAAACTACCCACAATCCTCTGCGTTCACTGGGCGGGTTCTTGAAAATGGCAGAGCAGTACGCGTTCAAATGAAGTGAAGTTATATTAGTTTTCAGAAATATTTTGTGCCGTATTGCTTTTTATAGATTCATCATGTTAATGCAAATAATCAAGCCTAAAGACCTGTGCCACTTTTCAAACGTTTTTGCAACTTAATGATACGTTGCTATATTTTGCATGGACGTAGCTGGTGTTAAACACCACTGTCACCAATGTCAATTTACTCGCTCACAAGATTACATTATTTATGTATACCTATTTATGTTTGTGTTGAATCGTTTTTTTTAGGGTCAGCCCAGCAAACGGAGGCTTTTGTGCGCCAGGGTGGCGCACAAACATATGTTTACCGGTGGAAGGGATAGTGCCACTATCCAATGTTGTAAAATTAATGCACAACCGATCATTTGCAATGTTTGTAATTTTTAATGAACGTATATAATTGTATTTTATATGATATACTTATGTGTTCAAAGCACTGGTAGATTGTAGGCATATATGAATGAATGAATCAGATCAGTTAAATAATATATCCAAATTAATACACGTTTATCATCTCTTTCTTTGCCTTTTCCCCCCTGCATAATAGTAATCAACCGTGCTGTAAATGTGATGCATGAATTAAGTTCTCAGACAATTTCACTTAGTTTTATAAAAATTGAATGAATTTTCCTTTTAATAAAGACAATTCGATCAACCACAACAAAGCTTTTGTGACTTCCCCAAAGAGGCTCCATGCGAAGGAGATATGACCGCATTCATAACAGACAAAAGTCAAATAAATATCGATCAGCTTGATTGCTGCCATGTTTTATTCATAAGCGCACATGTGTTTACAAGCGGACACGCAGTATTAAAAAGCGGAAGCTGAAGCGCTTCCACACTACCAAGTCGTTCCCAAAGTCAGCCGTTACAAACGCTAGGAAGCACTCGAGCTAGCACTCTAGTCTCATCTCCATAGGACGGGACTAGCAAGGACGCGTCCTAGCAAGGCTCCAGCCTTCACTTTGGGAAACAGCCAGTGAGTGAGTGAGTGAGTGAGTGAGTGAGCGAGTGAGTGAGTGAGTGAGTGAGCGAGCGAGCGAGTGAGTGAGTGAGTGAGTGAGCGAGTGAGCGAGTGAGCGAGTGAGTGAGCGAGTGAGTGAGCGAGTGAGTGAGTGAGTGAGTGAGTGAGTGAGTGAGTGAGTGAATGAGCGAGCGAGTGAGCGAGTGAGCGAGTGAGTGAGCGAGTGAGTACCTTGACAGATTTCATCTTCCTCCCCAGCATCTCTTCCATCTCCTCTGCAAAGCTCTTCACCAGCTCTTGGCCGTCCATCTCCTCCATCTTCACGACCCCCTCGATGTCTTTGTACTTCTGCAACGCCCCCCGGGCCCAACGGGCGGCAGGATTAATGGTCCGCAGGCCAAAGCCCAGATCACGCATGGCGCTATCGCCTCGCTCAGAAAATGGTTTCTCAGAAATAGGTCTCTTCATCACACAGGCCTATTTCTGAGAGTATACATCCACAATAATATGTATCTGTGTTACCAAAAGAAAGATAACACCAAGATAACAAAGTGGACACTCCTTGGTAGGAGTATAGAAAGCTAGAGCACAGCCTCAGTGAAGGACTTCATTTCCGCCTGAAATAAATCTCATGTTTTAGATTAAATACCGCCTGGTGCATCATCAGTTGGTAGCCCTATCATAGCGAAACATTAAAGCCATCCCATGTAGTACAAGCTTCCGGCCTGATCTGTTTATGCCATTCTGTCGATGAATAGACAGAATGCACGCACATAAAAAGACACACACACACACACACACACACACACACACACACACAGTATTTACTGATGTTACACAACATTAATGCTTGTGTACTGCCTCTACAGAGGCATGTACCAGATTTGTGAAGCGCTGCCTGGAAATGACACACACACACTCTCTCTCTCTCTCTCTCTCTCTCTCTCTCTCTCTCTCTCTCTCTCTCTCTCGCTCTCTCTCTCTCTCTCTCTCTCTCTCATACATAACCCACATTTTTATATTATATTAAATAACTCTTCACCAAGTTCCTTAATGATAGATGGTTGACAAAAAATCTTGAACACTGCTTATCACCAAACTCACTGGCAACCTGCATTCAATACCGTGTCAATACTGCGCCATATCTAGTACAAATCTACTAAACACCTCAAGTAACTTCTGACATAATATCTAATCCATATCTAGTCCATACCGCATCAGTATCTAGTCAATATCGAGGCAGTAACTTGTCTATATCTACTAATTACCTAGTCAATAACTAGCCAATACCTACTCAATAACAACTCAATACCTATTCAATATCTAGTCTATGTGTAATCACTATCTCCCATCCAACCTGCTTAGTCACAACTTCATCAAGTTTCCAAGGAAGAGCAACTTATTGACTTATCTATATATCTGCGCTTCCGCAGCTTACTAATTGCTGAAGCGCCGTCTGTGATGTACTGGCTCCAGTATGAAACAAACACACTGTACAATAAGACCTTTGATTGCACCTAAAGCAAACATTTGCGCTTCATAAACAGACGACAATTACCACTTTGTTTATCATCGCTACCGTTCCTACTTCCATTATATAGACGCAATTACATGTTTTCATATTATAGTTTATAGCCTACTCCGTACAGATTGTCCTGGTGTCCATAAACTAGGCAAACAAGACGACCAGAGGGGGAATAAAAGGAGCTGATAACGACAGAATATGGCTCGTACATGAGAGACCATCATGGGATTTTTGTTGCCGATACTCTGCCATATTAAAATCCAAAATTAACGTAAATATACCGTAAGGGAGGTTAATGACAACTTTGCTTTCGCATGAGAAACGCTTTGGCAGTTTGAAAAATAACAATGTCTCCGCATAATGACAAATCATTTCATATTTTAAGAGAGTGCACTATTACCACAAATAACTAATAATTATTATGTATATTTATCTACACGTTTCACTATCGACTACTCAATAAACTCCACCCATGTTAATCCAATAACATCCCAGCAACATGCATACACACAGATACACACACACAAAAACACTCACACACTCATAAGAAAGTTAGAACAAGGATGACATCATGGTAGTCAAATATGAAAAAGCTCTGTGTGTTTGTGTGTGTGTGTGTGTGTGTGTGTGTGTGTGTGTGTGTGTGTGTGTGTGTGTGTGTGTGTGTGTGTGTGTGTGTGTGTGTGTGTGTGTGTGTGCGTGTGTGCGCGTGCCCGTTAGTAATGAGGATGCTTTCTTTTTCTTTTTTTTCGCCACCCTGTCGACCGCCTAGCAGGCCTTTCCCCCATATGCTACACCAATATAATCTGCCAACACATAGTCACGCACACGCATTATCTACTTACTGATACAGCAATAGTAGATGGCAATAGAAATAGGTGGTTTGCCATGAGTGTGTCAGTAAAATGTGTGTGTGTGTGTGTGTGTGTGTGTGTGTGTGTGTGTGTGTGTGTGTGTGTGTGTGTGTGTGTGTGTGTGTGTGTGTGTGTGTGTGTGTGTGTGTGTGTGTGTGTCAGTTCGTCAGTGCGTGTGTGTGGAGGGGGGGGGGGGGGGGGGGGGTATATTTTACCTTCTGCAGTAGTTTGGCTCCAGAGTATCTGCTGGACAGAGCGAGTAATTGCTTTCCAAACGTCTCGGCCCATTGCTGCACCCTAAGCACACAGAGGACGTCGAGAGGATTAGCCCGATGAACCAGGGTAGACAGACAGTACAACCTGGCATAAGAGGTTTGTTCTCAGATAAGATGCGCAGCAGACGCAACGTAAAGCACATACTTCAATTTCAGACTTCGTTAAGTTCATGGCGAAGCAAGACCAAAAAAAAACGATGGCATAGCCATATTCTACCAGTCAGTTGAATGAGCATGAATTACTGCTGACGTGAAAAGTCAAAGTGGTTGACGTGTGACAGCGCGGCTGACGGACGGCGGGTTCAGCCAGGTTGAGCTGACATAAGACGGAACAGGATGGACCAACAGATGGCTCAATGCGGGGGTTCAGCTAGCTCCCTGTTAGCTCACGCCACCATGGTCAAAGCCATGCCATGGAAGCATGGTTGTTGCCCGGTTGACTTGAAATTTATGAATGAATCGTTATGGTAAGGGAAATTTAAAAAAAAAAAAAATGTAGTCTCCGGCGTCTCCAATACAGGGAAAGTCTGACTGAATTGCCAAGGAGTTTATACGAAGAATAGCGTGGATGAGGCTCTGGAGATCTTTGGGGCTGCGAAAAACACAGAAGAAGAAACCAAGTAGGCCTATTTATTCATACCGAAAAAATTGCTACAAATAAATATAATTTAAACAAATCCAAACAAAAACAAAAACCTGAAAAGTCGGTTAATTAAGAAAAATAAGTAATGAATAATCACCTCAAGGCAGGGCAATAAACAGTTTGATATGCCCGGCTCGTGGACGGCGTACCGCCCGAGACGAAGTCGAGGGCGGTAACCTTCCACGAGCCGGGCATATCAAACTGTTTATTGCCCTGCCTTGAGGTGATTATTCCGTTTATTCTACTTCTCGCTCATGGCCAACATAATAAAACAATTCAAATACTTTAATAATTAGCCTTTTTCTTATTCGTATTGCATTCTTATTAAATGTATACTATGTTTAAGTTCATCTCCCTCGAAAAGTAGTTCCCTTTAGAACTACGTTGAATAACGTTAGCTCAGCTGTAGGTAACTCGTTGCTAAATAATTTAGTTTAATAACGTAGTTGTTACATTGTATCTTGCTTGCAAAACTATGTATCAACTGACCCTCTGATAGAATTCCGACACATTTTAGAAACTTTTTTAAACAAGGTTTATTTTTACAATGGACCTCACGTTTGAAATGTATGTGATAGAAAACGATACAAGCGGCGTATTGATCTACTGTGCTCAGTCAGCAGCAAGTAGAACCGACAAATCAGCGGGCAATATGCCGGATTAATGCACCCCTCCCAGCCAATCAGAATCGAGCATTCTTAAATGAAGTAGAATAATACATTTTAAATAATATGCCAACTTTACATTCCTTACATTTCTCTTTGAGTTTGGACAAACGGACACGTTATCATTATTTTAAATTTCCTGAATGAAGCTATTGCAGACAATAACGACGCAGTCATGTTTCTACCAGCCAGCATCAACCTACTAACCTACGTTTACAACTACACATATGGCTCCAGCAGAGGTAGGCCTGTACGTCAGACGCAGTAAAGCCTGGCTGCTGAAGCCATATGCCACTGCCCTGGGAAGCAGGTCCACATCTAAAGCATGCAGCTACGAAATCTGGCCAATGTACTCTATTACATAAACACTATAAGTACTTCTCTAGTCATCAGCAACCCTAAAAATAAATCTCCTTGAGATAATGTGTTATTGAGCCTCCCCTTTAACACTTGTGATCACACTTCATCGTTTAGAGTCCATCTATCTTCTTGGAGGCGGACCAAGGTTTCAGCGCAGGCAGATAAAGAGCTGAGAGTTCTTGGCAGGAGGCAGCAGGTCATGTCCAGCCTGAACCGCCTCCTGCGCTGCCAAATCCTCCCCAGGTGTAGAGACATGCGCTGGGCTGTGTATTTCCGTGGCCCGGTGCACCCCACTGTGACTGGATTGTTAATCTCTCACTGTCAGACAACACTGCTAAGAAACAGATTAGAGGTCTATAAAGCCGGCCAGTGCCTCCGGACTCAAAGAGAAATGGAAGGAACATAAAGTTGGCATGTTATTTTAAGTAACCGATTGATCCTGTTTGTTTAAATTTTATTTAATTATAGTAAAGCTTTTGATATCAATAAATACTTTGCCATCTTCTTCTGTGTTTTTCACAGTCCCAGTTTATCATCCAGGACACAAATACCCGGTTCCAAAGAATCCTGCATCATCCACTCTGTTCTTTGTTTAAACTCCTTGGCCATTAGTCCTAAACACAAACTATAACATCCCATTTCTCATGCTCTCTAAGACAAACAAACACACACTCTCTCTCTCTCTCTCTCTCTCTCTCTCTCTCTCTCTCTCTCTCTCTCTCTCTCTCTCTCTCTCTCTCTCTCTCTCTCTCTCTCTCTCTCTCTCTCTCTCTCTGCCTCTCTCTCTCTCTCTGTCACACACGCACACACAAATGCACCCAGGCGCACACACACACACACACACACACACCCTCATAAACAGATAGACACACACATGCATAAACTCTCACTCACACACAAACACTGATTCACACTTGCACACAAACATTGATTCACACACACACGCACAGATACAAACACACACACAAACACACTGACACACACACACAGCTAATAGGTTGTAGTAAACTGACTGAAGTCTATTGATCTGTTAGTGTTTGCGGTCAGCAGAGTAAAGGCCTGACACAGGAGCTACTCAGGCACAAACAGATACGTCTGGGTTCTGGCTAAACAAAGACAAACTGCCTTTGTGTCACGGAAAACTGAATGAAACTGGACAGCCAAAAAAACAACCTGATGGACGGACAGATACGGGGACAGAGAGACACAACGCGGCGTTGGCTTTGTCGGGGCCGGGACTTTGCTAACAGCTGAAATGAAATAAAAAAGGAAGATACAACTAAGCGTGTCCAACACAGTGGTATGACCTACACAAGCATTACACTGACCTGCTAATCTCTTTCATTTCATATGAGTGGTTGGACCATAAGCCTCAATAAAAAGCGGCCCGCCATCCACTAGCAATCTCCAGCAGCCTATAACCTTGGCCCGCTGATCTACGGGAGCCAGACGGGTGCTTTACCCCATGTACAGGCAGTATATGAGCTGTTGGCTTATAGTATTCAATATGTGATGTCGGGCTGTGCCATAGAGGTGGGTGGAGAGGGTTGAGAGATCAACAAAAACAAAACAGGTACTTGAAGGGCAACACCGGTCTGGCTGAACAAACCGTGGTTGGAGGAAAGCTCAGTGGAAAATGCTCATTTGCTTTGTGAAGGCATCAATGGTGAAATGTTTGTAGCATTAAAGGGATTGTTATGTCGTCTGCTTCTAAAGCAGCACACTGATTGAAATTTGGATGCAGAGGCGTTTAAAGGGGAAGTGAATCTGAAACAATTCTTTTTTTAAACGGGGTCAGGTGTTTGGTTCGCCCTTCATAAAACATTAAGTACAGTACAGTAGAAGAGTGCAATCAGTATCAGTACAGCCATGTGTTCCTGCCATCACCATCATCATCATTCATCACAACACTCACGTCTCCGGGGGGATCTTCATCTGGGCCTGAGCGCCGAGCCAGAGACAGACGAACACCGCGGCCCACAGCAGCGGCGTTCGTCTCCTTCCCCCCCGCGCCCCGCTCGCTCCCGCTCCGGCCGGACTACGTTTCCCAGCATGCCCGGCGCCGGCCCGGCTCTGGCGCCTCATCCCTGTAGCAGCCGGTGGCACCGCGAGGCTGCGGAGACGGAGGTGGGATTAGAGCAGAGCTGGAACCCAATGAAGGCGAGCGTGCCAGGACGCATGGGGCCCGGGGGAAGATGAAGGTGACGAGAAGGAAAAAATAGATCGAACGCCGGGAAGGAAGGGGAGGAGAGATGAGCGGGTTTTTCCGGATGAGACCGGAGAGAGATGGCTCATCATATCCTTTCATCAGAGGCCAGAGGAATTAATTCAGATTGGCGTTTCAAGTTAGGGTTAGGGTTAGGGTTATTTTACTCAGAAAGTAAAATATGTAGGAGGACCATCAAAGATGCTTAATGTATCTGGAAGTTCACATCAATGTCTATGCCAGAAGTTAAGACCTGAACGTTTCAAAGAAGATTGTGATCTACTATTGTTAGAGGACCAGAACTGATGTGCATGAACACACAGACACACAAACACACAAACACACAGACACACGCCCACACACACATTGTATTTGTCACAGTTATCTTTCCAGCTAGTATCCACGCAGCTTCACAGTAACGAACACAATGTTGTGTACTTGCCTTTTGAAAACAAGGTCCAAAGCTCCTGTCCAAGGTTTTTAGAGAGCTTCATGTACAGACAAACTGTCTCCAGTTAAGTGTGGATCTACGCTGTTTAAAAAGTCTTTAGAATCACTGACTGCTGAAATACAGTCAAACCGATTCGGCTTATTAGGAGTAGTGAACAATATCCAGAACGATCCAGAAAGATTTTGACCACCAGGTCTAATTGTACAAACAGAAAGAGCTCAAAAGTATGTTGGTGAGGAGTATAAAAACAACATATTCTGGAGGCAAAAGTTCAGCTCCCAACATGTCAGTCCTTACAATCAGCTGCACACGTCCGAGGTGGCTGGTAGACGCAGCATTGTTTTATCAACGATTAAACCCCATCAGTCACGTGTTGCTGCATCTTTCCAAAGTCTCGGCATCATGAGCCGGTGATCAGAAGTGAAGCCTCTGAAGGGACCAAGTGACAGACAACTATCGCCTCATACAACCTGGCTGAACCACCGGCAGCCAGACAGACACTCTGTGTCCTCGGGGTCAACTGAGGAAGGTACAGCTGTAGATCAGCGTCGTCCAGTCCCCACGGTTCCCGTCTTCAGGGTCAGACTTCACCTGTGCACGGCAGGAGTGGCAGCAGACGCTCCCCATCGCGATGCTCCTCCCTCTTCCCTTCGCCTCCTGCTGTGCTCCTGTCGGCCGGCTCGCTCCCCCGCACTCCTCTTCCTCCTCCTCTTCCTCCTCCTCCCATCCACAAGATCCCAAGGTAAAGGTAGAGGAGCGGAGGTTCAGAGACTGCCGAGGTCCCGGCGCAATTCCCCTGCCTTCACTCCCAGTAAGTAATCCGGCGTGTGATGGTTAAGCACACATAAGCACACACACACACGCACACACACACACACACACACACACACACACACACAAAACGCAGACACGCACAAGCCAATTCAAAGAGTGCAGTCTGAAGGAGGAGAGAATTCCCGCTGCATCCAAAGCACTGAGAACTTCTTCCGTGGTAATTGATCTCGCGCTGCTGGACCAATTAGCCCTCTTGCTCCAGGAGGACTCCAGCGCTCCGAGTGAGATGAGAGAGAGAGAGACACACACACACACACACACTCACACACAAAGCTAGGTGGAGCGTCCCATGGATGAATGGAGGGATAGACGGAGGGATGGAGGGAAGAAAGGGAAAGTGGAACTTCCTCTCCTGACAGTATCTGTTCTGCTTATCTGGGACCGGTTTATACAATAATCCACAGAAGATTAAATCCCTCCTCCCTTCATCCTTCTGTCTCTCTCTCTCTCTCTCTCTCTCTCTCTCTCTCTCTCCCTCTCTCCCTCTCTCCCTCTCTCTCCTGCTTCCTCTCTTTGTACACACACACAGAGAGAGAGAGAGACACACACACTCACTCACTGGTCCTCTCTGTCTCTCTGGGGTCTGCTCTCTCTGTTAGCTCTGGACTCATGGATGACTGTCTTTTGTAATGCCTCTCTGTCTTCTGCCTCCAGTGTTCAGCTCTGCCTACCTCCCCTCATTAAAACGCTTTCTGATCTCTGACTTAACTCTCTCTTTTTCTCTCTCTCTCTCTCTCTCTCTCTGGGTCACTCTGTCTCTGTACATCTCTTTCTCGCTCTCACACTGTTTTTTTTTTGTTTTGTTTTTTCTTTCTTTATTCCTTGTTTACTTTATGTGGTTGTTTGTGTGTGTGTGTGTGTGTGTCTGTGTGTGTGTGTGTGTGTGTGTGTGTGTGTGTGTGTGTGTGTGTGTGTGTGTGTGTGTGTGTGTGTGTGTGTGTGTGTGTGTGTGTGTGTGTGTATGTGCGCGTGCTTGTCTGTGTGTATTTCTTATAGCTGAGGTCAGAGCTCATTCCATGTGAAATAGTGTAGAATCTGCAGGTTGTGGTCTTCACTAATACTTTTCATCAACCTGCTCACATTAACCACCACTTCATAAAGGGTCCAATGGGCCTTTGATTCAGCTAGCTGCTCCATCTTGGTTCTCAACACTAGTAGGGTGGTGGAACCGAATGCAGAATCCCGCATTCTGTTCCCACACCGGCTTAAGTTTAGATTCAAGATGGATTCAAAATGGCCGCCAAGTTTATCCGGCCATCGGACAGTGTTCGTGTTGTCTGATGAGTAGCCGGTACATTTCACACACTACCACCACTGAGGTGAAGCCATGGCTCACTGCTGGGGACCGGCACACGTGTGCTGTTCCTTGTCTTGGCGTGCGCATGTAGCAGTCGTGGAGCCAAACTGGCTACAGCGTGACTCATCGTGCCATATTTTTCCATTACTCCATCCGCCCCCTCCTCACCCCTTTGGCTAAGTTCAACGCTTGACGCGTAATTCAACACAATGGATCATTACAATCATTAAATAAACCAAATTAACTATCAGGGGTTGGAAAGGTCCGTC
>NC_079430.1:16585642-16608142 GCF_026213295.1 Gadus chalcogrammus
AAACATCCTCAGCTTCCCAAATTAGTGGAAGGTTAGGAAAAAAAAAGAACAGTTCTCAAGCTACTGTGCCTCATCATTATGATATATCTGCTCGGATAAGATAAGCTGCCTTTGAAACTTGTTTCTGATGTATTCGTGTTTTTATCTGTCGGTTTCTGAATATCAAGGATTTGAGGTCGGCAACTAAGAGTCCTGTGTTGATGTCACATGTCATCACTAACATTAGAGCGAATGGGACTGTTAAGTGCACATCCCGCATACACACACACACACACACACACACACACACACACACACACACACACACACACACACACACACACACACACACACACACACACACACACACACACACACACACACACACACAAACTGAGGACACCATGATGAAGATTTGGAAAAGTAAGGTCAAAATCTATACTGTAAACTGTAAATTATAATTTGAAGACTTGTTTGCTCTGACATATTCAATTAAGGTAAGATACAGTTTACAGAATAAGTGTGTGTGAGTGTGTGTGTGAGAGTGTAAAGTCGAGAAGGAGGAGCAGTGATTGACAGGTCATTAACAATGCGTCCAGTCCCCCCCCCCCCCCTCACATACACACACACACACACACACATATACACACATACAGTAGAAGATGAGCTGACAACGGTTCCCACAGGCCACATTCCTCATGCAAACTGTCCATGAATCAATGCTAACTATCTGGCTAATGATAGCACGGTGCTGCCCCTGCTACAGTCATTACGAGGGGGGGTACACAGCCTGTAGATCGCCTCTTTAGCTTTATGGCCATGGGAGAATCGGCCCTTTTGCAGGGAAAATTATGTAGACTGCCTAAAAACAGCATTAATGAACCAGTCACTACATCTCATTAAATCTCGGCAACAATGCTATTGAAAATCTGCAGACCTGTTTTTTACCATAATCCATCAAAGGATTTATCACAACGAGGTTTCAATGATTAGGAAGAATAGAAGACGTTAGGAGATTGAGGCTGATATTAAACCTCAGATTAATACAATAAAAAATACATTTTGAATGAAATATAATGGTTAAAAATTTTAAGATTGCTAAATCGCTTGTCAAATTCTCTAAGATTATCACGAGATTATTTGCTAAGGTCCAACCCCAAATAAAATACAATAACTGCTGAAAGCATAAGGGAATCAAACACCAAATGACTGGTGAAGTAAAAGATGTCAAACAAACTAAAAACATACTAACATGTCTAATAAGCTGACTATGTAGGCCAGGAAACTAGCTGAGTGAAACTTGCAGAAGGCAACTGACTGCAACTGTTCTGCTGTTTCAAAGCACAGAGCAGCAGACCATTATTATTCTTGACCGTAGAACAGCCGACCATGATCCCATCCTACTCTGCTGTCTGTCCTCCATCTTGGAGCTAAGATCCACAGGACGGTTTAATTAACTCACCAGAGAAAGCAAATGTCAGCTATCAGCTGTTGCTCTGCGCTCCAACGAGCATAACAAACATGGACTGATTTTATATTGGGTAAAGCGATGTGTACTTTGGAGAGAGGCTTAATCAAGACAAGGTCTTTTGAGTATTGTTTGAAATAAGGGGGGAAAAAAGCGAGGTTAATTGTACAGTTTGTTATGCTATTGATTACAGGAAAAGAACATAATGGCCTGAGGTAAAATGGTAGCCCGGTGATTATCACATTAGGATCTGTTGAAAGACAGAAACAAACAAGGAACAAAATGCCAAGACCAAGGGAGTTGAAAATCGTTTATATCCAATTTGTATGTGGTTATTTACAGACAGGAGTTTTATGACAGAAAGGTATTAAATGAGATCTGTGTGCTCGCATTCCCTGGGTTTACAATGTCTTTGAAAATAATGAGAATTTCTAAAACCTGAAAAGTATTTTCTACATTCGATATATCAAAATTGGTGATTTGAAAAGTTTTTCAAAGACCTTTCGTATGCAAATTAGTGTGGCCTTTGTTAAACCAGAACGTACACATTAAAATGTTTTAAAACACTACATGCTGGAGGTATGTCTGTAGGAGAATAACCTACAGTTTTAAGAATGAGTAAAAAAAAATGGAAAATCTCTCAAGATATTTTTGCTCAGTTGAACCGCTGTAGGCTGGCTATCAGATTCCCTTTGCTCACTACGAGAACCCAATAAGGTTATTTTTATTACACTTTTTTGTTTTCTTCTTCAACGTGATATCTCACCAACATATGACATGACCATTGATATAAGTGACACGTATGAAAAATATTGGTATTTCCATGTGGCGGGATTCAAGTATTTGTTCCTCCGAATGGCAACATGTATGGCTGAGACCTCTTTATCTACTGAAGCAGGAAAACACCCAAACAACTTCAGTTATACTGCCTTCTCCCATGTCTGAAACCACCAGTTCAACCACATCATGAGGGGGGAAACTTGCCTACAACTAACACTTCTGGGTGTTAATGCCAAAAGTACCATCTGTGTTGCAATAGTCAAATCCCCCTACCTCTCTTAGACGAAAGCCCCAATAATTGATTGGATTGTCCGATCAGTAAAAGCATGCTAGCTACGCCGCTAGCTCTATCCAAAGAGCCAGCAGCGCATAAACAGCCTAGTGCAATTCTTCTGGCTTCTATACATTTTATTGAACAAATTTGAATACTTAATAAAAAACGGAAAATAATTTCCTTTTCCATTTTAAACAAATAACAACATTATTTTAACGATGGAACATATTACCTGGCTACATGGTCTCTGAAATGTTCAAAATGTTGCTCAATATTAATCGCTGCTACTTTAGCTTTCCGCTAACTTTTACTTTACCGTTACTCGTTTGTAAAAAACAGTTATATTAACCAATACCCGGGGCAGAATTTTTATATTTTTTGATACACCCAAATGAAGAACGAATAAAAAGTGAACTCTGAATATCTTTTGAAAACATTAAATGGATAAAAACTATCTATAAAATGAAACTGGAATGACGTGACATTCCAGTTCACATCCGTGCATGTCAAATGTATAAAAGTCTGTTTATTTTATTGCTTCTTAGCCATCAGACGGAATAGCGGGTTAAAGACGGCATGGATGGAATGAGACCATTAATATTGAAAACGATTCTGCTACATTCAGATATTAAGACAACGGTTTCCTCTCCTAAACACAGTGGGATGTGTGCCCTCCGTTCACTCTCTGATACATGAGCGATGCCAACTTGGAACCATAACTAATCCCATGCGCCTTATTCACCGCTATCCGCCACATTGCTTCTTGGCTTTAAACACTAGCTAGTGTTTAGAGCCAATATGGCCTATAGGTAGATAAGTCCCACAGAGCATTGAACTGAAGCCGTGCAGGGGTGTGTGTGTGTGTGTGTGTGTGTGTGTGTGTGTGTGTGTGTGTGTGTGTGTGTGTGTGTGTGTGTGTGTGTGTGTGTGTGTGTGTGTGTGTGTGTGTGTGTGTGTGTGTGTGTGTGTGTGTGTGTGTGTGTGTGTGTGTGTGTGTGTGTGTGTGTGTTGACCAAGAGAGGCGGTTGCATAGGTAGGTGGCGCTGGCGTAACAGTGGTTAGAGGCAGTGGTTGATAGGGTGGCTTCTTAAGGAGGGGGGGCCTCAGAACTGGCTATCTCTAGCCAGGCCGCCGATGTACGCCTTGTAGATGCAGTCGATGAAGGAGCTGTCCGTCTGCAACAGAAACACACACACACACACACACACACATGATATACAGCACTATAACACCTGTAATGTTTGGCCAAAGATTTTCGTGTTTTTATTTTGCTACTAAGTAGTACTATACAGATATCTTTCTGTATACTAAATCTCTCTCTCTCTCTCTCTCTCTCTCTCCCCTCTCTCTCCCCTCTCTCTCTCTCTCTCTCTCTCTCTCTCTCTCTCTCTCTCTCTCTCTCAGTAGTGGACATGTAGTAATCGAACTATCCACCCTTGTTTAGATTGGGGAAAAATGTATACTTTAATAAAATCACTGAATAAAAGTCCATGGAAAACAGTCACCAAGGTGATCCTGACCCCAACCCTCTAACCCTAACCTTTACCTCTAACCCAACCCTAACTCTGACACTAACCTAACCCTCTAACCCTAACCCTAACCTTTACCTTTAACCCAACCCTAACTCTGACCCTAACCTAACCCTCTAACCCTAACCCTAACCCAACCCTAACTCTGAACCTAAACCTAACCCTGACCCTCTAACCCTAACCCTAACCTTTACCTCTAACCCAACCCTAACTCTGACCCTAACCTAACCCTCTAACCCTAACCCTGACCCAACCCTAACCCCAGCCTAACCCTCTAACCCTAACTTTTACCTCTAGCCCTAACCCTCTAACCCTAACCTTTACCTCTAACCCTAACTCTAACCCTAACCTAACCCTGACCTAACCCTCTAACCCTAACTTTTACCTCTAGCCCTAACCCTCTAACCCTAACCTTTACCTCTAACCCCAGCTTAACCCTAACCCTAACCCTGACCTTTACCTTTAACCCCAGCTTAACCCTAACCCTAACCCTGACCTTTACCTCTGACCTTTACCTCTAACCCTAACCCCAGCTTAACCCTGACCCTGACCTTTACCTCTAACCCTATCTTAACCCTAACCCTAACCTAACCCTCTAACCCCAGCTTAACCCTAACCCTAACCCTAACCCTGACCTTTACCTCTGACCTTTACCTCTAACCCTAACCCTAACCCCAGCCCAACCCTGACCCTGGCCCTGACCCCACCCTGAGCCCACCCTGCCCCTGCCCTGAGCCCGTACCCGTATGAGGTGCAGCAGGGTGTCCTGCAGCTGGCTCCTGGACAGCACCGGGGCCTCCTCCGGGGCTGGGGGGCGCGGGGCGAGGGGGCCCGCGGCGGGGCCTCCGTCCTGGGGGGCCCCCGCCGCCTTGGCCTGGGAGAAGACGCTGGGCGAGAGGAGCAGCGTGGGGGCCACGGTGGCCGGGATGCGCTGGGGGGAGGCGACCTGCGGACCCACCCAGCACGGGGTAGAGGACGGGGGGGGGGGGCGTTAACAGGGGGCCACCAACGTGGACCAACGTGCACAGGCATACAATAATGATCCTATAAAATAATAACACAATAACATAATATTAAGGGAGGGGGGGGGTTGTCTGTTTATTTGCTGCTGTTTGTATTTTATGTATAGCTGAAAATATGAAAATAAAGTTCCAAAAAAATATAAATATTAGTGCTGTCAGTTTAAACGCCTTATTAACGACGTTAACTAAAACCAATTTTAACGGTGTTCATTTTTTTATCGCGCGATTAACGCAATTTATTATTTAAAAAAAAGGCGATTAATGCGATTAATCGCGATTAAATATTTGAATCGCTTGACAGAACTAATAAATATATCTATAAAATCTAGGTATATATTGTAATTGTTTACGGGAAATGTACTAATACACCTTTTACTTATAGTTATTATTGCATTTGGTGATTGTGACAGAAGTGAGAGAAGTGCTATGCATCTCAATTTAAAATAGAATACACAAATATACGCCAGCTAGGATCATTTAATTATGTTTATACATTATAAATTACTCTTTGTTTTATAAGGATTGCTGCCAAAATCGTTTACCGGGAATCGCATGGCCTCCTTATCGCCAGGGCCCAGGGCGGAGCCTGGGTCTTGAGTTGGAGCGGGACCCTGGAATCGAGGGGCGAACCCTGGGCCGTGGCGCGGGGCCTCGTGGGGGGTCTGGCCCTGTTCCTGGTGCACCAGCTGGAGCTTCTGGAGCAGCTCATGGGGGGCCACGCCTGGCATGGTGGAGGACACCCCTGGGGGAGAACCAACAGGGAGGCACTGTTAAGAGGAGACCCACCGTCAGGGTGACAACCAGGAGGAAACCACCAGATGTTACATTGAGTGTTTAAATCTAGGTGCAACTTCAAGGGGGCCGTTCACAGTCACATTCGCCTGTTTTCTAAGATTAGAGATCACTGCGTCATGCATGTTGTGATTCGAATTAAAGTCTGCACCATCAGAGCAACAGAGTTAGGCCCAATCCCATTTCTACCCCTTACCCCTCCCCCCTTACCCTTACCCCTTCAAAACAAGGGGGAGGGGTAAGGGGAAGGGGTAAGGGGTAGAAATGGGATTGGGCCTTAATGTTGTGGACTGATTTAACACTAAATAAATTAGATGACTGAAGTCTTTGGTCCGGGATTAGAGTTCTCTGTTGGTGGAAATGGATTTGATGTGGCAGGCTGTGAGCCTTGAGGTGTATGAAGCAGTACTCGCTTGTACTAGATATTGTGACACTACTCCTTTAGGATAATAACTGGGCCTGTACTCTGCCTACTGCCACGCATAGATGATTCTATGTACGCAGGCTGCGGTTATTTATTTTTCATGTTGTGGAAACTTATAATTATGGTGGCAAAAGCTTTGACTTCACATATGGAAGGGGAAAGTTATTGCCCATTTGCCATTTTTAACTTCATCAAATGCTTGCAAGATGCAGATTAGCCTGCCACAAGTGAAGGTATGTAACAAAGTAACTTGTGTTTTATGAACACCAGACAGCAGCAGGTAGGGATAGGGATCAAAACCCGGTTTCAAACCGAAAATCATTAATTTGGGTTTATCGATACCACTATCGAGTCCCGTCGCAAAAATAGTACTCCAATCGAGAAATCCATGTTCCATCCATGTAATCGGCAGCATACAAGCTAGTTATCTTAAGAAGTAAATAAAATTTCAGACGTGCTGCGTGATGATGTGTTCAGGTTGGCTAAGAAAAACGACTATTAGGTTATCAAGATGTGTTCATATGTTAACATAAAAAAACAGGAATTTTAGTTTTTGGTGAGAAACATGAGTAATACTGTATTACTTATGTTTCTGTATCACTAATACAGTTTTATAGTGCCCTAATCATTTTAGAATATATAATTCCTTCTATTTCCTAAATATTTTCCTAATAACTGAAAATGTGTCGTGTTTCCACCAAATAATAGTATCGAAGAATCGATATTGGTATCGATAAAGACTCGGATCGTTAAGGAGCAATCGAAAATGGTATCGATATCAATAAATATTAACGATCGCCATCCCTAGTAGCAGGTGTACCACCATGTGGAAGAAGACCTCAAACCCAACAGCGTGGCCTTCGTTACCTGGAACCTGCTGGCTGCTGGGGGCCGCGGCGTCGGGGAGGGGCTTGCACGGGCTGAAGTAGACATGCTGGTTGTGCTGGGGGTGGGGATAGGAGACAGACTCCGCTGTGATTGGCTGCATCGGGTGTTGCATGGAGGGGATGAGGGGGGGAGGGGGGTTGGAGCAGCAGGGGGCGGTAGAGACAGGGACCTGTGCCTGGGCCTGGACCAGGGCCTGGGCCTGGACCAGGGCTTGGGCCTGGGCCTGGGCCTGGACCAGAGCCTGGGCCTGGGCCTGGGCCTGTGCTTGGAAGAGTCTCTGGATGTGGTCTTGCTGTGGACTCTGCTGATACTGCGGCTGGTGCTGGTGCGGTTGTTGGTGGTGGTGCTGGTGCTGTTGGTGGAGGTGATGGTGCTGGTGGAGGTGCTGCTGGTGCTGGAGGTGCTGCTGGTGCTGGAGGTGCTGGTGGTGGAGCTGGTGTTGGTGGTGCTGCTGCTGCTGCTCCAGCGTCAGCCCGTTGTCACACAGCCGGTTCTCGGGGGACTCCGACACGGTGTGCAGCGAGGCGGGGCCCGGCGGCGGCGGGGGTCCTCCTTGAACCCGAGGCCCCTGGATCAGCTTCTGGATGGCGGGGCAGAGCTGCCCCTGGCCCTGCTGGGGGGGCTGCTGAGGCTGGGGGGGCAGATGGGGCTGGAGGGGCCCGGTGTGGCGGCCCTGGGCCCCGGCGACCACGTACGCAGAGTAGGGAGACCCGGGGGGCCCCGACGCGACGGGGCCCCTCACCGCAGCGTTGGCGCTCTCCACTTGGGGGGCTCCGCCGTCCCCCATCATCGGGGCCTTCATCAGGGGGAGAGCGCTAGGGGGGGCCGCGGCCGGGCCCCACGCGGCTTTGGGGGCCCCCACGGGGTCATCGTAGGAGAGGGAGCGCGCCACCGCCGGCCGGCCCCCCGGTTTCTTGCCGGACCCCGAGGGGGGGACGGCGGCGGACGAGGGGGCGGAGCCAGTGGGGGGGGGGCGGGGGGAGAGGGGCCCCGTGATGGCCGAGGGCGACGGGTGGGGGGGCTGGGAGCCGAACAGGGTGGCCAGAGAGAGGGACCGGGGCTCCCCAGGGTCCCCGTCCTGGCGGGGGGGGAAAGAATAAGTCAAAGTCAGCTTTTAATTCAATTCTAAGAACGTTACTCTTCTGTTAGGAACTTCACAGGTGGAGGAGTAGCAGGGTGTGTCCACACGTGCACACACACGTGCACACACACACACATGCACACACAGACCCACACACACACACACATGCACACACAGACCCACACACACACACACACACGCAACATCCCACACTAGACATATGGCAGATATAAGATCTTTGCTAAGCCTAGTTTTATTGTAGATTACAAATATGTACAAGATAAATATAGAACGAGAAATTGCGTTTGTCTCCGGACCCACGGTGCAATAAGTACAAAGGATACAATTTGGTAAAATGGAATAAGTCATATTTTTTAATAAAATAAATTCTAAATAGTGCAATAATTCTGAGTGGTGCAAGTAGGCAGGACAAAACGGTAAAACAAAACAGTATAGGTACAATAAAGTAAATGGTCCATTGTTCTTCAGGGCAATGGGGAAAAGCACCCCTCTTATAAATTCTAACTGTTCATTGCACCCTGCCCTTTAGGCCCTGCACTTTAAGCAAGCACTTATAATAGTCTAGGCTTTGTTGGAGTATGTTATGATTAATAAGTATTTTTAAACCTTTTTTTTAACTTAGATTATCAAATTGAGTGTCTGCGCAGTCTTCAAGCGAAGCCAGGATTACATCTCACTACTTGTTGTATATGTAAAACTATGCATGTGATAAATAAGAATCTTGATCTTGAGAATTAAGCAAGAGCGCATCTCATCATGTCTGATTCCAATGTGCTGTGACCTGCTATCCTCTCATCGGCCACAGGGTGGAAGCAATCGTCTGCTAATCACTTTTCCCCCCAATTCTTGTTTAATCCTAATAAATCCATTAAGAAAATTAAGTACAAGGCCTTCTTAGTTCCAGAACTTTATGTTAGGAAGCTAGGCTAGGCATTTAAGCATAAAGGAATAATTGAATCAGCATCATATCTGGTTATCGTTTGCCTGAAACAGAATGACTTTGTCAAGCAGATTCCCAAACAGCATATTGTTTCATTTTTTCTCTACATTGTCTGCATGATTGCCGATATTCGAGACATAAACATACCTCACTCATTCGTGCTGATTTTTTCCAGCTTTTAGAGGTTATAGCTAATTCATCATCCTTCCTTTATTCTCAGATTCTCCATTGGAGAATAAAGCGACTTGTCCAACCTTAATCTTATTCTACGTCCTATGTCCTCAATCTGATTTTAGTCGATCACAGTACGAATATGTGTTCATTGAAGTCACAGAAAAATCTGCATGTCTGGATCCTATTTAATTCTTAATTAAACTGATGAAGTCATGCAAGATGACGAGCACAAAGATCCCCCAAATATGCATTAATTAGTCATAATTTCAATAATAATACCGTGCAAATAACCTTGCAAATGACAAATGGCATGTTTAGCTTTGGGTTAAAGAAAAAATAAGATGATAAAATTCACAAAATCCAGCTTCAAATGAAAGCAATCAGTGGCCTTTGAATAAGTGTGCACAAAAATGAAACAAGAGCTTATAACGAGCGACTTTGATGCTTTGAGACGGTATTGACACGTCATAATGGTATTCAATCATGATATACCGTTCGGATTTAACCTATCCACCCGATCCTACTACACAGTGCGAACAACCCATGCTGAAGCTCTGATCGAGATCCAAAACCTCACCTTCAGTACCCTCCCTGAATACACAATCCCCACGCCCTGACCGCAGCCTACAGGTGGGGGGGGGGCGGTCCTAGAGAACGCTGTAGTGTGTGCATACCTGAGTGATAGGTTTAACTGGAATTGGTTTGATGAGGTGGGGGTTCCCAAATAGCATGCTACTGCCTCCAATCTCCTTAGGCTCTGAACTAGACTGTCCTCCCTAAGACACACAAAGGGGGAAAGGGATGAAACAGACATTTCGATTTGAGTGTGATTTAACGTTAACGGCATAGCTTTCTATGCAGAGACTTCCATTATGCTGGATTTACTGCCCCCGTATTGGGGCAAGCCGTCCTACCTCATCTTAAATATAACAATGAAACTCTGAGTGGTGGTTATTTTCCTTTACAATCGATTCACCATGAGTCATCCCCGAATAAAACCTTCTGTGATGCAGCCTCAAAGTCCAGGTTCCAACCAATCATAGCAACATCGGGCTCCGATCTACCTAACAAGCGGCGAGCGATTGAAGGCACACCCCAATCCCCTTTCAATCCACGCTCACACCGACTGCCTTCCGCCTCCTCCTCGCTACATTACGGCTCCAAAGCGAACGGCAGGTCGATTTGAACAATTGGCAGGTAGGGAAGTCAGGGTTACGCATCAAACCACTTTGCTGGTCCGTTTGTCCGCCCTGGCGGGTGGGAAGGATAATTCCCACAGCACATCATGGAGCGCTTTGAGGCGGCCGCAGAGGTCCCTACCTTGTCGTACTCGTTGCGGGCTTTGGCCAGCATCTGCAGAATGTCAACAGGATGGCCTTCCACACCTCCTCCCACCTCTCCTCCTCCTCCTCCCCCCCCTGCTGCGACGCCTCCCCCTGGGGGCAGAGGGCCCCCCCCCTGGGACTGGGACTGGGCCAGGGCCTGCTCCTGCTGGGTCAGACTGCACACACAGAAAATCTTAGCGTTACATGCGTTCCTTTTTTTAATATATTTTACAGAGAAAATCATCTGTAGAGAGTTATGCATAATATTTCAATTTCAATATATGTGGCCCTAATATACAGTAGATAACTTCACCACAGCTGGATATATATATATATATATATATAAAGAAAAGTTAACAAAATTGTAATAAAGTCAAAACAGAGTAGCTAACTTAACTAAGACAAATATCAATTCCTAATATCTTACTCCTCATTGTCTTTACCCTGCAGTTGTTTTTGCATTGGATGCCTCTTGTCATTCTGCCCGATACACCACATGCAACCGCTTGTGTGTGAACCCTCTGGGGCTCCAACTCTTTGTGATTGTGATGATCACGAGCAGAGCTAGCGGCCGAAGCTCTGACTCACATGGCGACGGTCACTCGGCTGAGTGGGGGGGCGGCGGGCAACAACGAGCGGTACTCACGTTTTCATCCGCTGGGCGATGCGCAGGCAGTCTTGTTTATCGTAGAACCAGATCCCATGGATGACAACTGCGGAGGAGCCGTGGGAAACACGTTAATACTCCTTCTTGGAAATACAGCGCCAGCCAGACGGACAGAGGGACAGACAGGGATCCACCAGAGAAGTCTCCCCCTTCGCTTGGGATGAGCTGTCCCTTGACTGCAGACAGTCTGTCCTCGACGCTATAACCCTAATAACTATGAGTGCCTTAATGTCAACAGTAGATGGACGTCGACGGCTGTTCAACATCACATCAACATCAACACATGTTGTGAACATTACTAGTTAGTCGTTTAGCAGATGCTTTTATGCAAAGAGACTAACAGTGATTTCAGATGCACTAGGGAGCAGTTAGGGGTTATGGGGTTGTCCAAGGATGCCCACAGGTAGAAGGCAGGCACTGGGAGTCAAACTCAGAACATTTCAGCTGGGGGCCAAAACGGCCTGACCACTATGTATCCATGTGGCCTTTTGTATTTATTATTGAGAAAATCAATTAACTACACCGTGAAAGTACAGTTCATCTGCCAAAACATTAGCGTACCCATGTTGAGCTTGAGACGTAATTGTAAACAGACTATAATTAACTGTGCTGGGTAAAAACCGTACGACTGCCCTCCGGGACATTAACATTCACTCATAGCCACTTAAGGAACCGTTGGGCCCTGCTGACGTGGATCCCAGCACGGCTGCTACCAAGATGAAGAGATACAACTCTCAGTGCGGTGGAGGGAACACTAGAACATGTTTGTATCCATGTATTATTAGATGCTCCTTGTTAAACTACTATGTATGCATCATGTGATATTAACAAAGTCGGCACACAAATATACACAGTTGACCTAAGATGGACAGGTTGCTAGGAAGAGAGAGAGACGGAGAGAGAGAGACAGAGAGAGAGACAGAGAGAGAGACAGAGACAGAGAGAGAGAGAGAGAGAGAGAGAGAGAGAGAGAGAGAGAGACAGAACGAGCAAGAGATGGGGTCGTTGCTTGAGAAGGAAGTTTGCACACACACACACACACACACACACACACACACACACACACACACACACACACACACACACACACACACACACACACACACACACACACACACACACACACACACACACACACACACACACACACACACACTGGGAAAACCAGTCCCAGTACCAGATAAGTAACAGCAGAGTGCGACCACCAGAGTCAGGACTACTTACTGTTCTCAGTGTGGATGAACGACGTCTTACCCAAACAGAGCCGGACAAAGCCAGAACACGTCCAACTGAGAAGTTATAAGTCCAGCACTGAGCAGAAGGAACCAGGCCTGCTCATATGTAGTATGAGATAGAGAAAAAAAACAGAGTGTGTCTGAAACTGAAATTAATTACTATACGATATACAGCCAGATGCTTCACTACAAAGAGCGAAATCTAAAATAGAATAAGAGTCAAATCTTCAAAGGGAAAACTATCTTCAAGCGCTGTTGGGACAACTTGAGTCGCCCCAGTAAGTAACACTTCGCTTAGTCTCAACCAGCGGGAGATAAACACACAGCCTCCGAGGACTCAGATAAGTCTGTGAGGAAGCCCAGTCATCCTTCCCACCCTACCCCGCTCGCGTCGGTGACTCAGAAGAGATAGAGATACCGAAGAGGAAGGGTTCTACAATTAACCACACTTAAGGTTGTGATAGGTTGTGTGGGTGACGGACAGAGGGACTGAGAGGGAGAAAAATAGAGGGAGTGGAAGTGAGAGACCTCGTGGCCAATCTCAGTCGAGGAAGGTCTCCCATCAGTGGAGCTAAGACCCAGTGGGACCAAGACTGCCCACCAACACACACAGGCAACATCTGTGTGGGACATCCATGTCTCTGGTCTGTCTCCTTTGTGATTAGTTTAAAATCAATCGTTTTTTCTGATCGTTTTAGTTACGCAACTTCTGTTGTGCCGTCTTGTTCTACTTTTTGGTTTTGTTTTGAATATCACAGTGGGCTTAGCGGTGCTTTCCCAGCGTGAAGACAAATTGATGATGGCTTAAAACCAAACTACTCCACCGGGGACATCCTTGCTATTCTTTGCGGACTGCCTCTGTTTGGTTTACTTTTAGCACAGTGAAAAGAGCCGTAGCAGTAGCTAGCGAGCGTCCAAACAAGGATTACATGTGTGTTTTACTGCATGTCTGCCTGATGCCGGAGTCAAGGACCTGCTTTACCAGTCACTCCCAGAAGTCCCCTCTACATCACCACTTGTTTTTAACCCGGCTGCAGGATTCCTCAAAGTTTTACCCAGGGTCCTTAATAAAATCCACATGAGGTACTTTTCTCCATTCAGAGCCACTGGCCCCTTCACTTAGAGACTGAAGGCTACGGACGTTGAAAAAACGCGAGCCGTGTTTGGCTCACGGAGCCCAGCGCTACAGAGGTGATTACAGCGAATGCTGTCGTCCTGACACTGAGCAGACCGTTCAAGGGCTCACGGGAGAAGCGTTAAGCGCCCAGACCCCCCCCAGTGGCATCGGGCCCACCAGAAGGATACCTGGGCTATGAACGAGTCTGATCTCTGATGCAAGAGCTGTTCGCTGATGTGAGGTTACCCCGTCGGCTGAGAAGGTCAACCGAGCGACGTTTTGGAGGTTCGCGTTTAAGTCGTCGTTGGGATCGGTTTTGGGAAGAGCACGGCCACAGCCATGCTGCGAAGCCTGTTCCAGCGGAAACCCAAGCATGAGCGACTGGAAGAGGAGCCAGAGGTCCGCTATAAAGGCCTGCAGGTGTCCGAGACGGAGCTGGGATACACATTCGTACGGCCTGGAGGTAAGACAGTCTTCACACACAGAATACTGAGTGGCGAAACGCAGATCTGCCCAGAGAACGTCTGATTGTTGTTAACTGCTGGGAGACTTTGCTTTAATAAAAATATAATCCCTCAAGAATGTTATGCTGATAAGTTCCACATAATCAGATAATGTAACCACAATCGCAAATGTCAAGCCCTATTTTTCTTATGCAGTAACGGCCCATAATTACAAACACAGGCGATAATCAAATGAAATAATACATGTTGAAATGATAACGCCAGCAGATGTGAACACAAACCATGATGAGATAAAGATATAAGATGTAAAGATCCTCAATAAACTGCATTCTAGGACATCACACGGTCATAAGAAATAGAGATCATGGTCGCAAGTGCCAATGTGGCTGGAGTAGCCTGAGAGAGTTTGAGGTTCACCACCATGAGTATGTTCTACACCCAGAGGTCAGGCCGTTACATGTTCCCGCCACTGTGTAAATCAGCACTTAAGACAGTCCAATCCAAAATAACAATCTCACGTTGATGGCCGCCGACCAGCCGCCATCAACGTGTATCTGCTCCCAAAGTATAATTTCTGTTTGGGTAAGGATTACCAGAAGAGTAATATAACGTAGCCGAGGCTAGGCCCCAGTCTTCCCGGAATCGTTATCCTATTCTGTGGGTGTCTCCAGCCTCCTGGCTTTTTATTTTTAGCCCCCGGAGCAAGCCCCCACTCTCTGCCAACTGCCCATTCCGGCTGGTTCCCGCAGCACGAATCAGTGGGAGCTGTTTGTCTAGCGATAAGATTCCACGGTCCCGGAGCTCAGAGGTCAGCCCTGCGAGAGAGCCGGGCGGTGGGCGGCAAAGGGGTGGACGACATGGACTAAAAGGGTCTAACTCAAGACTGCGTAGACACTTGTTATGGTGACACGTACGCTTATGTTGTAGACCTCCTGAGTAAGATTCCGGACTCAAACCGCTCCGGATGGGGTGGATGTTGCCGTGTTGATGTGTGAAGTGTATGGACTTTATTGTTTGAAACCCACGGAAGAAGATTCACACTGCGTGTTCCCCGATCCACAAATACTTGGAACTTTTGCTTTGGAAAATGATATCGACTCGGATAGTTCCCGGCCCATCAAAACACATTTTTAACAAAAAATATTTCCATACTCACTTTCACAGCACCTGTGGATGGTGAATATCTCTCCAAGGCTACTACAAATGCACTACCCTAGCTTGGGTTTTCACATGAACACCAGAAAACAAGTGTTACATCGGATGATTACCAAATCGAAGGACTTTTTCAAATAAATCCCTTCAACTTCCCCCATTTTATTTGAGACACAGTTATATAAGAAAACAGACAAAACAATTGGCAGATGAAACACCTTAATAACTGAATACACTTCAGAAGTAAATGTGTATTGTTAAAGGCCCTAAATAAATGCAGAACATTTAATATGATGCACTGCATGCCGCTAGCCTGCGGGAGAACAGCCACATAACCTCGGAGTCTGTGATTGCCGTTAAAACATTTTGTTTAAATTAATCTCTGCCTCATACAGTGTGTAATCTGTCGCGTCAGTCGAGGCCTTGGCTGGCATTCCAAAGACGTGACCCGACTCACCAACGACAATTCAGCTCAGCTGCGGCTGTCTTGGGCTTCCCCGTAGTCAGCAAAGCCCAATGAGAACTAGCGATTGATCGACGAGTTGTGCTCCAAAATTCCCTCATAATATTTTCTTTGTTAAGCTTTGTTAAGACAAATGGTCAAAGCCACCGCCTGTTCGCTGGGGTTCATTCTGATTTACTGATCCCCAAGACTTTAATTAACATGAATGAGACCAAATGTAGTTTAGTGGTCGATATTGATTTCATGTGGAATTAAGAATAGTTAGTTCACCACAATGAGACTTGGTCACTAACGGACCCACAATAGTCACCATTCATAGAATATTTACAATAACCATGCAGATGAGTCACCCTTGACTCGACTGGTTACTCAGTGAGTTCTTACTGGGGTGTCATGCGTATCCACAACACAGGCAGGACAGTGGAATGCATGGCTGTCTAAATACGACATTCCACCTGCCTCGGACAAAGCCTGACGAAAGAGTCTTGTGGATGAAGACGAGAACAAAATAGATGTGTGTGCATGTGTGTGTTTATGTTATCAGCTAATGGCAATGTTTATCTAATCTCTTCTGGCCAGCTATGCAGTGCTTGAGGTTGTGTGTGTGTGTGTGTGTGTATTTGTGTGTGTGTGTGTGTGTGTGTGTGTGTGTGTGTGTGTATTTGTGTGTGTGTGTGTGTGTGTGTGTGTGTGTGTGTGTGTGTGTGTGTGTGTGTGTGTGTGTGTGTGTGTGTGTGTGTGTGTGTGTGTGTGTGTGTGTGGCTGCTGTCTATTGTGTTTCTGGTGTTATTAATGTCTTGAAGATATTGTCATAGATATCCATGTTTATATCTATTTTTCTAAATTGTATTTCTGCATACATGTTCCGAAGAGAGAGATAAAGACAGAGAGAGCAACAGTACAATAATGAGAGAGAGACCACTGTATAGCCACTTGAAAACCACCACTCCTTATAAGGACCTCCTGGTTGGTGCTCCTCAGTACAGTACACAATATACTATGCCTCCATGTTAATCTGTTCATAAACACGGAATAAAGGATGCCACTTATGTCACAGGGTAAACAGTGGTAGGCAGTGGCGCCACCTTGCTTACTTAATGATAAAATGCTTGAGCTATGAAATGGAAACCCATTATTTCGTGAGCATTTGTTTGGTAAAAATATATTAAGACTTATAGTGTTGGATAATCTGCTGGAGTGAGCCGACATACAGTATGTTAGGCCTATTTTAGTCTCAGCCTCCTCCGTTCATTTGCACTACATCAACATGTGACTGTGTCCTGAACGTCTGAGAGATGCAGCAAGTTGAGCCTTGAAGAAGCTCAGCACGATACTCATTGGCTGTCAGCATTGTCCCTCAGATATCAGGACGTAGCTCTGGCATGTCATTGGTGCATCAGGTCTATCCTTATATTGACATCCATGGGTTTATCAGGTCCTTGGGGGCGGGTTTCCTTCTTTGCCCATATACCGCTCAGCATTGAATGTAATCGTACTTTAAGAGCACGTTTGCTTCATTGCTGGTCTGTTTTCTAAAAGTGCTGCTCCTGGTGTACTGTCTGTGACTGGTCATGCTTTACGTCAATCAAGACCTCCTCCTGAAGCATATATGGTTCTTGAAGCAATTCATTAATGCTGTGACGTGTCCCGGACTTTCCGTGTGGAAAGATTGGCTCTGTGAGACTAGGTCAACTCCAGCCCATACAGCTTTAACAAAGACTTGTGTTAGGGGTACTTCAGCACTATACAACTCTTTAACAATGGCCCTTTTCTTCTCCCTGAGATGTCATCTTATCAATAAAATGACCCAGCCAGGTGCTTAATATTTAAAGCATCCGTGCTTTTGTAAGCCATCCCGTGTACGGAGAAGTCAGCACAGGTATGGATGTCATGGAGTGACAGGTTGCCATGTAGTAGGAAACAGTTGTCCACTTTTACATGTACTCATAATTTACAACCGAAACTGCAATCTGGATACGCAATATGGTGACAAGAACAGATATACTAGACAGAAGAGGAACGAGATATCACGTGACTGCAATCAGCCATGACAGTAGTGATAACAACAGTGATAATAGCAAAAATAACTCTTCGACTCTGACCAGTACATTTTGAAATGTGCCATATAGCTAGCAGAACACAAAGCCACAACTTGGTTTAGCTCTGCTAAATTCCGCATATTGATATTCTATTGAGGTCTGTTTTGATTCAATTCAGTTAATAATCCACACATACAGGAAGCTTAGGTTTAGTTTTGACAGCGTTATCATGATTCATTTTCTTATAATACAAATTTTAGAGAAACTGAGTAGTTAACTTAATAACCCACCCACTCAAAATACATCAGAAAGCCAGTGGTTATTAATCCACTGAAACTAGCGCAGGGACAGTATCCAGTGACATCGTTGCTAAATTAAAGGGCAAGCTCAAAAATATTTAAAACAGTTATACTTTCGCGCTTATTAGTGTTCTTAATTAAAATCATGTGATGTATCCCCGTTTACATCTGTCCATAGTTAGGCAAAATGCCATCCTTATGCCTAATGGGGAGTCAGAATTGTTGAAGGGTACAGAATACTGTCTGGAAAACACAATTTGTTATGTTTGATAGCAGCAGACAAGAGATTTCAATCTTAAAGTCTCATAGGTCAAACGTTTGGCACAGTTTTGTGTGCATGTTTGTCTAGTGCTGTGGAAGAGCAGTGCGTGTGTGTGTGCGCGAGTGTGTACTTGCGCGCGTGTGTGTATGAAGCACATGCGGTACTTACAGCGTGCATTGCGGTAGAGGAGGAATGGGTCTTGGAGCTGGAAGTCCAGCTCCTTTGTGATTGGTTCTGTCAGGTTCTCCATACTCAACCTGTTCATGATGGTGAAGCCATGCCTCGGAGATGCCAGTCTAAAGGATACACAATGGAAAATGCACACAAGAGTCCCGTTATATAAATGTATTAACAAGATAGAAGCAGCTTATGGAGAACTTAACCATTTTCTTCAAAAAGCTCTAACAGTCTTCAGAAAAATAATCAAGCTATATGGTTGTTCTATAAGGTTGTTTTTTTATTCTGTGTAATAATAACTTTGTAATGTTATTCAATGAAGTGTCTACTATTTAAACTTTGTTTCATTGATTTCAGAAATATCTGAACATGCTGCTTTTCTCTATTCAAGAATAAAAAATATTGTTTGTCTATTGTTTGTTTCGGCCCAGACAATCAATATCTGTCAAGTTTTATCCTAGTAATTTAAATCCCTTTAAGGCCTGCTAATTTGTGAAGGGTATTTGCCAGTATTTATCAAATGTTATTACACTTCCTTCGTAAGCCAGATAAGGTTAGAAATTAGCCTATCATTCAAGAAAAAGAATAACAAAAATAGGTCACTTTTATTTCTCCTTTTAGAAACGGCTATAGATAGCGTCTCAGAAACATAAATAACAGAACAAGAGATTAGAGATATGCAGGCTAAACCAGAGTCCTACATTACCTTGTATAGACAAACAGAGTCCCCTCCACCTCTGTCTTCTCCTGCGGACAAAAAGGACCAACATTGTGTAACAACATACTAATACTCCAATAATAATGCGACATTTGATTACATGCTGTGAGAAAGTAACGTGACTAAGTCGCTACGATAAATAAAGCTGCACTGAAAACATTAAGCACATGCAGTTAACCAATCAAAGTAAAGTACCCCAGATTCAAGAAACAGGGCACTGTGTCTTATCTTGTTTACTTTAGATGAATTACATTATTGGCTCAGTGAAATGGGCAAAATACACCCTAGTCTTTTGGCTCAATACCGACATAAACGATAAAAGCCTTTTAACTTATAATCGGGATGTTTTCTCCTTCCGAATCGTTCTCATCTCACTACAGAAAACCAGGAACGGGATGCTCCAATTGAGCGTTATTAAAGAGAGGGAGTGCGGGTCTATGATTTTCATGGGTTTAGCGGCAAGAGGCGAGGGAGGGACATCCGATACAGGGATATCCGCTTCAGGTACATGTTTCGGATAATTTCTAATCAAATCATTCAACCAAAGACTAAAAATGTGGGCTCCTTGCCATGCTCGTAGTCTTTTCGCTTTTTCGACTGTTAACTGTCGTACACAGCTCATGTGAAGTAGGAGACCGGAAGCAGCATTGCGGTAAACCGGGATAACCGATACAATGCAGGATCCGCTCTCAGCATAAGCAGAAAGCGCGCGCCTAGCGCGTATGGCAGAAACTGACGAGCTAAGCTAACGAAGCTCCTTGACCCCCACTCAAGACTCACCCACTCATTCGTCCTGTTGTTAAAAGTATACAAAGCAACTTGGCTGGCCACGTCTACAATGTTGTTGATGTAGGGGTCTTGTCTGCGCAGAGCGGCCAGACTGATGTCCAGTCCTTTGGTGGTGAGACAGGTGCTGCCGCCCGCTGAAGTCGCTGTCATTGTTACCTATGGGAAAAGTTAGCACGAATGCTAGCCAGAACCAATGTAATAAAAGGCTGAAATGCAGAGGTCTTTTTTTAACTGGGAGAGAAAGAGAAACGAGTGAACTTGTCGCCGTTATTTCTAACTTTGCAAAAAATCAATCAAAATACTTCACAATTAATCTTAAAGGAAACATCAACAAGGAGTTAGTCAACAGCCGACGGCCATGTTTCGTCGGGGAATTGTAAACAGTCAGAGCGGAGTAGTTGCGCTGCGATCGTTGAGTGCCAGGACTACCAATCGAACTCGAGTGATGGATCTGCACTTAATCCCGAGTAAAGTCACTAAGAAACGTAATTTTATAAATGAACCACCTTCACTTGCTATTGTATACGTTACTATCCAACGTCGTTTTTTGTTTGTTTTTTGCCAAAGAGAGGCCAGTCTAATCAAAGGTGTTCAGTAGTTGTAATACCTAACTAGACCACAGGGTGTCAGTAAACCTATAAAAAAAAGAGATCTGGCCCATCTCTCGTCAGCCCTAAAGCACGGAGACCAAAGTAGGAATCATATTGGACGGGAAAGGATATTTGGATGAATGCAAATAATCAAGTTCTATTAATAGTGGAATAATATAAAAACCATGAGAAAAATTGATCCTAAAATATTGAACAAGCTCTTCCTATGTAAAAAAATACTTTTCATTATTTTTTATTATGAAAAGGACACTGTTTTACCTTCATATATGTAAATATACATAAAAAGTATTAGGCATATAGCAAATGCATATCTGTTTTGATAACATTTTCAGACGTTTCTTTATACACACAAATTAACTTCCATTCTTAAATACCTCTCATATATCTCTCACTCAGCATGTAAATATTAATATTTAAAGCGAAGCCCTTCCGCTCAGGCATTTATGTGCAACCACTTTGGGATAGCCAGGTCATTAATAATAATTCATCATACATCTACCATGACAACAAGACTTACTCTCAGCCCTAATCCCTTAATCATTAGAAGGACCAAATGTTTTCTTTAAGGTTTAAACTCATTGTGAGCATGGCTTTCTTTTCTGTGCAGCTTGTTTTACATGATTGTAACCTACCTAAAATGTGAGTAGGTGTTGTGCACGAACGAGCACAGTTGTTGCCGTGGTACATTGTAATGGGCTCTATTGAGCCTAGCCTAGCAACATGGGTTACTGGCAAACGGGCAAACGGGGGGGGTGTAGGGATCTATCTATCTATCCATCTATCTATCCATCTATCTCTTTTTCTCTGTCTGTCTGTCTGTCTGTCTGTCTGTCTGTCTGTCTGTCTGTCTGTCTGTCTGTCTGTCTGTCTGTCTGTCTGTCTGTCTGTCTGTCTGTCTGTCTGTCTGTCTGTCTGTCTGTCTGTCTGTCTGTCTTTCAACCATCTCTCTATCATCTATCTATAGCACGTAAGTCTTTCTTGTTTGCCTTACGCAAACTCTTACTTAACTCTTAACAGTAACTTGACAAGTTATAATTGGATTTAGGATTACTAATTAAGAGTTGATTCATGAAAATGCATGGCTCATGGGCTCTATGCTAAATAATCATATACAGTGCATGTGACCACAGCAGTTCTAGTGTATTCATTTATTGATCCCAATGTTCATCAACTATTCAAGTATTATTTTACATTTATTTTAAAATATTCTCACTATCTCCGATTACTTTACTCCAGAGGAAACCGTGTTAATGCTTATCTTTAGGTAGGGGCTTCCCCGTTCTGCTGCCCAGAAAACTCCATGGTTCCCAGCGAATAATATAAGGTCTGTATGTGGGGTATATTGTGGTTCCCAGGGCCAAAAAACGAAATCCCAGAGTCACACACAGAGTGGTCATGAACTACAAATATGGAGTAGTCATAAATAGCATTCAGTCTCTCTACCAATGTGTGGGCTGGAGCGGACCGGGCAAGTCTATATGCGTGCCTGTGCGTGTGTGTTTGTGTGCGTGCGTGTATGTGCAAGAGTTGGTACGTGGGTGAGTGTTTGTGTGTGTCCGTGTGTGTGTGTGTGTGTGCTTGTGTACGTGCATGTGCTCTCTCTCCCCAGGGTGGAAGTGTCTGTTCCCACGACCTGCCCCCACATGCCAAACCCTCTCCATCCTTCCTCCTACTGTCGTCCTCCTCCCACCCTCCCCCCTCTCTCCCCTCTCCCTCCCCTTCCCTCCCCTCCCTCCCCCGATCTAATCAAACAGCGCCTGGTTCTGTCAGAGCTGTGGGAGGAGGAGAGGTGGTGTGTGTGTGTGTGTGT
>NC_079430.1:16613142-16621366 GCF_026213295.1 Gadus chalcogrammus
AAACGTATTCACGTATTGAATCACGTTGAATACAATGCAAAATGTGTGTGTGGTGTGTGTGTCGGTGTCGTGTGCACCACGCCAGTCCACCGGTCAGGACAGCGCGTTGCGCAGTATTACGTTTGGCGCCTTATTCCCACCCACGCGTCCACGAGCGAGCTCATCCACTACTTTACGACGCGTCGAACGACGATTATTATTATAGCGCGGGAGAGCAGCGAACGTCCCTATAATAAGTTATTATCGTTATTGTCATCATCTTCCGCCGATACCTTCATCATCATCACAACACTCATGCGCGCACTCGCTGCAGCCTTGGCGACAGGTTCCATAGCAACAGGAGAGGAGAGAGAGATGGGCGGTCGTGAGAATGTATTTGTGTGTGCGCGTGTGTGTGTCGTGTTTGCGTGTGTGTGTGTGCGCGGGGGGTTTGTGTGAGTGTGTGTTTATGCGTAAGTGCGTTTGCGTCTGTGTCTCTGTCATAAAGCACAATGTTAAATGCATGACACATGTCTGTACGCCATCAATTCTCCATGTAGATTTCCTCTTGATACAAGGTTAGGGTATTTGTAGGGCATGCAGGCCTATTTCTGGTCTTCCCATTATCAGCAGGATTTGTGTCATGTGAGGATTTTAACGACTTTAATGGGTCACTGTCACCTGAAAGTCAGTTAAATAAAGGAGCGGAAGGCAAGGGTCCCAGATCAATTATCGAAATGAAGCAACTTTATATGCGTATTTAATACGCGCTTGTGTACTTTTTGAACGCTCAAAGTTGTGTGCCACTATACTACACAAGGTTTAGGAGGACGAATAAGCTGTTCAAAGCACTTATATATTCTATCCTAATGAGAAAATGGGAATTACAATGTTGGGAAATGGGAGCTCAGTTCGCTGCTCTCTTGTGCCGGGTCTATTTTGGTTCTGTTGGAGCTGCTTACATCAGGGGCAGGGATTCGATTCCGCGTGCACTAAAATGTGCTCCACATCTCTCCGTCGGTCGACTATCAGTTCTATCCCCTTCTCTTCCCATCGATAGAGTGGGAAGGTTAATCGCTAGAATTGTCAGGCAGAAGATGTCCAGGAACCGTCTCAAATCGTTCTCCATCCGATTACTGACATTGCGTGACGATAAAAATGACATAGGCACGGTTCCACCTATATTTCATAATTGATAACACATTTGGTTCATCGGTGAATGACTTTAAAACGGTGCTATGATATTGGACAGGATATTATTTCCTCAAGCTTATCTACAGTTTGTCGTCCCTTTAACGTCATCGCTGTGAAACTCCAAAAAGAGTTTTAGCCGTTCTAATAACAATAAGCTTATCGGCAGAGATCCACTGGGAAACCAGTGTATATGTTCAGCGGCTTCCTCATAAGAGTGGACTTCAGATTCAGATTCAGATTCAGATTCAACTTTGTTGTCATTGTGCAGAGGCAACTTAATGTGGTTGGAGTTTTAAACAGAAGTGCAAAAGAGCAAATAAGGTGCAGTTTGAACATGATTGCAATCGAGTGCAATATAAGTATAGTATAAACAATAGGGTGGGATAGTGCAGGAGTAGGGAATACACTCAAGTAGAGAATACAGCAGCAAAAAGTAAAGTGACCCAGTGAGGTTTGAGCAGCATAAGATGGATACATAAGGCTTCCCTGGGCGCCCCCCCCCCCTCCAGCCGTCCACCCAGGTGTGTGGGCATGTGTCTCCAGAACCATGGACAGCTCTGCACACGTCACACTGCCAATTCACATCCACATGGCGTGTGAGGACTGTCATGGCATCCATGTATTTCTGATGAACCCATGGGACCATCAATGGTCGTATCATGTGATGGTATCTCTATTAGATCCTACATACGTTCCAGCCAACCACCATAGCGGGTCTGAACCTGTAGATCGTAGACAGAGCGATTAAATGACTGATATGATGATGCTCCATAGCAGTTTTAAGAGAGGCCGAGTATGGAGGACGTTGAATCAGAAGTTGTTCTACTCTCTGTGTAAGTGTACTCTAAGTGGGCCTTTAGTAGTAATCCAGACCGCCAGTGACACACACACACACACTCCCACACGCAGACACACACTCGCGCACAAACACACACACACACACACACACATATGTGAGCACGCAAACATGCACATACACACACACACACACACACACACACACACACACACACACACACACACACACACACACACAAATGTGTGCGCGCAAACATGCACGTACACACACACACACACACACACACAAGCAAACCTGTGTGCACACACACACAGACTCACACCCGCATGCACGCAAACCTGCATGCACGCGCACACACACACACACACGCACACAAACACACACACACGCACACACACACACACACACACACACACACACACACACACACACACACACACACACACACACACACACACACACACACACACACACACACACACACACACACGCACACGCAGGCTCAGTGCTATTAATACGGTTCTCTAGTGCTCTAATCAGTGCTCTGCAGCTCCCTACGGACCCTGGGGCCGCGGAGCACAGGGGGGCCGCAGGGGCCCCGGGGTACAGGTATGAATCGGTTCCTGACAGCGGCCGGGACGTGCGAGGCACCTGCTGCTGTCGGAGTCTGACCCAGAACGCCGTCGCTTTGGTGTCACCGCTTAAAACCATCCGACTGATCGCACTCTGAACACAAGCTGTCTCCCCAACAGGTTGATTTAAAACAGCAGGAAGAGACTCGGAAAGTGAAGGTTATTGTGTTTATATTCTTTTTAAATAGATGCCAAAGCGAGGAAACCCATTTGCCTACTTAAGTATTAGTAATATAAACCTTTAATATATTTTTAGAGATACAGTCAACTCTAATGATTCTTCCTGCTGGATTGTGAACAATCCACATATATATGTCCCTATCAAACAAACCCTAACTAGCTAACTAACTAACTAACTAACTAACTAACTAACTAACTAATGCTGTCAGTACACTGGAAGTAATACTGTGTAACAGGATGTTGATGCAGCTCACATACATCATACATGTTTCAGGGGAGAGAGAGATATCAGATATGGTATCACACACAACAAGAAAAGCTTAATTGAAAGCTGCATTGGAAGATCAGACACTAAACACGTCCATTACTGCCGGGATTTGCCTGTAAAGTGTAGACACAGGGTGAGAGAACAGTTGCTTCTTAAAGTGCCTGGCAGACCCATGCAGTGTGGCACCATAACCATAAGTCCTTATGGTTAACATCTCCTGTCACCACCATCTTCAAAGTGTTTTCTTCCAACAAACAAACACAAGCTGGAGACAGGATTCACCAGATGTGATCCATTGAGCGATAATCCTAGGTGCCCTCTGTTCAAATATCTGTGTGGGCCCATTCAAAAGCACAGTTATTGTTGGATCATTTTACTTTGCGTCATTTATCATGATAAATGACACAAATGATTGCTATTTTGAAATATACACGTTGACCTCAGTGGAGATGGGTTGAGCGGGAAAGCATGTGCTACTAAACCCTGTACCGGTTCAGCTAGCTCTCCAGGTCACAGGCCCACATAGGAGAACACATATAGGAGACTAACGGCTGAACCAGGGAGGTGTGTGGAGGTGACCTCGGTAGATCAAAGAGGATTGTGGCGCCGGAGAAAGAGGCGGAAAAACGACAGAAAGAGAAGGTCCACCACTCTGCAAACGAGAGACGGGAGAAGAAGACGGAGCTAGCGTTGAAGGCTGATGGACGGGGAGAAGGCATAACTAGGGAGACAAGACGGAGATGAATGGACAGAAGGAGGAGGGAAAGGACTAGAAAGCGAGTGCGCCCCGGAGACGGGGAGCACCGGAGGCGAGCGTGGAGGAGCGAGGGAACGGAGATGGAGGCGGTGGAGGAGGATTAGCTGCTGCTGTGTCTTGCTTAAGCCCTCGGTTGCGTATTGGAAATCTATCTAGCGGCTGTCCTCTAGCCTAAGTGCTATTGGGCCTCAGTCTTCATTCCTACCAAGATAATATGCCAACACTGGGTGTGTGTGTGTTTGCAAGTGGGTGTGTGTGTGTGTGTCCGTGTGGTGTGTGTGTGTGTGTGTGTGTGTGTGTGTGTGTGTGTGTGTGTGTGTGTGTGTGTGTGTTCAAATGTGTGTGTGTGTGAGAGAAAGAGAGAAGAGAGAAACACAGGGAGACGGATTAGAAAAATAGATAGAAAGTAGAAAGTATTTGAGTGAGAGAAAGTATGCAATTACATTTAGGCGGTGTGCCCATATGCATTGTGCTTGCCAGGACTCCCCACCCTCTGTCAGTCTCTATCCCCCTCTCCCCCCACCCCTCTCTCTCCCCCCCTTTCTCTCTTTCTTTCTCTCACTGTGTCTTTCTCTCTCTCTCTCTCTCTCTCTCTCTCTCTCTCTCTCTCTCTCTCTCTCTCTCTCTTTCTCTCACACTCCCTCTCTCTCTCTCTCTCTCTCTCTCTCTCTCTCTCTCTCTCTCTCTCTCTCTCTCTCTCTCTCTCTCTCTCTCTCTCTCTCTCTCTCTCTCTCTCTCTCTCTCTCTAGGGCTATGCATGAGTCTTGGAAAGGTAGGATACGTAAACAAATGTCCACTCAAAACTGTGCAGAGATTAAGACACATGCGCACACACACACACACTTCTGTTTTATCGATCTGGCCGAGGCCACCAGTGGAAATAATGACTCGAGACATGTCGGCCGTTCTGTTATATTCTCTCTCTATTCCTCTGTCCTGTCACTACTGTGTTCTTTATTTCCTTCCTGTCTGTCTGTCTGCCTTCTACCCATCCATGCCTTCTGCGTTTGTTTGTGTGTGTTTGTGTGTGTCTGTGCATGGCAGTGTGCAGTCAGTCTGTCGATCTGTGTGCATATGTCTGTCTGTCTGTCTGTCTATTGGTGTACATCTGTCTGTCTGTTATGTGCTGGTCCTCTTGTCCCTGTGCTCTCTCCCTCGTCCCATCTCTGGAGACGTTCCATACTTGGCCTGAGAATGTAGGCCAGCAGAGAGAGAGAGGAGACAGGCATGAGAGGAGAGGAGAGGGAGGAGAGGAGAGGAGAGAGAGGGAGGAGAGGAGAGGAGAGAGGAGAGGAAAGAGGAGAGGAGCGGGGAGAGAGATAGAGGAGAGAGAGAGAGAGAGAGAGAGAGAGAGAGAGAGAGAGAGAGGAGAGGATAGGAGAGGGGAGGAGAGTGAAAAGTGAGAGGGAGACAGAGAGGGGGGAAGAGAGAGAGAGAGAGAATGCAATGAGAAGAGAAGAGGGAGGGAGGAGAAGAGATATAGGGAGGGGAGGAGAGAAAGGGAAAAAGGAGAGGAGGAGGAGGAGAGAGAGGGTGGGAGAAAGAGAGAGAGAAGGAGAGGAGGAGAGAGAGGTTCACAGGTCAACTGCAGGCACAGAGCAGTGATCCATGTGTCTAAGAACGAGTTATTTATTTTACCGCCTCTGGCTTGCATCATTTAGTTACAGTACTTATCGGATGCTGTGTGGGTGTGTGGATGTGTGGATGTGTGTGTGTGTGTGTGTGATTCAAGGTATGCTATTGTAGTACTCCTAATAATGCTAATGCTGATATTAATGATAGCCTTTCCCCTTCGACGGGGTGAATTTGTTGTCTATTTATACAATACAAGACATGTAGATGTGTTTGTCTGAGTCACATAATAGGTTGAGGAACAGAGTGAAGAATAGAGAATGAGAGAGAGAGAGAGAGAGAAAGAGAGGGACAAAGAGAGAAAGAGCGAGCATGAGAGGGAGGGGATAAGTCTATATTATTCATGCCCAACCATGCGTCCTGAATCGCTCCTTTCCCTAATTTGTTTCCTCTTCCTCTTCGGACTCTCTCCATCCACACAGTCCCACACACTCTCTGTTGGTTCCCTGGCCATTTTCATACATCATTGTATTTATCCTCCCTATTGTGTAGTAGAGGTCTCCGCTCTCCCTCTTCCTGTAATTTAGTCTGGTCAGAGGTGACAGCCCTCTTCCCTCACACCTCCCTGTTGAATAATTCAGTTTTCCTGCCTCCCTGCTTCACTGTTGCTCTGAAGTAGCATCGGCACAAGGGCTGGCTACATACCCCATCGTCATCCTCAGCCATCGTCATGGTTGGGGTTCCTGCTAGCGTAGCAAAGCCAGCGACCTGCGGAGCAGAACAAATCCCGCTCTGAACTTATTACCTCGTAAAAACTGTTGAGATGCAATGTCTTAACATAATCGTGTCCGTAAAGCGCGACCAAGTGTGTCCCCAATTTGCTCTGATTTAGGGCCTACAGCCGGAATTCGATTCGGAGTATTAGGGTACTCAAGGTTAGGAAGTTTGCCGGTTTGTCTGCTTATAGGGAATCTCTGGAGGGAACGTCCTGGCACACTGCGGTGGAAACATGCTCATGGGCCAGGTTTAATGTCAGTCCGGATAGGTGATACCACAGCACAGATGTAGAAGTCAAATTATCCAGCGTTGAAGATGAATCACAAAGGGCATCATGTGTGACACATGCAGGAGACACAGTGTGCTGTGGTCGGTGTTATAACTTACAACCACGGCAATTGTTTAGACCGTAACCGGCAATTATAATTAAAGGGCGCAAACGTTATCTGAAATCATATCATCACCCATTGGCATTAATTTTGGGAGATAAAAAACGTTAGATTTTTTTTTTTTTTAAGGAAAAATTTGTTATTTTTATGTTTAATGAACGAATAAAAAGAATGTTTAAATATTGTACAATATATAGAAATAGTCGAGTTATTTACGTATTCAACAGTTAAATAATTGATTTCATTAATTTCAAATACATTAAACTGAAAGGACTTGATTTAATTGGTCAACGTCACATTTGAACAGATGTAGGGAGTTTCACTCTCGTATCAAAGGTTAGAGTTCAACAGCAGATTGACGAAGAAGACGTGGTCCCAACCAGTGCGTTCTTGCCTTTTCCTTGGCTTGGTAGTTGATAGTCTCCCAACAAGAAATACAATTCACAACGACGTTGGGAATAGCTGGACTTTCCATACGAGCAACGATGCGTTTTTTTATTTTTAAAACGCGTGCATTATATTCGTTTATTCGCCAAGTGAAGCAGGAATTGATAGGAAACGAAGGAAATTACCGTAACTCCATTACCGTTAATCAAGCGTGCGCCACAGCTGACGGACAGCGGTCTGAGGGCCCGAGGGACACCTAGCGGTTTCCTCGTACCTACAGGAGCCGCTTGACGCGTGTGACAGGCTGACAGGACCCTGTTGGGAATAAGGTATCAACACTCCTCTTTGATTTGCTCATGGGAGCGAAACCACAAGCAATGGTTTGTTTTTTTAGGATTTTTTTCCGGTTGAACTAATGTGGGGTACAAAGTTGAAAATGTGTACTGTGCTAAAATAAGGAAATATCAGAAAAATATTTGATATCACATTTTTAAGTAGTCCTACCATCTTGAGTTAATAATTTCGAATTGCTTCAGCTGAAACTGTTTCTATTGGGTGTTTACCGATGGGATTGTGTTGAAAACTTTAAACATCTTTTGATAACGTTAAAGGTAGGCCTACATTCATATTTTAACGTTATAACAACTTTGATTCATACATATAACTTTAAAGTACAGTATTACTTATCTGCTTATTACAGTATAAAGTTGATTGACAAGGCCTAAACAACACTGTCAATGGTTAATTATATTAAGAATTAATAGTGATTAGGAAGTATCACATCATTTTGTTGTAAGAACTTTGGCCCTTGTTGGAGTGTGTGCATATAATCCCAATGATTTACAAAGGGAAGCGTGGTTCTAAATTAGGAGAAAGGCCACTAGCCTCACGAGATCTGTTCTGATATTCTGTTTCCAGGGAAACAGCAGAACCCAGCGTGAGGCTACGCACAACCAACTCTATTGTAGTTGGATTCATACGTATAGTTAGTTGACTTATATGACGTTAATGTATGCTTGAGAGTGTGTGTGAGACAGAGACGGGGAAGGAGGGAGTTATAGTGTCACATGAGGTTAAGAAATGGATAATGAGTGATGTCTTTGCTTTTGTGACTGCACTGAAGCACTGACAATTTCTAACGGATCATCATCATAAATCATACTTTCACTCCAGCAAGAGGCTACAGTTAACATTACCTGGAAACATATCATGATATAAAAGTGCTACAAAATGTATTTGAAACTAAAACAAGATCAGCCACACACACGCACACGCACACGCACACGCACA
>NC_079430.1:16626466-16638966 GCF_026213295.1 Gadus chalcogrammus
TCTCACTTGCTTACTCAAAAAGGTAATGCATCTCCATCGACCGTGTGATCGATATTCATTGAGTGTTTCGGTCTCTTCTCCTCCCAGGCCTACTTTGTGTCTCTCTTCAACCGCTTTGACTGCTTTGTGGTGGGGGGGGGGATCCTGGAGACCATCCTGGTGGAGACCAAGATCATGTCCCCGCTTGGCATCTCCGTCCTGCGCTGCGTACGACTCCTGCGGATCTTTAAGATAACCAGGTAGCTGATGGTGTGTGTGTGTACGTGTGTGTGTGTGTGTGTGTGTGTGTGTGTGTGTGTGTGTGTGTGTGTGTGTGTGTGTGTACGTGTGCATATACTTGTGCAACCTTGACTTTTATATCCGCCAAGCCGCCCCCACAGGCTTAAACATTAGTGTACTCTGTTTAAATTAGATGTGTTTATGCACAGTATAAAATCACACACACACAGACACACAGACACACACACACAAACACACACACTGCCCAAAGGAATGGATGCCTGGGCAGTAGCTATAGGACATTCATTATAATTGAACACAAAGTCTTTTGAACGCACGCCTAAGTCAGGAGAAAGTCAAGCTGAATGTAATGCATGATGAGCTTTCCTTTGTGTTGTGTGGGTGACAAAGTCAGCAGATATCAAAGTCACAGTGGAGCGTCATCACTCTAAAGTCCCCAGAATACGCCAGCAGACACAAAACCTTTCTTTCTCTGACCTTTCATTGCACATTGACCGATATTATCCAAGAGGCTTTGTAGGGGAAAGAACAACCAATAGGATATACATTTTTTTCAATTTGTATATCTTTTTTTATTTTACTACTGTCTTTTTTATTCCCCATCTGGGATCAATAAAGTATGTAAGGGATAAGCTACTACGGGCTGTCCCGTTATTGGAGAACAATGTAACGCGGCTCAGGCAAGGCTGACATCGCTTACCACTAGGGATGCACCGAATATTCAGCCACGAAAATAATACACTGAACATTTTTATTTTTTATTAAAAAAATATTAATAATAATAATTGTTTTACTCATTTATTTAAAGGTACATTGTTCTTATATTCTTGCTATAATGTCTGCTGGAATGTTAGAAAACGTTCAGTATTAAATAAATATTTTGTATCAAATTTGTAATTGATTTTTTTTATTGAAAAGCAAGACAAAAAAGTTTATAAAGGACATTTAATTGTTTGATTTATGCAATGGTGAAAAATTTAAGCAAAATGAATGAAAAACAGCAAAAGCCACATTCGGTATTCGGTTTCGGCTTTCGGCCAACTGTTTCAGTATATTCGTTTTCGGTTTCGACCAAGAATTTTCATTTCGGTGCATCCCTACTTACCACCGAAGAAGTGTTCAAAGTGATTTACTGTTAAGGCCGAGGCACCCCGTCATTGTAAATGTGCAAACCCATTGAACACTATGGGCCAATCAGGATCAAGTATTCAGCAGTGCATCCACACACTGCCACTTTTTCACTTCACTGCACTTCTTGTACATGTATGTGACCAATAAAACTCCTGAACTTGAACTTGCCGTGGTTTAACTCGCCTTCATCACAGTCATTGTCCTCCCTGTGTGTATTCTAATCCTCATCGCCCCGTGCCTCTCAGATACTGGAACTCTCTGTCCAACCTGGTGGCGTCGCTGCTGAACTCGGTCCGCTCCATCGCGTCCCTGCTGCTGCTCCTCTTCCTCTTCATCATCATCTTCTCCCTGCTCGGCATGCAGCTGTTTGGCGGGAAGTTCAACTTTGACATCACACGCCGCAGCACCTTCGACAACTTCCCCCAGTCCCTGCTCACCGTGTTCCAGGTACGCTGGGGGAGGACCTCAGTCTGTCGGCCCACGGGGGCCAGGGTGAGGGGGTCTTGGTACTGAATGCTGGCTGGCAGAGGGGAACGGAATGCGGAGTCCCCCCCCCCCCGCCCGGCTAGTGTTTACAACCAAGATGGACGCTAGTGGACTAAGAGTCATGGACGTTCTATTTTGGCAATTTTTGCCATCGGGATACTCTGTATAACTATAGAATAACTCCTGATTTGTTCCCTTTAACCAAAACTTTGAACAACTTGAACAAAAACAATTACATCTTTCTTTTGTGTGTATGTATCTTAAATGTATTTTCATCTATCCTTTTTTTTATTTCTACATTTTTTGTAGTGATCTAAGATATAGTAAAATCCCCCTGCTTGTCCAGGCTAGGGTCAATAGGAGGGTGTTGTGATCAGTGATCACCTGGGTTGGATGCTCCCCACAGATCCTCGTTGCCCAGGCTATGGTCCATCAGAGTGTGTTGTGATCAGTGGTCCCCTGTGTTTGATGATCCTCCAGATCCTGACGGGAGAGGACTGGAACCTGGTGATGTACGACGGCATCATGGCGTACGGCGGCCCGTCCTTCCCCGGGATGCTGGTCTGCATCTACTTCATCATCCTCTTCATCTGCGGAAACTGTATCCTGCCACGACACAGACACACACACACACGCACACACGCACACGCACACGCACACGCGCACACACACACACACGTTTTTTAAACAGGTGATACGTATGAAGATGTTTGACCAAACATTGTCAATAACAGTTTTCAATATTAGATTACACTTAAAGTGTAAACACACAGGTGCTGTGTAATAATCATTATGACAACATGTAACAGGACCACATGTTTTCTCCACAGTTGTTAATAGTGAGTTCCACCCCTGGGGTGACGGTAGGACTAATCTTAGACGGCGCAGTCCTACTCTGTTAAAGCAGAACTTCTTGGTGGAGCTAGCACAGAGCCTAAACCGAAGTAAACTCATTTGCGTGAGTGGACGAGGCTTTCAGTGTATTCCTACAGCGACCAAGTACACAAGTGTTTGATTTAAATCCTATATAGACACCTTTCTACAGTTTACTACTGTTGGCTGAGTTTCTCAATAGTAGTCAATAGTAATAAAGCACTTACAGGGTCCTGCTTACAGCAACATGATTGGTCGAAACAAATATCTTGCGAAGCAAAGGGAACACTGTGTTCACCCCAATGTGAGCTAGACTGCCATCAGACTTTCCATAATTCCCTGAAGACTGATTAGTGAGACTGGAGTTAGGCTCTTCCAAATCGTCACTGCGTATTCAGTTGGCTACATGGGCCATTCAGACACTAATTACAAGGACACTGTTATGCATTTGTTACCAAATATTAGAGTATTGCATTTGGAAGTGGAGGGGGAAATGAATGCAGCGTTTGTGATGATTTCAAAGGTTAGTGTTTCAGCCAATGGTTGGTCGTCGGCATGATGGTGATTGGTCCACCTCTTCCTTAACCCCGCCCCCCCGTTGAACAGACATCCTCCTGAACGTCTTCTTGGCCATCGCTGTCGACAACCTGGCGGACGCCGAGAGTCTGACCTCGGCCCAGAAGGAGGAAGAGGAGGAGAAGGAGAGGAAGAAACTGGCCAGGTAAATCAGTGGTGCAGTGTAGTGTAATTCATTGTGATGTGTAATTTAGTGTGCAGTAGGGCTTTGACTTTTGCCCAAAAATAATATTTGAAGTTCATTTGTTTATTAATCTTAATATTCGAATATATTCGTATATTTATTTAAAAATATTTGTACCATTAAATTTGTTTACCGCGTTGCTATGGTTACCGGTCTTGCGTGTTCCAACGGTTTATTAGGTTTCTAATAAATCGCTGTCTAATCAATACTTCATTCACTGCCTCTTCCGTGGTCATTGCAACATTATGAATAGACTGCGTCGGGTCCTCCGACGTCCCTCCCTCTTGGCCTGCCCATAACAGGTTCCAATATTAAGGGCTGCCTAATATTCGTTTTAATTTTGATTTATTTTTTGATATTCGAATTATATTCGAATAACGAAGTCCGGAGTCAAAGCCCTAGTTTGCAGTGTGGTACAGTGTAGTTTAGGGTAGTTTAGTGTATTGTGGTGTAGTGTGTAGTGTAGTGTAGTGTGTTGCGGTGTAGTGTGGGGTAGTTTCGGTCAAGTGTTTAGTGAGGTGTGAAAATAGTACAACAGATACAGAAAAGGGACGACATGCCTTGCATATTACAAAAACCTCTGGTTGAAGCGCTCTGGCCGATATCCAACACATCCTACAGCTAACTACAGTGACCTCACTTTACTGTAATTAACTGCCACTTGAGTATGTGTGTTTGTGTGTGTTTAGGGGTCCGTCTTTCCCCTTCCAGCAAGATAGAGTACACTGTGATGTATTCATCAATGAAAGGTGATGTTATCGTACCGCTAGTGTGAATTATAAAATGCTACCCCTTGGTAGGTATTGATTTCGGCCTAAAGTGTGATGGAGAACAACCATTTGCCTTCGCGCTATCGTCTCTTTTCGATCCAACAGGGCTCACCCGCCCGTCCGTGTCTGACTGGCTGCCAAACATCAAGCTACTGTTTATGTTTCTCCTCAAGAGGGCCGCAGTGATGACCGCACAACAGCTGTGTCTCCATTGCGAGAAGGCGTCCTGTAACCTCGATACATGTGATGTTAGGTAGCTGCGTGGTGAAGGAGCTTCACGGAGGGAGGCAGCCTCACCGGGTTGCATAGCGTCTCGTGACCAAGTGAAAAAGGCCCAGTGCGCGTCTGTTTTTGTTATATGTGAAAGATAAGATGGTGCTTTGTTGATTCCGGACGGGGAGCTTGGATGCCACAGCACAGGAAAGCAGAAGAATAAAGAAGAGAATCAAAAACGAAAAAAATAGACACAAAGTATGTCTATATACCAAAGCAGACACAAATTGAAATGTAGCAGCATAATTAAATGTAAACATTATCAACAGTAGGATAAAATAAGCTAGTAGTGGCAATAGGAGAGAGTAGTCCAACATTTTCCTTGAACTGTCAGAGAATTACAGACCTGGGCTATTCTTCACCCATCTCCTTAGACATTACGGATTGTATACGCGGCACTGGGTCCGATCCGGGACGAGTACATTAGGCTGCAGTTACATTTACATTTAGGGCATTAAGCATACGCTTTTATCCAAAGCGACTTACAATAAGTACATTTGTCATAAGAAGTGCATCAATATATCGCTTTCGGTACAGAGAGGATGTTCATAGAACCAAGTGCAAGTACAACATTCGCTAGGTTAATCAATTCCCCGTGTTACAGCAATGACAGCAGCTACTGCAGTTGCTACACAGTTAAGTACTACAATACTATACAATACAATACAATACAATACAAGACAATACAATACAGTGTACAATGGTGGCCAGAAGGGGGAGGGTGGCTATGCAGTGTCGAGGTGGACTCTGAACAGGTGAGTCCTGAGTCTTTTTCGGAAGATAGTGAGCGACTCTGCGGTCCTGAGAGCGGCAGGGAGCTCGTTCCACCACTGAGGTCCCAAAACCGAGAAAAGTTGTGACATTGCTGATCGACCTTTGCTAGCTCTTAGCGATGGCGGTACCAGACGTCCAGCTGAGGTAGTTGAGCGGAGGGATCGAGCTGGGGTGTGTGGCTTTAGCAGTGCTTGGAGGTAGGCAGGAGCAGTTCCATCGACTGCCTTGTATGCCAGTACCATCGTCTTCAATTTGATGCGAGCTACTACAGGGAGCCAGTGGAGGTCCCGGAAGAGGGGGGTCACATGGGAGAACTTCGGTAGGTTGAACACGAGGCGCGCTGCCGCATTCTGGATGCGCTTCAAAGGTTTAATCGCAGAGGCAGGAAGTCCAGCCAGGAGTGAGTTGCAGTAGTCGAGGCGGGATACGCAGTTCCCAGCAGGATACACACTCCCTCCGCTTTATCTCCTCCAGGACGGCGAGCCCAGAGAAGCGCAAAGTGAACGAGAAGCCGCCACTGAAGGAGGAGAAGAAGGAGAAGAAGAAGGAGAAGATAGAGCTGAAGTCCATCACGTCTGACGGAGAGACCAACACCGCCACTAAGGTACACACACACACACACGCACACACACACACACACACGCACACACACACACTCACACACACACACACACACACACACACACACACACACACACACACACACACACACACACACACACACACACACATGCTAATATTCACATTCACACGCACACACACACACACACACACACACACACACACACACACACACACACACACACACACACACACACACACACACACACACACACACACTAATGTTCACATTCACATTCACATACCCACACTCACACACACACACACACACACACACACACACACACACACACACACACACATAGACACACTCACATTCACATTCACACGCATACACCTCCACACTACCTATCAGAATGTGTTGCAGAGGTGCGTTAAGTTGTGTGATGCAGTATAAACATGCACTTAGAGTGTTCGACTTTTAAACCAACTGCCAGTTTCTACCCGTCTGAGGAACCTTCACACGTCCTCACCTAAAATATATTCCAATCCGGGCTTCGACACAGACAAACTCACACATCCACTACCACTCTGAATGTATTCATTGGTGCCCGGAGAACAATATGTCAGCAGTTCAATGAGCGGAATATTCAGCCGGTGACTGCATGAATACATTAAAGTTTAAGTAAAAGTCTTAGCAATAGAACTCTGAGGCAAAATAACTCTTTTACGGTTTTGGAATGATTGACTCATTGGGTTTGGGAGCAGTAGCAGGTGTGAGGGACGTACGTCGTCAAACATTGTCAGAGCGCACGTCACACTCTCTCCAGCTGGGGGGCTCAGCCAACGGAAAAGCACCACTCTGGAGAAGTGTTTTCAGCCAGAAGTAGCAAACCCCTCATATCTTACAAATAATTTCCCCTGTTTAATATTTTTGGGTGAAAAATAGCAGCTGAATGTTTGGGAAACGTTAGCCAAGGTCGAAATGGAATGGTTTCAGCAGTGATTCTGTAGGTTTACCTTTAAAGAGGTGTTCTCCATCGTTGCAGATCAACATGGACGTCTACGTTGGGGACGAGACTGAGGGGAAGAACCCCTACCCAGCCAATGACTACATCACTAAAGGTAAACACACAATAAACTGACCAATGTCTGCACAGATAAAGATAGAGACACAATAGACCAACCAATGACTACATCACTAAAGGTAAACACACACTGGACCAACCAATGACGTCGTCACTAAAGGTAGAGACACCAGACCAACCAATGACTACATCACTAAAGGTAAACACACAATAAACTGACCAATGACTGCACAGATAAAGGTAGAGACACACTAGACCAACCAATGACTAGATAGCTCAAGGCTAAAACACACTAATAGATGTACAAGTGGCGACTATACTATATGACTGACCACTAATCTCCCCCCCCCAGTGGGCGAGGAGGAGGAGGAGGAGCCGGAGATGCCGGTTGGCCCCCGGCCGCGGCCCCTGTCCGACGTCCAGCTGAAGGAGAAGGCCATCCCCATGCCGGAGGCCCGCGCCTTCTTCGTCTTCAGCCACACCAACAAGTAGGGAAACGTAGTCTCTCTCTCTCTCTCTCTCTCTCTCTCTCTCTCTCTCTCTCTCTCTCTCTCTCTCTCTCTCTCTCTCTCTCTCTCTCTCTCTCTCTCGGTCTCTCTCTCCATCTTCAGCTGCCAAAAACTAGTGTAATAATTAAGAAATTCTCCCCCCCCGCAGGTTCAGGCTGCTGTGCCACCAGATTGTGAACCACAACGTGTTCACCAACCTCATCCTCTTCTTCATCCTGCTGAGCAGCATCAGTTTGGCTGCAGAGGACCCCGTGCAGAACGACTCCTTCAGGAACCAGGTCACACACACACACACGCACGCACATACACACACACACGCACGGACACACACATACACACATACACACACACATACACGCACGGACACACACACACACACACACACACACACACACACACACACACACACACATGGACATACACGCACGCACACACACACACACACACACAGACACACACATACACACACACGCACACGCGCACACACACAAACACACACACACACACACACATGGAAACTTGCACACATGCATGCATACACACACAAAAACACACACACACACACACACACATGGACACATGCACATGCACAGGCATACATACACAGGCACACACACATGTATACACACGCAGAAAACACACGCATTAAACACACGCATGCAAAGGCACAGACACAAACACATGACATGGACACATGCATATGGACATACACATTTATAGACGCACGCACACACAAACACACACACATGAAGCTGTGCAGCTGAGCTGCGTATTGTGCATTAATTGGATTAGAGCAGACTTGGATGTATAGCGGTTCTAAGAGTGACTGATGGCAGTTTTGCTCAGTGCTGTTATACTGTACTTATATACTTAACTCTGTCATTCTCTTCACGGTAAAGGCTTAAAATGAGAGCCTCTTTCAATGACCTCACTTGACTTAATTAATCAGTTTCCAACCACTCAAAGGATTGTTTCTAACCATGACGGCAATCATGGCAAAGCGCAGTGTACTTGAAAGCCCTTGGATTTTATTAAAAAACCGAGCAGAAATTTACAATTGTAGACGTATCCAGCAGGACACTATGCATTAAATGCATTTTTCGATTATCTCAACTTCTAACCTCTATCAAATTATACATTCAGAATAATCTCATGGTCGGCTTATTTAATTTTTTGCGTCAACCTAAAGCTGGGCTAACTTCAGCTTCCTAAATTAGCGTGAGTGCTGAGCTGTGACACTTTGTTCTTTGCTTAAAGATCCTGGGCTATGCAGACCACGTGTTCACCGGCCTCTTCACCATCGAGATCCTCCTGAAGGTACGAGACCGCCTGTCACCGCAGAGGCAGCAGAAGGGCGAGCTCTTCTTTAACCACCATCTACTGTACAGACCCTCTCTGAATGGATAACCTTTGACCCCTGCAGATGACAGCCTACGGGGCCTTCCTCCACAAAGGCTCCTTCTGCAGGAACTACTTCAACATCCTGGACCTGGTGGTGGTCAGTGTGTCCCTCATATCGTCTGGGATACAGTGAGTAGACCTGCTACACACACACACGCACACGCACACACGCACACGATGATAGTGATGATGATGACGAAGACGATGATAATACTGATGATGATGATGATGATGATGATAATAGTGATGATGATGATGATGACGGTGACGATGATAATAGTGATGATGATGACGATGACGATGATAATAGTGATGATGATGATGATAATAGTGATGATGATGATGATGACGATGATAGTAGTGATGATGATAATAGTGATGATGATGATGATGATGATGACGATTATAATAGTGATGATGATAATAGTGATGATGATGATTATAGTGATGATGATGATGATGATGATGATGGTTCTGGTGGTGGTGGTCGATGAAGATGAAGATAAAGGTGACGATAATGGACCATTATTTCTTTATGGAGGTGAAATCCATCTCTCACATTGGTTTAAACTCCGATACTAGATCACACTACTGAGGCACTGAACACATGATGAGAGTGCAGGGGGGGCGTGGCCGAGGTCGTCCAATGGGGTTGAGCGTTGGAGGCCAGCCCACAGATCCGTATTTTCCACCCTGTCACTCAAAGTTCAAACAATTTGAACTTTGATCCGGGCTTACGCTGAGACCTGTCGAAGCGCATCCAATCAGATCGCAGCTTTGTTTGACGTTCTAACACCATCAGAAAGTAATCCAAATAACTGTTTTTCAGTGTCTCAGAGTTTCGTGAGCTATGTAGCACAGCCCTTTATTCTTCCAACCTCCAGTCCAGTACTTTGCTCAAAGCTCATTGATGCTGGGCAGAAAATTAACCCCTTCAAGTCTTCGCATATTTTTTTTTGTGTTCGCGCCGTTCCTTCATTTTGGGTCTGATCGTACCTTTACTTTTTTTCATCGTTTCATGCTGTTTATTATTGTTGCCTTCTTTCTTTGTTTATCAATGTTGCCATCTTTGTCTGCCAAAGCTGATGTCCTAACATGCTGCTCATGACATTATGATTTCTGACGTTTAACGCGCTTTACCACACTCTCTATCTCTGACGCCCGGTAGACTAGACTCTCCAATGTAAGTGTGCGCTACAGTCCGTGTTGATCACTTCCCTCCACTGTGCAGATGAAAGCCTTTACCTCTCTATTCCTCTGTCTTTGTGTGAGAGTTTGGAGCATTGTTAGTGAACGAACACACGGTTCTCCTCCTCACCCAGACATCACAGGAGACAACAGACTGAGATCTATGAGTCATAAATCAGTTTCGATCAAATTTCACAGAGAAAGCAGATTTCACAAGATGCCGGTTACCAAGACTGGAATTTTGCCTTTTTACCTTCAAACAAGTTTTGAACTAAATAAATAAATGGTATGTATAGATTAATTATATTTTCAATCAACCCTGTTGTCAGTAAATGATGCAGGCTGTTAAAATACAAGGTACTGAATAATCGTCATTCTCTTATATCTGGTTGAAGGAGGCCGTGATGAACGAATGCTTGCACAACTTTAAACTCTCATGGTAATGCCACCACACAGCTGACATGATGTGATTCCTCCCAGTTAATGTGGGGCGTATGTAGAATAATTGCTAAAGTATCAATCTCAAATAATCTTTCCAATAATCCGACCATCAGTATAACAATCTATAGATCTGCAATTACATTTATAACTCATGTCTATGGAGGGGGTGGAAGGGGTGATGAATATATTTATATATTTTTAACTGATTGATTTGAAGGATTGATTCGAGAAGGGTACTACTTACAGTATTTGCTGTATCCTACACACAGTCCCATTCAACAAACTTCTAAATTAAGACAGATAGACATCTACAAGCGCTTCCTTTATCTTGTGTCTATGCCTTTGTTTGTTCCCTCCCTGTTACATAACATCTTACTGGTATTTTTAATTACTATATATCCTAGTTAGTTACTCGAGCTCCCGCTTGCCACAAATTGTGTAATCAGCTTGTGGCTATTGGAGCTGTTGTGTTTAGGGAAACACAGATTCAATGTATCAACGTTAACGTCTAAATACCAAATGTCAACGTAGTCATTCACACAACATTAAACACCAGTTGTTCAAATAACCCTGAAATGTTAGTTTTATATTTGATGCTAAAACTTCATTTCTAAAAGGTCACACTTCCTAGCTTTGGCCCGGACCGGCAAAATATGTTTATAAAAATAAAAAAGACAGATTTTTCCCTTGATTGCCAATTTACTTTTTTATGTTTGTCTCTGTGTTGTGTCGTTAAGTAGTCTAGCTGTGTGTGTCCTTTTATATTTTGTGTCTTGTGTTTCAAACACCCATTCCTTTCCCTAAATGTCCTGTGCCCAGGCCAGCCCTTCACAGCGGTGTGTTGTCATGTAACCATGACGTCAGGTCTTTGTGATGATGTAATGGTGGTTTCATCCCGGAGACTGATCCGGCGTTACAGTCCTCGAGGAGGACTGTCTCTTCCCTGTCTTGTTATCCAGCCAGGCTGAACCTTACACCTGTCTTAATGTTCCTGGGGGTTGTGTATTATCAGGTGTATTCCCCCCAACCCCCTACACCACTCCAGGATGTCTTGAAATGTGTGTGTATTTCTATGTGTGTGTGGTGTGTGTGGTTGTGCGTTTGTGTCTTTTTGTGTGTGTTTGTGGTTAATACTGTGTGTGTGTGTGTGTGTGTGTGTCCAGATCCAGTGCCATCAACGTGGTGAAGATCCTGAGGGTCCTACGAGTTCTGAGACCCCTGAGAGCCATCAACAGAGCCAAGGGGCTGAAGGTGAGGACACACACACGCACACACACACACACACACACACACACACAAACACACACACTAGCACGCAGGCAAGCACACACACTTATTTCTTTAAAGATCTGCAGGAGGTGTATGCAGCGCAGGACACAAACACATACACGCACACACACACACACGCACACACACACACACACTGGCACTCAGGCATGCAAGCGCACACGCACACACACAATACTTATATAAATCCCCTGTACATTGTATATACATTTAGCCGTCAGCATACCCCATTAACCACTCACTCACCCACCTCATACACTCGGAGGCTAATGTCTCGTCCCCCCTCTGCGTGTGTCCTCCAGCACGTGGTTCAGTGCGTCTTCGTCGCCATCAGGACCATCGGCAACATCGTCATCGTCACCTCACTGCTGCAGTTCATGTTCGCCTGCATAGGAGTGCAGCTGTTCAAGGTGAGACCGGGGTGTGAGACAGGGTGAGACCGGGGGGGAGACAGGGGAGGGAGACGGGGTGAGACAGGGGAGGGAGACAGGGGAGGGAGACGGGGTGAGACTGGGGAGGGAGACGGGGTGAGACCGGGGAGGGAGACGGGGTGAGACGGGGGAGGGAGACGGGGTGAGACGGGACACAAGGTGAGACACGGGAGGGAGACGGGGTGAGACGGGGGAGGGACACGAGGTGAGACAGGGGAGGGAGACAGGGGAGGGAGACGGGGTGAGACAGGCGAGGGACACGGGGTGAGACAGGGGAGGGACGCGGG
>NC_079430.1:16643966-16656466 GCF_026213295.1 Gadus chalcogrammus
TCCCGATCCGGGGCTGACATTTGCTCGTGACATTTGAGCTGTGGAACCAGAGCGGTCTTCGGCGTGGGGGATCCGGCGCCACACGCGCGCGTTTATTAATTTATTTACCGGGTGATGGATGAGGTGTCATTAAACCCTCGCCCTCACAACAGCTGGCCCCCGTCGGGCCGAGGCAGGCCGGGAGGCGGCAGCCGGCTCACACACCTGTGCACGTCCTGTCACGGTGGACGAGGACGGGGTGGTGCTAACGCTTCCCTCGGCAGGTCGGGTCGAGCCGTGTGGCGCTGTGTGTAGAGGCTCGCTCAGACCAGACGCACGAGGCAAGACGGTACGACGTACGATGATCCAGTTAGAACTGGACTGATCACACGGATGACTAAATGAGTACCAAAACCGTTTCCATAGTAACCTGTTGGGATCCCATTGAGGTTATTCTGTAGTACTCACATTCGCCTCATTTGACAGCTGTCAATCAGAACCGGACGCTGGTGAGATCAGTTGTGTGCTCAGACTTGACATTGGCTCGTCTCTTTGGTCTGAGCCAGCCTCACTACGTGACAGTGTTGTTAGCCATTGGCTATCGTTCTGTCCCGTTTTAGTCTTTTAAGGTGGCCGTGAAATATACGTTGTGGCGATAGAATTGCTGGTCCTATTGACGAGTGATTATTGTGTTAAATGATTGCGTTAATTACATTCATGTACTAATTGAACTTCCCCTCAGGTTAGTTTAAACACAGATCCCCCCCTGTTGATATCATCATATTCATTTTGGGTGTGATTTTAATTCATCTAAAACTTAATCTTTGCCTTTATGAGTACCGTATTAAAGGATATGCCAGGGATCTGAGCAGACAGGTCGTACACATCCCACGCTGTGCAACCAGCTCGCCTTGACTATCAAAGTAGATCCGGCTCAGTCGGTCTGGTATCCCTCCCCTCTGGGGTACCCCAGTGGCCGTATCACACAGCTACGCCTCAACCCTTACTCTACAAAGTCCGCCTCGCGTTGTCAATGGGTCTCTTCCGAGGGTTTTTGAAAGACAGCGTGTAAACATGTCCACGTGGCCGCTTGTTTCCTCCACAGTTCAACGCCGGCGCCCTGATACGAGGCTGTGAGGTGGCGACTGCTGCTGTGCTCCTTCTAACATTCCTTTTGTACCCCTCCTCCTCTTCCTCCTCCTCCTCCTCCTCCTCCTCCTCCTCCCCCACTCACCTTATCCTGTCTAGGGTTACTTTAGTGACCCCTGGAATGTGTTTGATTTCCTCATCGTAATTGGCAGCATAATAGACGTCATTCTCAGTGAGATCAACGTAAGTAAGACGATCCCCGCCCTCACTCTCAACCTGCTGCTGGCCTCTTGTCCTCTCCCTCTCTCTTTGTCCTCTCCACTCTCTCTCTCTCTCTCTCTCTCTCTCTCTCTCTCTCTCTCTCTCCCTCCCCCTCTCTCTCTCTCTCTCTTCTGAAGTCAGCACTTCAGCTGAGACACTGCGCAATCTGGGCTTTTCCCCTCCTCCCTTTCCACCTCTCTTTCCCTCGACTCAGTCCTTCCTCTTCCTCGACTCAGTCCTTCCTCTTCCTCGACTCAGTCCTTCCTCTGCCTCCTCTTCCTCCCTCTCCTCCCTCTCCTCCTCTCTGCCCATTCCCAAATCCACGAGGGCCACCGCACAGATCAGCAGGCTTCTCGCTGAGCGGTGGCGTTCAGGCAGAGGCAGCCACGCAGGACAAAGGGTTATGCCCCGAGGCCAAGGTCCGTCCTCCCATTGGTCCTCCCTGAGTCGACCGCTTTCCCTTCGTTTTTCCTGCCCGGAGAGAATTGCGCTTTTCCTGGGAACCGTTTTTTTTGTTTTTCAGTTTGAGAGCCGGACCGTGACACGTCCCCGGGTTTGGGTTCCCTAACTAACAAATCTAACACACTAACCAATCGCCACAGCCCACTTTTTTTCGAAATCCTTTTTTTTTCATTTCTAACTCCAGCAACAGTGGGGGTTTTTTTTCCGTTGACGTTTGATTTGCAAAAAAATCTGTTGTTTACTGTTGTTGTTTTCATTGTTGTTGTTGTTCTAGTTGTTGTTGATATTCTCCTCTCATGGACAAGCATGACCAGTCGCCTCAGCTCCTCCTCCTCCTGCTGCACATCTCTTCCAGACTCCTCCTCCTCCTCTTCCTCTTTTCGTTCTCTTTCTGTTCCGTTGGTTTCTTTATCGATTCTTCCTCCCCTCGCTGCTCCAAACCAAAAAAAAAAAAAAAAGCGCTCATATATATATTTATAACTGTTTTATCTTATTTTCTTCCTCCTCTCTCCTTTGATTTCCTTTTACGTGTTGCGTTTTTAATTTCTTCTTTTAAATGTTCTTTTGTTTTGTCCTTTTTTCTTGTCTTGTGTTTCCTCTTCTTCTTCTTTTTCTGGTCCTGTTTTTTCTGTCTCCGTGTCTCTGTGCTGTCCTGTCAACTCCCAACTGCAGCATTATTTTGTTGACGCATGGAACACATTCGATGCATTGATAGTTGTGGGTAGCATTGTAGACATAGCCATCACAGAGGTGAACGTAAGTAGTGCCACACTCTCTCCCGCCCTACCTGCCTGCCTGCATCCCTCCTGACCACAAGAGCGCAGTGCAAACAGGACTGCCGTTCCCGTCTCAGGGCGTAACTGTGGACCCCCTCACAGATTTATTGAGTCTCTCCCCAGCTGTCCCTCGCTGTTTTGAAAAAAATATGTAGTACATAATTCATAAATTGGAGAATAATATCCAAGTTGATAAACAAGTTGTTATGGATTTGTTTCCCTCCATCAGTCCTTTTCTGTTTTTAGACATCTTTCTTTGTAAAAAAAATGAATAAGGAATAAGGAACATAAAACATTATACAGACAGTGAAAATCCTATAGTCGATAAATACAACTTGCAATTCCCTTAAATCCTGCCCTTCGAGACGGGTATTGCGGCTTCTGTTTGCTCGAGCATCAATACAGCCCCTCAAACTATCGCATTTTCCTCAACACATGTGTGGTGGTTGTGTTGATGTGGTGTTATGTTTTCTTAACCCTCTTAATCATTGCGACCGGGGATGTTGTCCATTCCCCTGGCATGATTGACGCTGCATTAAATGACTTCTGGAAAGGTGGTGTATCCAGGGCCAACGATAGAATCACAGAGTTTATAACAAATACACTGCATACTGCAATGTAGGCTGAGACCGATTGGTAAACCAACGTCCTGCCTTGATGTTGGTGTTTTATTAAACATCGGCCTGTGATCATCATCAAGAAATTGAATATAATTAGAAAGATATAAAGTTTTAAGTTTTGTATTACAAAATACATGTATGTCACTACATTTAGAATTAAAACTTAAGATAACTTAGTTTACAGTTCCAGATTCACAAGTGGCGTCAAAGACAGAGAGGACCACATTCAGCTATTTAGGTTTAGGTTATTAGCATCAAGTTTGGCCTTCTCTTGGTAACAGGTGGTTTCAGAAGTGGGCAAAGTTCACTGTTAAAGCCACGCTTGTTACCTTGTGAGAACTAGCGAACAGGCAGGTCTTAGGAGTATTCTTCAAGGAATTCAAGGAGATGGAACAGAGAAGCTTCCTGCCGGGGGTAGAACGCTCTGAACACTGTTATTCCATCCTCCATTAGACTTTCAGTGCTCTCAGGCCTACTGACAAGATGACATCCCACTCGAGTGTACCAAAGTAAAGAAAGACCCCAGCTCTCCCCGTTCTGTGTCCTGCTAATGTCGAGAGTTACCTCAAATGACATTTACATTGGGCCAGATCTCCGCTCTTTAGTGTGGTAGGACATTTTCAATGTTTTGACAATGTTTAATAAAGCCTCCGTCATCTGCGTTTCTATAGAAATGTATAAAGACTATTTGGATATAAATGACTGATACTCAAGACTCACTGTGAATGTGTGGGTGTTGAATGAGGTCGTTGGCCAGCGAATACACACACCTTTAGTCATTTGTTCAGTTCACCAATTCAGCACCCTGTTTGTCGGTTTGGATTATGGTTTTGGTTTGATTGGTTTGGTTGGTTGGTTTGCGGTTTTTAACCAATTATTTTCACTTCTAACTTCTAACCGAAAGGCATGCACTCAGTCTTTCCGTTTCACTCTCTCCGGCCTTTTGAATTGTATTTCTTATTATTTGGGTTGGAGAGAAGCCCGAGCTAGAGTTAATGTTGCAATGTTTTTGAACGGATGTTTTTTCTTCTCCTTTTTTTCTTCTTCTTCACCTTATAAGAAACCCTCTTGCACTTTATGACGCACAACTTCTGCCAAACGTTTTTCAAGCAAAAATGTAACGATAAATAAAAATAGCACCAGTCCTGAGCTATTTTTTGCTCAAATTGAACAATCCAAATTGATCATCGAAACTTGATCACTCCCACCTTGCTCCTCGATACAGGGTGCTCATTGGATGGAATTGGATGATCTCTATCCCAGTCGACCACCCAGATTCCCTCCCTAGTTATCGATTGAGATGATATCACTGCTTTTGTATTTTTTCCCCTAAAACCTGCGGGTGCTTCTTAAATCTCCTGATCTGTTATTTTTGCATTTCTTATCTTCTTTGGATTTGGTTTAAGAAGAACTGGTTATAGCAGATTTGTTAGTGTTTTGCACTGATCTGTGTCTTGACTGCATCACTCTTGCCCCCTCTCTCTCTCTATCTCTCTCTCTCTATCACCCTCTCTCGCTCTCTTTCCCTCCTCCGCTATTCTCTCCCTCCCTCCCCCCCCCCCCCTCTCTCACCTGAAATGCGAGCTGGGCAACATGAGTCTCTTGCGTCACATGGTCCCTTCCTCTCAAACCGATTGGTTATTGAATCGATTTAACAGATCAATTAAACAGCCTCTCGTAGTATAAACACACACGGTTCTTCAAGAGACCTATGTTGCCTACTGAACACACAGGTGTTGCTTGACACAAAATATGGATATGCGTTTATGACGCATTTGCAACGTGAAGTACTTGTCTGAATTCACTGTTGGCCGCCGCTCCAATACTGGTGGCGTCAACAGCTTCAGTTCATCTCACTTCACTGTATTTATTGTTCGTCACGGAGCCATTAAGTGATTTATATTAATTTAGTTGAACTACTGTTTAAAGTTTTTCCGATTGAAATTCATGATGGCTTCATTCACACACAACTTATTCAAAGTATTGCAGAACATCAATATTGTGAACGTTTGGATGTGTGCTTAGAAAAAAACACATTGGCAACAACTCACCCTCCCAATTTCACAAACACACAGACACATTTCCACCCCTGACTTGACGACTTAATTCCATCTCTTCCTTACAAAAAGAAAGAACTACCTTCTTTCCTTCTTTCCTTCTCAACCTGACTCCCCTTGCCCTCGCTCTCGCTCTCGCTCTCTCTCTCTCTCTCGCTCTCCTTCTCAACGTCTCTTAACCCCACGCACCTCTTGCCTTCAGGCATCTCCCCGCACGGTGGATCCTCCAGTCAGCATTACAACGCCCTCCGATTGCTATTCCTCCACCCTGTAATGCCTGTGTCGCGCCCCTTAATCCACTCTCTTCGCCCTCGGTGTCGAGCTCCACCTTTTGTGTGAACGCAAAAATAACTTTGACATTTTAAAAATCGCGAGCTCAAACGCAGACTATTCCCCCAAACTGAATATGAATACGAGTATTAGTTTGTTCGCTCCCCTCTAGCAGTATTTGCATATTGTCTTTGTTGTTTTTCATCCTGTTTATCACGATGGTCAGGGGGGCTTCGAGTGGCCAAACGCATCCCAGATCCGAATCTTCGGCCATCCGCTCTGACGCTGATGCTGCCGCTAAGAGGATCTCAGCGGATAATCTGTCTCTGTCGGAATGTGGAATTCACTTCTACCCTGAAAAGTACCGCTTGGTACCCCAAACGCCGTGCCCCGCGTCGACCGGTTAACCTCCGTCAGCGAGATCAGCGCACGCTGACGACGTAACGTCATGTTGTGATCCCGGGAGAGCTACTTAGCGGCGCAGGGCTCTCGCGGCGTACGGTTAGGTCAAAGCGTGGTGGAATTGCCCATCGCAGAGACAGCAGCCATTGTCCTCTGCCACCCGGATGCCTTTGAGGATAAACCCTCAGTCGCTCTAAGCTCTTAGGGTCCAGAGTGGCCAACCCCTCTGGTGCACTTCTGTCCTTCATCTGGCAGGAAGACAGAGACAGCCACAGGCACGCACTTTACCCCCCGCCGCCACATGCACCACGCACTCTCTCTCACTCTCACTCTCACCCTCTCTCACTCTCACTCTCACTCTCACCCTCACTCTCTCTCTCTCTCTCTCTCTCTCTCTCTCTCTCTCTCTCTCTCTCTCTCTCTCTCTCTCTCTCTCTCTCTCTCTCTCTTTCTCCCTCGCTCTCGCTCTCTCTCTCTCTCTCTCTCTCTCTCTCTCTCTCTCTCTCTCTCTCTCTCTCTCTTTCTCTCTCTCTTACACATAAAGACCCAAGTCTTGAATACATACTCCTATATCATACATTAAACGTAAAAAGTCTGAAATGAATGATGTAAACGCACACACACACACACACACACACACACACACACACACACACACACACACACACACACACACACACACACACACACACACACACAAACACATTTCCTGATGATTCCATGTTATTAACTCGAGTGGGGTCGCGGCGACCCAGAACCCTCTCACCCCCGGCACACTGCAGTATCCATGCAGGAATACTACGTTATCACGTGCACCCACATCTCTCCCACGCGCCAGTGCTGCACGGCCACACTGCGATGCAGACAGCCCACCACTTCACGGACACGACTAGCTTCACAGGCTCCACCAACGCACACGCGCGCGCACACAAACACAAACACATCCGTTTGTCACTAGACATGCACGCGTGTAGAAATGCAATGTCCCCCCTCTCGCTATGATGTCATTCCTCAAGCACACGCACACACACACACACACACACACACACACACACACACACACACACACACACACACACACACACACACACACACACACACACACACACACACGCGGGCGAAGGCGCTGCTCTAGTGCTGATCTTTGTTGCCTTTCCTTAAAGCCAGCTGACTCCTCCTCGTCCTCCTCCTCGTCCTCCTCTTCCTCCTCTCATCCCCCCGTGGTAAGGCCAATGGTACGCTCCAACGGTAACCCTGTCCGCCTCCCTTCCTCCACCTCCACCTCCACCCCCCCAGCCCCCCCCCCTCCTCATCCTCCTCCCCCCCCTCCCTGCATCTCCTCCTCGCTCTGCTGCCAGAGCAGTTGTATACGGTGATCAAACCTCTCAGCGCTGCCTTCATCTATGCAGCTTTGCCGTCGCGCTAAAGCCTCTCCTCTCTCCTCCTGTCGTTCTCCTCTCCTCTGGTGTTCTGTCTCCTGTCTCCTCTCTCCTCCTGTCTCCTCTCCTCTCCTCTCTCCTCCTGTCGTTCTCCTCTCCTCTGGTGTTCTGTCTCTCCTCTCTCCTCTCCTCTCTCCTCCTGTCGTCTCGGCTCTCCTTTGGTGTTCTCCTGTCTCTGCTCCTCTCCTCCTCTCCTGCTGTCTCTCTCATTCCCTCTGGTGTCCTCCTGTCTTTCTGCTCTCCTCTCTCCTCCTGTCTCTCTCTCCTGCGGTGTCCTCCTGTCTCTCTGCTCTCCTCTTCTGTCCTCCTGTCTTTCTGCTCTCTGCGGTTCTGCAGCAGCATGCTTAAAGTTGTCAGGCGTAGTTCAGTCTGTGCGTTTGTGCGCTTGTGTTTGTGTGTGTGTGTGTGTGTGTGTCCGTGTGTGTGTGTGTGGGTGAGCGAGTGTGAGCGTGTGTGTGTGTGCGCGTCTGTGTGTCTGCAGGTATATCTGTAAAAGTGAGTCTCTATTGTTGTTGACAGTGTGCACACGGCAATCACCAACCCCCCCACCCCCCCCACCCAGCACATCATAGTCGTTCCCCCACCCCCCCTTCCTCCTACCACCACAACCACTTTTTTTTAGTCTGGGTGTGGTCCTCCAAGTGGTCTATCTTTCTATCTATCTATATATATATATACCTTAATCCTATCTCTCTATCTCTATATCTATCCATCTCTATATTTCTCTATCTATCTATCTCTCTATCTATCTCTCTATCTCTCTATCTATCTATCTATCTATCTATCTATCTATCTATCTATCTATCTATCTATCTATCTATCTATCTATCTATCTATCTATCTATCTATCTATCTATCTATCTATCTATTTATCTACCTAACTTCTATTTACCTATATATTTATCTATGTGTCCGTCTGTTCGCTTTGTGTCTGAGTAATTCAGACGTCCCTTGGATATTTTCTCCTGTCTCGCTGTGTCTCTTGCTGTTCAGCTTTCCTATTGTCCATCTCTTCTCTGTGTGGCACTCTGTCTCCCCCTGGGCTCAACTGTTGGTATTACACGGAGATGCAGACGCGTTGAGCAGTGTTGTGTCATTTCCTAATTACCTGGCAGAGCAGTCAAGAACAACTCGCTTGGTGCGTTGCTTTTTAGCACAACGTGTCCGAGATGAAAAAAGAAAAGTAGAAATTACAGTTTATTAGGAAACATTTTAATGAAAAGATTGTGACCCCATTTTCTTTGAATGGGTGCACTAAATAGAAACAGCTTCAAAGGGCCGTATTTTGGATGCAAAAATATTCAACAAGTTGAGTATTTTGTGAATAAAAAGAACACATCACATGAGTTGCCTTTGGCTATGCCTGCAGACGTGTGAACAGTGACGTCATGTTATGATCCCTCTCTGTTGTTGAACCACCAGGAATACATTATGAAGCACTATACACACTAAGGGCAACAAACAGATTCAAAACAGTTTAGCTCAGTAGGTCTAGCCTAATGCAGCATATTAAATAATACGAGTAGCAGTAATGCAGGCTAATGCTTCATCTGTGATAGTAACAGCCTATTGCTTGAATGTAAAACGTTAGCACTTTCGGGAAATAAATGAGTCAATGTTTCATTGACATTTTTGGCCTGTGGATTTGGAGGAGCCAGAAGTATTTAATAATTAAGTGGTGTTGGAGCTGCTTTCTGTTAGAAGGTTCAATGTTGAATCGTTGGTTACTATTCTCTGGTGTTTTATAAATGGATGCGGAGGTTGAAACAGTAACTCCAACTATCCCTTTTGGGATTAATAAAGTACAATTAGTTTAGTCACTGCAATTTCCTAGGGCACTCCGGGGTTGAGATAGAAGATAAAAACATTAAAATACCAAAATGAATGGATAGTCTTTTAAAAACAGCAGGCATTAAAGAGAATATCAAATTAAAGCGTAGTTCAAAGGATGTTATTTGAGGTAATGTTTAAAAGTATTTCCGTTAACAAAATATCCAAGAGACAAATGCCTAATAAGTTAATATATTTGTTTTTGTATTACATATAAGTAATCAACCAACAAAATGTTTTTTCATAGAAAAACAAACTTAATGTTTTTGTGGCTTATTTTTTGCATTTAGTAACAGGCTTAAAGTGGGTGTATTAAGTGTTAAATTATAATGATTAAACATTTTAATGTAACATACCATAAATCGATTTGTCGAAACAGGAAGTTAATTTATTGAATCTGTTTGTTGCCAGGTGAATTTCAATGAGATAATTTTATTCAACAAGCGTGTTTGCCCGATTCTCTCCCAAATCTCTCTTGTCAGTTGGTTTTGATGGGACATTTTAGGACGCATTTTCCCTTTTAATAACTGTATGCGTGTGTGTGTGTTTGTGTGTGTGTGTGGGTGTGTGCATGTGTGTGCGCGTGCTTGTGTGCATGTGAGTGCATGTTTTCTTCACTTTCTATATTTTGTGTCTTTTGAATGGATGGATGGGTTATGTATGTATTTCTATTATGCATGTATATGTTGTTCCTTCTGTTTATGTGACCGGTATCGGTTGGATATATTTTATATATCGCAACTTCTACTTTCTGTTTGTATCTGTATTTTCTTCTTTTTTTTTTGTGCATGCGTGTGTGTGTCCGTGTGTGCGTGTGTGTGTTCATTTTTACTATGCCTTATTTCTGCCTGCTATTTCATGTGCGTGTATATTTCCCTACACACACCCTACACTGGTGTGTGTATGTGTGTGTGTTGATGCATGCACTTGTGCACCTGTGTGTGTGTGTGTCTGTGTGTGTGTATGTGTATGTCTTTGTGTGAGTGTATACATGTGTGTATGTGTGCGTACCTGTGTGTATGTGCATCCCTTTGTGTGTGTGTGTGTGTGACTGCGTTCCTGTATTCCTGCGTGTGTGTGCACCTTTGCGTGCCTGTGTGTGCTTGTGTACGCGCCTGTGTGTGTGTGTGTGTGTGTGTGTGTGTGTGCGCGTGTATGTGCTTGCCCATGCGTCCTAAACCCCCCAACAAAAGGGACTGCAGAACTCAGAAGAGAACGCCAGGATCTCCATCACCTTCTTCCGGCTGTTCCGCGTGATGAGGCTGGTGAAGCTGTTGTCTCGCGGGGAGGGGATTCGGACCCTGCTGTGGACCTTCATCAAATCGTTTCAAGTGAGGGAGAACCGGACGCAACACGCTGTAGTTGGGCTGGAGGGCTGGATTCACACCGCTTGCGCGACACCCACCCAGAGGGCTGGCTGTTGTTAGATTAGTAGCCACTAGCTGTCGTCGTGTTAGCTCGTGAATTAGCAGTTTATTAGGGAGTTTAATCAGACACAATGGATTGTACATTTTTATTATTATTAATTTGATTTTATCTTTATTTTACCAGGAAGAATCCCATTGAGATTCAGTATCTCTTTTACAAGAGAGTCCTGGCCAAGACAGCCGCATGTAGTTCCACATAAAATATACATAAATAGACAACATAAAACAGAAAAAGACAATTGGCAATTTAACATCATCTCAACATGATCACCCTCAACGTTCTGTGCATTTAGTACTCAAATAGTCCTTAATATATGTAATATGAAATTACACATATCGCATTGTATTATATGAAATATTATTATTAGTATACTTATGTCTTATATTTTATTACACATTATCTAATTATATATTTTATTGCATTTATTAAACCATATTATTTTTATTTATATTACATATTATTAAAAAGTAACATTATAATACGTTTCACAGGTCATTGAAGGACAATCTTTTTTAAGATTTTGCACAAAACAATATTTAACCTTGATAAATGCTTAATATTCTAACACAGTTTATTTGTGTAAATCCAGCCTGGGTACGGTCTTCAAAGCCCCCCCCCCCCCCCCCCCCCCCCCCCCCTTTATAACCCCTCCTTCTTTGAGCCAATCAGAGGCAGCTAGGATGGACAGCTGTGTTGTCCAATTAAAACGATGCAGGGTTTGCGGGGCGGGTGGTTCTAGAGGCTTCCATAGACATCGATTGTGGGAGTGATGTCGGAACATAGGAAGGGACTCTTTAAGTTTTTACCATCATCTCTCCTTTTTGACATGTTTCTTCTCTCTGACCCCCCCCCCCCCCCCCTCATTAGCACCATGCAAAGAGCCCTCCATTCATGTAGTTGGGTTAAGCTTTAGATAAGGCCAGAGGTGGACCTGCCAAACCCTGGAGAAACTGTTTGTCAAGCAGTCATTGTTGCCACAAGCCTTGTTGGCACGTCTGCCCCACAAAAGTGTTATTGGTGTCTTATTGCGGCATGCACACGGAAATCTGTCAACTTTGTTGACAGAGGGGTTGCCTGAGAATTTTAGACTAATACAAAATGTAACATAAACCATAGACAACGGGCCTTATTCATCTGGCAGCCATTCGCTGGAGCCAAGATGGACCATGATGGAGGCAAAGATGGCCGCTAGGCAAATAAGGCCAATGGGGAGCAAGGATAATGATAATTCGTAATGAGCTGATGACACGCCGTCACAGGGTCGAATCCCATTCAGAGCACGGCTGGTATGGTACGTTGCTTGTTATTCAGTGCTGAAAACGCGCCAGGCGTTTCCATGTATTTGTAGCGGGTAAGCAGTAATCCAGCTCCATGGTTCATAGAGGAACGCTGTGTGAGTGCATGTGAGCGCGTGGGCCATGGCAGCGTGGGGGTTGCTGGTTCCATGCCCGTACTGACGCGTGTGTCTCCCCCCAGGCACTGCCCTACGTAGCGCTGCTTATAGTGATGCTATTCTTCATATACGCCGTCATCGGGATGCAGGTAAGACTCTGTCCGGTCGGCCTTCTCCTTTCCTTATCTCCTCTCCGTGCTCCTCCTCTTCCTCTTCCTCGTGTCCAGACGGTCTTCATCCCTTTGTTTGTGCGTGTGTGTTTGTGTGAGTGTGTCTGTGGTGTGTTTTGTCCTCCTGGAGTCTTTTCATCAGGAGTCCTTATCTGTAAATGTCGTCTCCTCTTTTCCAAACCTCCTATCTGTCTCTCTCTCTCTCTCTCTCCCTCTGTCTGTCTCTCTCTATTTATTCTCTACATTCAATCTCTCTCTCTCTCTCTCTCTCTCTCTCTCTCTCTCTCCCTCTGTCCGTCTCTCTCTCTCTCTCTCTCTCTCTCT
>NC_079430.1:16661466-16663966 GCF_026213295.1 Gadus chalcogrammus
TGTGTCTGCACCATTGCATCATTGTGGGAGTGTGTGCTGCTTGTGGATGAATAACTAACTGCGTCTGTGTATCTGTGTGGGTGTGTGTGTGTGCGTGTGTGTGTGCGTGCGTGTGTGCGTGCGTGCCTGTGTGTGTGTGTGTGTTTGCGTGCGCCCTCCCGTCCCAGGCCGGCCTGCGGACCCTCCACGACATGGGCCCCGAGATCCGGAGGGCCATCTCCGGGGACCTGACGGTGGAGGAGGAGCCCGACAAGGGCCCCAAGGAGCCGGGGTCGGCCGTCTCCGAGGACGACATCTTCAGGGTAAAGGTTGGACACACGCCCCCCCAGACACCTCTCCCCAGAGAGAGAGAGGGAGAGGGAGAGAGAGACCCCCCCCAGACACCTCTCCCCAGAGAGAGAGAGGGAGAGGGAGAGAGAGACCCCCCCCAGACACCTCTCCCCAGAGAGAGAGAGGGAGAGGGAGAGAGAGACCCCCCCCAGACACCTCTCCCCAGAGAGAGAGAGGGAGAGGGAGAGAGAGACCCCCCCCAGACACCTCTCCCCAGAGAGAGAGAGGGAGACCCCCCCCAGACACCTCCCCCCAGAGAGGGAGACCCCCCCCAGACACCTCCCCCCAGAGAGAGACCCCCCCCAGACACCTCTCCCCAGAGAGAGAGAGGGAGAGGGAGAGAGAGACCCCCCCCAGACACCTCTCCCCAGAGAGAGAGACCCCCCCCAGACACCTCCCCAGAGAGGGAGAGAGGGAGAGACCCCCCCCAGACACCTCTCCCCAGAGAGAGAGAGAGAGAGAGAGGGAGAGAGGGAGAGAGAGACCCCCCCCAGACACCTCTCCCCAGAGAGAGAGAGGGAGAGAGAGACCCCCCCAGACACCTCTCCCCAGAGAGAGAGAGAGAGAGAGAGAGACCCCCCCCAGACACCTCTCCCCAGAGAGAGAGAGAGAGGGGGCACCCCCGCCCCAGCTTCAGGCCCTGCCATGGCTTCACGCATGCGACCCACGCCGATGTAGGCGCACACGCTTCATGCTTCTGCCTCCGGACGGAGCCCCCCACCCCCCAACCCCCCACCCCAGCTCTCGCCGTCCCGCTGTGAAGATCTCCGCTGAGCCCCCCCCGGGCTGTCAGGGAGGAACCTAAAGAAAAGAGGAAGGATGCACGACGCAGCGCTAGTATACATGTTGCTCGGACATCACAGCAGTATTTGTGTTCACGGTTCCTCTTGCGGTTGAAAGGGGTTTCTATTGATGTGGGCTTATGAACTGATTTGGTCTAGATTGGCGAGCGTCTCTCATTGGATCGGACCCACCATATGTCCTCATCGCGCATGGCGCTGATCTGTTCATTTGGGTCGTTAACCTTAAGAAAGAGTCCAATGGATGAAGTTTGTCGTCTTTTTCGTATTCCTACGGTGACCGCCGTCTCGTACCCCATGAGCCCTCCGCTGCCTGGCCTCTGCTTCTCACGCCACAGTTCCATCTTGCCTTGTTTGGATCATTTTAATTGCTAATTGTTCCCCCAATTAACATTACTGATCCACCTCCTCTCTTATCACATCCTCCTTCCCCTCCCCCTCCACCCCCTCCTCCTCCTCCTCCTCCCCCTCCACCCCCCTCCACCCCCTCCTCCTCCTCCCCCTCCTCCACCCCCTCCTCCTCCTCCTCCTTCCCCTCCTCCTCCTCCTCCTCCTCCTCCTCCTCCTTCCCCTCCTCCTCCTCCACCTCCTCCTCCTCCCTCCTCCTCCTCCTCCTCCACCTCCTCCTCCCTCCTCCTCCTCCTCCCTCCTCCTCCTCCTCCTCCTCCTCCTCCACAGCGGTCGGGCGGCCTGTTCGGTAACCACGTCAACTACTACGGCCAGAGTGACGGCCGCGCCTCCTTCCCGCCCTCCTTCGCCACCCAGCGGCCGCTGCACATCAGCCAGAAGGGCTCGCCCTGCGAGGCCGAGAGCCCCTCCCACGAGAAGCTCATGGACTCCACCACCTTCACGCCCACCTCCTACTCGTCGTCGGGCTCCAACGCCAACATCAACAACGCCAACAACACGGGCATGGGCGGCGTGGCGGTGGCGGCGGCCGGCCTGGCCGGCCTGGCCGGCCCGTCGGCGGGCGACCCTGACGGGGTGGGCGACGAGCAGCCACTCACCCCCATCCTACTGCCCCGGTCGTCCTGGTGCTTCCCCCCCAAGAGGTGAGCGCGCCGCCCCCCCCCGGGGGGCCGACCGGACCGCGTCTGGGAGGGGGGGTCTGTTGCTAGTTGGGGGGCTACTTGATGCATCGTTGCCGTACTCCTGTAGAGTTAAGGCTCAGTTATGGTTCCACGTCGACGCAACGCGATGGCCACGCAGACGCTTCGACGCCGTCGGGTTTCAGTGAGCGGACCAATCACAACGGATCACGCAAGGAGGGTCCGCAAGGACGCAATGCGTCCGTGAACCCCCTTGCGTTGCGTCGACGTGGAACCATAATCAGGCCTTTTGTTTTTGTTTTGTGGGGATTTCCTTTAATT
>NC_079430.1:16668966-16741466 GCF_026213295.1 Gadus chalcogrammus
AGTACATTGGGCGAGGTCACGAGAGCAACATGAAGGGATTGACAGATTTTGTAACTTCTACACAGATGATGGCCATGTAAACATTGTGTTTGATGGGTCTGAAGTTTGAGGCGGGCGGGATTTATACGGTTTTATTTTCGCAATTTGAATTCAGATTTCTTGTCTCCATGGTCTTAACTAATGGACGGTTCAGTGATCAAACTGAAACCACATTGAGTATAAAACAAGTTGTCTGCAAAGATCTTCTTCGGTCTCGGATGGGAGAATTAGATGTCCCCCTGTTGAAGAATGCTTCCCGTTTTACCCTGCAACATACACTTCTCATGTTCTGTAAATACATACATCTCATCTTATGTCAATTTGTGTCTATATTTTTTAACCTATGTCCACTCAAAAGCACTACAATTAGTGCCTCACTTACACATATTCATTCACAGATTCATTCACAGCTGGACGGGGCAGATCGGGTTAGAGACTTGCTCAGGGGCAATAGGACCAGCCAGGGATTGAACCAGCAACCCACTGGTGGCCGGTCGACCTGCTCCACCGCCTTAGCTTCTGCCCTCTCTTATACATGTCCATATTGATGCGTTTTTTCTGAAGAAAGTAGTCCAATCCTTGGTCGCTTTTAACTCACTTTATTTGTTAAAGTAGGCCTATTTCGGTATGGTAACTATGAAGCAAAAGAGAGGGAATTGTACCTAACGCGTATTGAGAATAATATCGCGCACTACTTCGAGTCCCGGGCTTAGGCCCGGTCCTCTCGGCCGGGCTAGCTATTGATTCTGTCTTCTCCATCTGTGTTCGTCAAGTGGGCGTGGCCTATTTGAAGTGGGCGTGATCGGTGTGACGTAATGGCTCCACCATCCTCACCTGTCTAAAGGTGCTGCCATCTGTGGCTGGAGTAGTTATTGCAGCTTATGTGTTCGATCCTGCTTCCTAGTGGCTATGTGAGGGTAATGCAGCTTGTGTGTTTGATCCTGCTTCCTATTGGCTATGTGGGGGCAGCTTATGTGCTTAAAATACGTAACAATATTGACATGTGCTCGTATGTGATGTCCTCACAGGTACAATGACAGCAACGGGAACACCCGGGTTGGCTCGACCAATCAGAGGGCGTCGCGGCCCGTGTCACTCACGGTGCCCTCGCTACTCAACCAGGACGCGACCTCGCTGACCCACGGCAGCGCGGGCAGCCTGGTGGAGGCGGTGAGTGACGCAATAGGACACTTTTTATACGACAACCAGTCTTTGTAATAACGGCGTTTAAAAGACCGGCGTTAGGTAACGCGTTCTTTTTTTCAGTAACGGGGTAATCTAACTAGTTACTGTTTCCGTCGTTACAACGCCGTTATCGTTACTGAACGTTAAATGCGGTGCGTTGCTATGAATTGATTGAATAAACTGCGTAATGCGAACGCACCCCTGGCTCCAAACACAAACTGCTAGGGAGGAGACCGGGTTGGTTAACAACGAGATAAACGATTATGATTGGCTAAGGCAGAGTCATGTTTCATGGTAGCCAATCGGAGCCAGTGTTTTTACACACACGCGCGTTAGCTATAGAGTTAAACACTATATATTGTTTAACTGATTAATTTTGTTACAAACATAATACATAATACAAGTGCAGGACAAACCTCTTGCTGTCTGTTGATGTGCAATAAATATCGAAGGTTATGTACAAGTACCTGTTCTACTCATTTCAACTGACTGATCTTTTTTTTACAGTAACGCAAAAAGTTACTTTCCCTGGTAACTAGTTACTTTCATTAAAGAGTAATTCAGTTACTCACTCAGTTACTTTTTGGAACAAGTAGTGAGTAGCCCTAATTACTTTTTTAAAGTAATGTTCCCAACACTGATTATAACCCATGCCAGTCCAGAGAGCCCTGGTAACTCTATGATTAACAGTCTCCAAAGGCGCTGTTTTTGTTGTCAGATGAAAGGGAATTTTTCATAAAGAATCCCATGGAGACATGGGTACTCACTGCAGTATTCAAATGTAACTTTCTCTTCCTTCCTTCTGAAATACATTCTTCTCCCTCTGCTTCTTGGTTTGTTTGTTTCTTTCTTCACCTCCGTCTCTTGCTCTCTCTTTCTTTTACTTCCTTGAACCTCCCATGCCTCTCCTCCGTCACTTCTTACACCACCACCACCCCCTGCTCCACCTCCTCCTCCACCACCTTCTCCTCCTCCTCCTCCACCTCCACCACTTCCTTCACCCCCTCCGACCCTTCCCCCATCACCTCCAACTCCTCCACCACCCCCTCCTCCACCTCCTCTTCCCACCACCACCTCCTCATCCTCTTCCACAACCTTCTCCTCTCTTTCCTCCCTCACCACCTCCTCCCCCCTCCACCTCCTCCACCTCCTCCTCCACCATCACTACCTTCTCCTCTCTTTCCTCCCTCACCACCTCCTCCCCCCCCCACCACCCCCTCCACCTCCTCCTCCACCACCACTATCCCTCCATCCCCCCCCCAGGTGCTGATCTCAGAGGGGCTGGGGCGCTTCGCCCAGGACCCGGCCTTCATCGAGGTCACCAAGGCGGAGCTGGCGGACGCCTGCGACATGACCATCGAGGAGATGGAGCACGCCGCCGACAACATCCTCAACGGGAACCCCGCCCCCGGCCGCGCCCCGCCCGCCGGCGCCGCCAACGGCAACCTGCTGCCGTACCACGCCGCCGCCGCGGCCCCCGCGCACGCGGAGCCCCGGGGGGGGGGAGGGGCGGCCCACGGACCGTCCTCGGCGGAGGAGCGAGAGGAGCTGCTGGGGGGAGGGGGGGAAGAGGAGGAGGAGGAGGAGGAGGGGGAGAGCCGAGGGGGAGGAGGACGGGGAGGAGGGGTGAGGCACCGGAGGAACAGCGAACTCCTGGACGACGAGGATATGGAGTGCGTGACGAGTTTGTAGAACGGGGAGCGCCAGGAGGATCCGTTTGTTTTTCGGGGGCGGCTCGTCGCCATGACGACGACGGCGGCGGCGGCGGCGACGGCGACGGAGGGGGGGGGGGGGTAGGGGTACTGCCGGTGGTCCACGCTGGGTGTAGCGGCGGCGGCGGCGGCGGCCGGTTCTCTCTGATCCCTACTCGTCCTGTCACACACACACACACACACACACACACACACACACACACACACACACACACACACACACCGGTCTGGCTGCCTCTCTGAAGGACGCACACTTTAACACGCGGCCCGACAACGTTTTGACTTCATTTTGTTTTCCTGTGTTTGTCTCTGAGGGCGTCTCCTGCGTAGTGCAATATACCACACGATATACCACACTACACTATACTGTACGTATGTGTGTATGTGTCTGCGTACGATACCTGGTCGCTGCGTGCGTGCGTGCGTGCGTGTGCTCGTGTGTGTGTGTATGTGCGCGCGTGTGCGTTTGTTTGTGTGCGTGCGTGCGCGCGTGTGTTCGTCGCACGTGTCTGAGTGTGTCTCTAAGTGCCTCACAGTTCTATTAAAAATCCTCAAGTTGTGAAGAAGATAAATAAAAAAACCTGCAGGAAAGACGAGCAAAAAGACGAACGCGACGACAACAGTTGGTGCAAAACGAGCGTCAGCCAAAAGACCAAAGGTCAAAGGTCTGTTGGTCACCGTCGACGCTTCCGTCTGCACTTTCCTACGCTTTGGTTTGGAGCTCTCTCATCGTCCACTGTGTGTGTGTGTGTGTGTGTGTGTGTGTGTGTGTGTGTGTGTGTGTGTGTGTGTGTGTGTGTGTGTGTGTTTGGGTCGGGGGGGGGGGGGGGGGGGGCGGATCACACCACCTGGCAGACACGGGAGAGAGGGGGGATTTGGGGGGGGGGGGGGGGTTCTCATGGACAGAGGACCACCGTTGAGCTTTAAGCAGTTCAAATGTCTCTCTCACACACACACACACTCACTCACACACCCACACACACACACACCCACACACACACACACACCCCATCCCGAGCACCCAGGTCGGCTGCGCTGTATAGAGGAACACAGAGGACCCTTTCGGGAGCTCCTCCTCCTCCCGTCCTCCTCCTGTCCCAACGCTGGGAACGCTGGGAGCGCCGCCCTGCCACAGGCCGACCAATCGGAGCGCAGGCGCAAGGGGAGTGCTGCTTTAGCCGCCGGCAGCTGATTGGCTGCTGAGCGCGGAGATAACTCTGGGGTTCGCTGACCGACGCGGAGCCGGTGAGAGACTGAGGCGAGCCGTCGGACCCCCCCCCTGCCCCCCCCCCCCCCCCCCGGTCCGCGCCTGCCCGCCGCCGAGCCACGCCCACAAGGGGGCGGAGCCTGCTTGAGCAGAGACGGCCAGCCCACTGTCTGCCTCATACCTATGCTCCCTCGCTGCGTCTCCTCCCTCCTTCCTCCCTCCTTCCTTCCTCCCTCCTTCGTCACTCCGGGAGGTCTTTTGTTTTTATTTGTGTTGAACAGAAGGCAGAGGATCCAAGTGCGACAGACGTAAAGCTCAAAAAGACTTGACATGTCTGTCAATCAAACTCACTTCCTCCTTCTAGCCGGGAATCCTATTGGATAACGACACACACTCTCTTCAGACCACGCCCACTAAGTATTAAATGGTTCTGTGCTGTGCAAAACTGGCTAGCCACGGCTGTTTTTCTTTTCTATTCATGATGTTATGGGTTTAATTTATCCTAGATTTGTTTGCACAATTGCTGGTCGTTCCAATGTATTTTTGCTTGGTTTAATTTAGGAGAATTCTAATAAGTTTTAAGTATTGAAACCTGTGCAAACAGGACAAAGTATTTGCGTGCGTGTGTGTATATGATATGTGTGTGTGCGAGTGTGCGTGCTTGTGTTTCGGCGTTTCGGTACAGAATGTGTGTGAGATAATGTGTGCAACTAAAAGGGGGTATCTCTCTCTATCGGTATGCACCTTTGACAGATTGTATCTATTTATTTATTTATTTTCCCAGAAGAGAAAAAAGTATAAGTGTGTGTGTGTGTGTGTGTGTGTGTGTGTGTGTGTGTGTGTGTGTGTGTGTGTGTGTGTGTGTGTGTGTGTGTGTGTGTGTGTGTGTGTGTGTGAGAGAGTGTGTGTGAGACTGCGCGATTAATTGTATGTAAGTACGTGTGCGCGAAAACTTGGTGAATATTGTACTCTACAGAGCAGATTTTAAGCCTAGACAGTAAAGTTAAGGTAGCATTATAAGTATGGTGTTGTATGTGTGGTTGTGTGAGTGTGTGCGACTACACACTTGAACACTGGGTCAGGACAGGCATGCTTCCAAAGCTTTTGGTATATTTAGCGCCATGGGGTTCTGTTATTTTGGTTTGTTCTTATTTTGTCGTTTTTTTTCTTTTCTTTTTTTATTCATTTTCTTTCAGCTTTCTAGCCAGGCTGGTGAGTCAAGATCTACCAACACCTCAGAAACAAAGTATTGAGTTTTGTTTGTTTTGAAAGTAGAGTTGGATGTGCCGTGTTAGAGGGTTTAAAGCTTTATGATGCATGGTTAACGCTGGAGGAAATGCACACATCTACGCACGCCACGATGGACGTGTTTTGCGTGTGCTGTCGAAACGACGTGATTTCTATTTTGCTTCAAGTATATGGGGGCCTTTAAAGTTTTAACACATGCTTTGACCCACTTTCACCACGCTAGGAACATCAAGAATTAACGATCAGTAGACATGGCACACGTGTTCCAGTTGGGGATATGTCGTCCACATCATTTAATATAAGGAGACTGTAGCCATCAGGAATTCCAGAAGATAAGTAGTTTCACACAGCCCTTGAAATAGGCCTATACACAGAGTTTACGTATCAACCAGATTACGTATCAAACCACAAACCACATTGAAAGTATGATTGTGTCTGAGTGTGGAACATGAGAATCTTCTTTATTATGGACTAACGGATTGTGAAGGACCTCCGCATCACTGGAGGTAGACGTTGTACTGTACAGGCTCCCCGAGAATAAATCCACTGGACAATACATAACCATGTTTTTACCAACATAATATCAGGATCAAGAATCTACGGCATAAAAAGAGTAAAGATATATCCTAATTACTGTGACGAATCAGGTTCTCTTCTAACTACACCACACATGTTTCCTTGTTCCCCTGGAGGCCATCTTTGCTCCATCTTGGTTCTAAACACTAGCTGGGTGAGAGAAGTGAATGCGGAATTTCGCTTTCAGTTCCAGCACACCCAGGATCCAAAATGGCTGCTATTCGGAAATAGTCCAAAATTCTACGAGAATATGAATAACACATGACAACACTTATTTATTTTAGTTTATTTTTAATTTGTTTGCTTTAATACAGTACTCTATATTATTATTATTATTATTACGGTTGTTTTTATTATTATCCTTACTATTTTCTTTTGGCAGGGATGGGAATGAACGCACACACTGCCATATTGAACGTTCTGTGACGGGACAGACATTTGATAAAATTATGCAATTATCTCGGACAATTCTAGTCATTCAGTTACTCTGCCTAACAGTTGTACTGCAAGGGTAAACGTCTTGGTTGTTAAATAAACACATTCACATTGCAAATGCGTTTATTTATATGGATTTTTATTTCAAACCAATCTCATCTTGTCATCACGTTAACGTGTCATGTTGTGCCATCTCAAGATGCTAGCACAGACTAGCATGTGGCTAGTGCTAGGCTACACATTCTTTTTCATAGCGTGTCAATTCAATGTTCTCTAAGCGCAGAGCGACACAACTGATCACTGATCAGTCATTTTGAGGAAGAACGTTTGGTTTCCATGTTTTGTTGCCACACACTGCACATTATCCCATTTATTCCTGCTAACTGAGTTGAGTCGTCTTTGTTTCAAACTACTTATGCATATATTTTGGAGCAAATGACTAAAATGATAGTCAGTAGTCACACTTATTTCTTGCCAGTAAAAAACTTGATGGATGAACGTAATGCCATGGAAGAGAGTAAATAGAGAAGACCTTAATTATAAAGTTAACTTTATCCCTTATTAAATGAATATAAATTATACATTTAAAGATAGATGTTGAAGTGTGACCTAGGATGATACATTAAAGCAACAAACATAAAAATAAATAAGTACTGCTTAACTTGCATTAACCAATGCCGCACGGAAGCAGTGGGAAATAACATTGGATCACCGTAGTTAAACATTGATGTAGTAGGTCCTACATTCAGTGTCTGGGATAGTTATCGGTTTTTAAAGGAACATTTTCAAGATGTTCATGTCAAGATATAACAAATTTGAAAGTGAAAATGTGTAAGTTAGTGTAAACGGATGGTGGTTATACTACGACAGATCCCATTTGGAAGTGTTATTTGTTGCGCACCATCATTCCATAAGCTACACATAACCACATCTAGCGTTGAAGCTTAGAAAAAGGTCTCATTGTCGTGTTGGGGCCACTCGCTTTGAGCAGTGTAGGGTAGGCTTATAGGTGTTATAGGTTTTAATGGAATATAGCTTGTACATTCAGACCAGCAGTTTGGAGAGAATAGGAGCATTGGAATGTTAGTGTTAGTGGGAAGGAGGGTTTTTTCATTGTTTAGTAATTAATCATAAAGAAAGAGTTGCCATAATGGGGAGTGGTTTTGTTTGAAACTGCAACGGTGATTCTTATGCGAGACAAGGCAAAATTAGTTTTCTTTAACCACGGTTATGGTATATTTGCGTTGATTTAGGATTTTACAGTATTTTAACTCTCTTGAGTCCTTTCAATATGGCGGAGTATCACCAACATAACTCCCATGATGCATTCTGTTGTACAAGCCCTCTACAGAGCGGAAGGGCTGGGGGATATGAAGTAGCTCAAGTCTGTCTACATCACACAAGATATGCAATAATTGTCACTGTATACCAGGTTCTTAGAAGTTATTTAATGATGAGTCGTCACAAAGAATGATAACATGTCGACATGTTATGGATCAGTTTATTGATTGATTGATATTTCTATTTTTCCTGTTATATTTTAAAGCTGTTGCTATTTTCATCACCCCACTTTGTTTTGATTGAATTGTGTTTTTGTGCATGCGTTTGTGCAGTAGGGATGGCCTGTAGTCAAACAATTACATGAGATCCATGAGGCCCAATAAAATGGCAGTTCCTATTTAATTTGACTCACAAAATTGATGGCTGGAGCTTTTCCTCTCTAGGTGTCAATGACGTTGTTGAGTTAACTAGCTATAATCCAGCAAAACGTGTATTATTTAACGGGTTTTATCAAGGATATAGTCCAGCTGTTAATAAATGTAATTTTTGGGGATAGAGTATATTTTTTTGTGTAGAGGGACAACTCTATATGCTAAGCTGTTCATGTAGTTCCCCAGACTCTAATTTTGCATATCTTGTGTTTATCAAAGTTTGTTCAGTGAAAGGACTCTGAACCCTTTTCTATCAATTATCTGTCATGTTCCCCAACTGACTGCTGATTGACGAGAAGGCAACCAAAAAACAACAATTAAGAATCTCTCCCACACAGCCATGCACATCCACATATGTTCAGGAATCCTCAAGTGTTAACTTACTTTGGCTTTTTTCTTTGGAATTGTTGTCTCGAAAACGAGGCTGTGTCACTGTAAAGAACATTAGGTTAAGTAAAAAATGTTTGTTTTCGACAGAGTTCCCTAATTCTTTCATTCATTGGTTATGTGTCAGACCTTTAAGGATGTTTTTGAGATGGCTAATGAGGCTGTTTCACTACATGAATCTTCCTTCCAGGAATTTAAGGCATTGGTCAGATGTGTGAAAAATAGGCTATATGTTGAGCCCACCACTAGCGAATGAATGTTATTTTGATATAGTTATAGAGAGGAATAGCCTTGCATAAAATATCAAATTAACCCCAATATATATGTGATTGAAAGATATCTAGAGGAGATTTAAGGAGGAACGTTTCAACATCTACTTGAAAAGACCTTGAATAGATTGAAAACCCTGTCTTCATTTCATTTGAAACCATAACCGCTGAAATGTATTTTAAATTAATTATGTTTTCATAGTTTATCTGTAGTACCAGCTAAATTGAAAATTGTCATTCTTGGCATTAGACATTTTTTGCATATGATTACTTATTTGCTAGTTACTCACTTACTTACTGGTAGCCTAGCATTAGCCTAAATTTACTAAAGACAGGACCAAATAGCTCACGTGGAAAAGATCAGATCTATAGGCCTCCCAGCTAGAGTTAATGTTGTTTCATTACTTCTGTGACATGATCGAATCTGGTAGATCAGTGGACTAGAGCCAGATATGTGGTCGTTTTTTAAAGAAATTCCCTGGCTGTTTTTATTTGCTTTCTTAAGAAGCTATCTATATGTAGGGCCTGCAACAAGCGAGAGAATAGAAGTGGCCTGGGTAAAATTTGATAATTTATAACATTGATTTCTGTATCAGATGCCGTAATCGTAGTCTATATGAAATATATTTTGATATATATTAAATTACATGTTACTGGTAGTATTTAAGCCCTATAGACCTACAGAGAGCATACGGAATTAGATCATGTTCATATATGACACAGAAACAACAGTAACTGGTCAAATGGTCAGATCAAAACATAATTACACGTTTTCTTCATCACAAGATTCTGTCAACAAGTATCACCCAAAAGATATCGGGCGGGGGTTGTATGTGTTAGATGCGGCGGAATAAAAATTTACCTCCAGATAAATGTATGAGTATAATCAAGATTACAATGTTTGATCAGCTGAAGGGAATCCAAGCTAACTCAAGAGCCGGCAGTACTTCGGCAGCTGAGTACAGGGACTTCCGGCTCCTTATCTTCTAGGAACTTGGCCCTAAGCAGTGACACATAACCTTAGGGTGGCTGATCTTGTCCACAACGTCATACATTCACAAACCATCTGTCATCGCTGCCTGTCTAAATGTAACGCCCCGTAGAACGTGTTCATCTGATAAGAAAGAGGATGGATGTTAATGAATGAACGGTGTGTACGCTTGCGCGTGTTTGTGTGTGTGTGTGTGTGTGTGTGTGTGTGTGTGTGTGTGTGTGTGTGTGTGTGTGTGTGTGTGTGTGTTCGGGCGTAAGAGAAGCAGGATGAATGGCTGAATGTTAGATTAATGTAAAAATCAACCTTGGTAGTGGTGGTGGTTCATAACACAGGTAGCTGGGCTGGGCTGATGTGGAGACGTGTCAGTTCTAAGTGTCTCCACATCAGTGAGCCGAAACAGGGAGCTGTGGTCATAGCTACGTCTCCGGACGACTAGAGTATAGCGTGAGAAGTGGTGGGCTCCATGTTGTCTTTATTAACGGCTCTAATACTCCAGATTTTAATCATGCATTAAAGAGGTCTAGAGAGAGGGAAGAAATGGCACTGAAACTCTACTATTCAATCATCAGGAAATGCATCGTGAGCCTGTTTCCAACTCAGACGGTTACAATCACTTGTAAGGCCTGGTTTGGTTTTGTGTGTTCCATCCGCATGAATCAGTCGTCTCCATATTGACTCTAGTTAAGTAAACATGCAACATGTTAGCAGGAGAGATATTTTCTTTGACAGAGAATAATTTGTTTGTTTTTAGAGAGATATGTTCATAATATTCACAGAGAGACCAACAAAATATTTGTTGTTATATTAGTAGAGGCGCTACTGTTAAATATAGTACTTAATGACCACCTTTTATGGTTAAAAAACAAGACAAACTAAAGAGTGTTATTGTGCTTATGGTAGCTTTGAAGGCAGGTGGCCATCTTGTAAGTTATTTTATTTAAGTGAATTATCCCTCAGCCATTGGAGGGATTCTATTTCTATTGTTTTGGAGGGATTTTGTTTTGATTAATTTGGGAGGATTCTATTGTGATTCCTTGGGAGGTGTCTTGGGGTTGCTAAGCGACACTATTCCAAACTCTGGAAACTTCAGTGACAACATGACCTATTCCTCTTCCTTTATCTTCTTGGAAAACACTTTCTTGTTCTGTTAATTTATTCATTTCATTTTTTAGATTCTAGAAAGGGAAATAATACAAATTGAATAAATCTGAATATTAATCAATCACCTTTTCTACTCGTATTTTCAATAAAAAGTTAAATGAAAAACCAAACAAAAAGTTGATTTGTAAATAGTCGATGTACAGTTTGTATCTGTAACTCGTCAGTCTGTCTTTGGTGACAGAGTCTGTCTTGCTTATAACGCACGCTACCAGTAAATAAAAAAGGAAAAAGTATATTTAGACTGTATGGTCAATTGAAAGCAAATTTTAAATTAATCTCTGATGTATATTCCTGTAACATTGCATTTTTATCTGAGGAATGATGTTATTAAAACATTGCAAATAAATTACATTTCCTACAGCTGGGTTCTTTTTTTATGCTCTCCTTCTTAATAATTTGGTCGAATTGACAATTCAGTATGGCTTTTAGTCCTGCTTTGGCCCATCTGCAAACTGCAGCCTCACTGCTAGACACCACTGCTTTAATTTAATCAGTAGCCTAACTATGTTCTCACTAGTCTCTCCCTAGTTTTATTTCAAACCACGAAAAGAAGAAGTGAACACTTCTGCTTTTGTATTTAGAAGAAGTGTTTACTTTCACTTTAAATAGTTTGAACTAAGGCATGGCATCATGAATTCCACATAAGGAAATAAAGTAATAGAATGGTAAATTTGCTATTCATTACCGTGTTATCTTAACTCCCTATAAATATGTATGTATGTATTAAAATGTTTGATACGTTGTCAATGCCTGGGATGTAAACAGTAAAAGTACATCATTTATAGAGCGCTTTTTGTTTAACTGATTTCTCAATGCAAAACAGGTGTGCCCCCCCACCCCCACCTGGAGTCCAATCTCTAGGTCTGGGGCCGCTTCAGTCATCAGCCACACACACTCATTCATACACATCTATGCACCGACAGTAGCCAACTCTTGGGAGGTGTGTTTCCGGTGTCATGGTCAGGATCAACTCGACATTGATCAGGGAGGAGCTGGGAGTTGACACCTATCCATCACTAACTCATAGTGAGCCCTTAACAAGAAGCTCCAAGACGCTGCTGATCAACGCGTTCCGTGAGCACCGCAGCGATGGGAGCCTTTCAACCTAAGTTGTTGTCTCCATTATGTTGTTCCATTTTCTCTCGTTTTCTTTATTAGCATTCTTCTTCTTGCTATTGATCGTATTCATTTTTGTAGTACTTGCTGTGTACTCAGCGTAGTGCAGTGAAGTAAGTTGGTAAACACTGCGCGTGAGCTCCAGCTGTTCGTGGGGTTCCCTCACGCAACTGGGGCTGCTCGCCATCGTTCCGCAGGCGGAGCGATGGGGAGGAGCTGGGCGTTGAACAGGATAACAGGATATCCACAGCAGAGCTGTGGTTAGTCGGTTAGTCTGAATGAGGGTTTAGCCAGGATAGACAATCTATGAGCACAGAGTCAATTCAACGTAGGCTATAAACTATACAAGAGTCAAAGGTGAGTGAAACCTCTCAATTTTGGTGTGGTGTTTGGTATGTGGTATTTGAGTAGAATTAAAATCACTGCCCAGATAACAACGGTAATTGGAACTATCTTAAATCAACATTTCGTTCTCAACATTAATACATTGAATCAACATCGAACTCTGATGTTGATTCTACATCATTTTGCACCCTTTTTTTTATATTGAAACAAATATATTGAAATCCTGTCCATAGATCAACGGAATTTCAATGGTAGGCTATTTCAATTATCTGGAATATTCAACAATTTTGAAATTTCAACTGAACTAAGGATCAATGGAATTTCAATAGAATTTCAATCATTATTAAGCATAGAAAATGATTGCGAAATTGTAATGCCCTAAATTGAATAAGCATTGATATTTGGGTTACAGGGCGATATTGCCAATGTGTCAAAGTCATTGATTTAGAGTTGACTGGGAAAAGACCATTGTTGAAAAGCCATCGACATACTGTATTATTATATGTCGATGGCTTTTCAACAAGGGTCGTTTCCCATAGTTGACCGGGAAATATGATTGAAAATGCATCGATATAATATAGGCCTATATCTAGTACAATGACTGTTTGCTATCTGGGGAGTAATTTTACCTCTACTCAAATAGCCTACCACATACCAAAAACCGTATAAATAAAAATACTACCTACTTGGATTAACTCATGTCAACAGTGTTTCATTTTAAAATAAGGCCACTAGTTATGTGACTTTCAACACATTATTTTCAAGTACTTTGTGACCGATTTTTCATAAACTGACAGATGAGTAATTATTACTTGATAGGTCATCATATAACATCTATGCGCTTAGCGTTGCTACAAGTAGTGACGTTACTCAATACATTGATTTCCCTGTAGCGGTTGGTATAATTTGCACTGTATTGCATTGTTTATTCAACTCCTCCCTTCTGTGCCGTTAGCATGTTGCCGTGGCGACCGTTGGGGCGGGTCTTCCTGGTTGCGTCACCTCTGATGGGGGTGATTATGCTGGCCCTACACCTGCGATCGCAGTTGGACCGGAGAGCGACGCGTCACGGAAACCACATCAGTGTAGGAGCAATGCATACGTGTTGAGCTGCCGAGCGGTGGAACTAACTAACTAACTTACTAACTAACTTACTTCATGATGTTCCTTATTAGCATCATTGAAATAACCCTTAATGGTGTTAAATAAAAAAAGGATAAGAAACTACGAGAAAAAAAAAACCTACACAATTATAACTGCAAGAAGGCTTCGGCCTGTGGCAATCCATTGTGTCGCTCGGGGTACAACTGGTGCCCTGCTCTAAGTAATGATCAACTACCAGTTGATTAAACCAATAAACTTGGTAGCTGGTGAGTTGATTATTACCCCGAGTGGCCGAAATCACATCTTAACCTCATACAGAACACATATACCTCCTGCTGTACAATTCAGGCATTGTTGACCCAAGCATTTTTTTTTAATGTAAATTCAAACCAGATTTGTAGAGGTTATGAGCTGCCTGCCTTGCATGCAAATTCAATTTCTGGGTACAATCAAATTTGAACAGACTTGTAGGCTATTTCTAGCCTGGTCCTACCACACTCTCGTTGGCCTACTTCATTTCATTTAAATTCAAATTGAGCGGAAGTACTATTTCTGGAGTAAACAGGAAATAATGTATTTCCTTCTGCTCTGCCTGTCATAGGACCAGCAGGCTGCCAACAGGTGCGGCTTCAGGGTGCAGTCCGATGCCTTCACCCGGGTAGCGGGCTCCAAGACGCTGCTGATCAACGCGTTCCGTGAGCACCGCACGGCCAACGCGAGCGTTCGGCTAATCGCCATCGTTCCGCAGGCGGAGCGCGCGCTGTCGAGTCGCTGTGTGTTTTGCTGCAGAGAGCGAGGAGAGGTGGTTACCGTGGCAGCCAAGCGCACCACTCACCCGTCCAACTACTTTTTTTCATACGGGACGGGAGACTTCCTGTGCCCGACGCCCTCTGGCTGCCAGCCCAGGTAGGCTTTACAGAGTGGAAGCATCGCACCTATTTTACTGTTTGGGTGAAGCCACTTTGCACCCCAAAATAAACTAAAAAGAGGGGTTGGCTGTTGGTGCCCAAGTTCTTCATTTGAAGTACGTTTTTAAGTGGTTTAAATAGGAAACGTAAAGGTCTGTTATTTTGTAATTTTAAGTGAGAACTGATTTGATCACTTTAATGTTCAATGAAAATGTTTCATTATTACCAAAGAGACCTTAGGAATGAGGTAGGACAAAGGAAGTCTTTGTTGGCCTAGGTGGTTTCCGAGACCAGCCCATCTTAATTAAACATGTCTGAATAATAATAATAATAATAATACATTTAATTTATAATATTTAGATATATTAGATATATTAGATATATTTGTTAGATATATTTAGAATCACGGCCTGAACCAACGCAAACAATCTGATATGCTTTAGCCTTGAACAATTTAATAGCACGCCACTTGTGTTTACACAAGTGTTAAGCACAGTGTCTGGTTGGTTCTAGACACATTTTACTAGGGGGGCCAAGGAGGGGCCAGTGATTAACCAGAGGGGCACAAAAAAGAGGCAAAAAATTATATTTAAGACTATAAACTTTATTTTACTTTAAGATCGAGAGAGAGAGTTTATAACTTCAGTCTGTATTTTTCTTTCAAACTATCTTAAATTGATGGAGCTTGCCCTAAATCAACAAACTCTAATAAACATTTGTTTTGTACAAGCGTGCAAGAGAGGTAGGGCCATAAAAAATGAAAAATAAAAAAATACATACAATGTGTCAAGGGTCACTGAGCGCTTGGACACCGGGGTTGTGTTTGTAATCCACAGACTGTTTATTTCGGTCCCCAGCAGTTCAACTCAACACAAGTCTTTGAACATAAATTATACTCCGCTCCAAGCGGTCACAGGGTGCGTTCCTGGCGATCTCGGATAGCGATCGTCTCTCACTCTCGGCTCCCCATTCCTCCGACTACGAGACAAAGCAAGCACGTAAATACACATTCTTGATTGTAGTCTAGGTGCTGAGAAAGTTTTGTATGCACTTCATTTAGCGAAGATTATCTCAACTGTTATAGACTAATATGACCCCAGTGAACAACGTGGGATGTGTGAAAAAATCACACAAGGGAATGGGACTTTTTTTTCCTTTATATATATCTTCATACATTTCTACCAGATTAATCTACATAGGCTACTAACAGAAATACTTTTTGTATTACACTCTGTCTATAAAATTAAATAAAATATGCAAAAAATTAGGCAATATCTCATTAAAAAAGCGTATTAGAGTACCATATTAAGCGCTACATAAATTGTATTTATTATTATTATTATTATTATTATTAAATGTATTATTATTATTAAATATGCGTACATGCCTAATTTGCATTTTTTTTTGAGAGAGAAAGTGTACTGCTTTAGCCTAGACCTATAGTCTCGCAAAGCCAGACCAAACTACAGCAAGTAGAATGCCCAGTAGTAGCCTAGACCTAGCAAGGATACGGATATTTGGATGCTTCTGCTTCGATGAGTTTGCTTGGATATGAGCAATGTTTCTAAATATATCGAGATCAGACATTAACAAACTTAATTTCATCATCAGTGTGAGGAACTACAGTAACACGGTTATGTGCAAGAACAACAAGTCACTTACGAAATTAAATCGTTTTGCTTAGCCTCGACTCTGGAGCTCGCAACTGGAGAAATCGTACGGCGCCTTTCTCCAATAGTAGTCGCTGCGCTCTCATTCACCGAGCAGCAGCCGTGTTTGGGTGCGCCGCTCTACTTAACCCGTGTAGAACGATGCGTCGCATTAGTTCCCTAAAATTAGTAAAATCCTAATTGTTTTATTTGGTCAGCACGGGGGGGGGGGGCACAGGGGGGGGCAGGGACATGTCCCGTAGGCCCCCGTGTAGAACCGTCATTGGTTAAGCATCTCACTGCATGGGAAAGACGGCTAACTAAGATAGCTGGATTAAAAGTCAACGTCACAAAGCCATTCATAAATATACATTTTAGTCACGTATGGGTCAAATTTTTGCCTGTTTTTCACCTTTTTGTTTTTTTAAAGCTGACATATTATACCACCAGTTGTGAGTGTGATTAGCGTAGGGTGACCAGATTTGAGTTTGTGAAAAAGAGGACACTTCGTCCTCCCCCCCGGACGCCCCGGACGGGACGTAAAAAGTGGACATGTCCGGGGAAAAGAGGACGTTTGGTCAGCCTAGATTAGCGTCACAAGCCATTTTGAATACTTGCTTCTTCTGACATCACAAGTGGGCGTATCCACCAAGATATATGACGGATAGATGAGCAACGTTTTGACTGATCTATCCAGGGTATGTCTAGGTGGCCACGCCCACTTGTGACGTCGGAAGAGGTAGATTTTAAAAACGGCTTGTAGCGGCTGTAACACTCACACCTGGCGGTATAATATGTCACCTTTAATGTTGGGGGGGGGCGAACGATTTCCCAGGTACGTCGGGCTGGTGTCGGAGGACGGCGAGGACCTCTCCGACCTCACCCTCCTGCCCGTCCTGAACCGGCGCGCCCCAGAGCGCTCCCGGATGCCCCTGAACTTCACGCTCTGCATGCCCAGCCTGTTCAACCACTACGACAACGTGCTGCAGTTCGTCCAGGTGTGGACACTCATCTGCAGCATGGCTATGCACTCTTAGCCCCCTCCCACCCACCCCCCCCCCCCCCCCCCCGGCTCTCTTGAAAACATAGCTGTGGGAAAGAAATAACTACCACTAAAAGTTTCTATTTTTGAAATTGATTACAATTAGTGGCCTCTAGTGGTGAGGTTGCAGATTGCAACCTGCCCCCCCCCCTGTCCCCTCCCAAGTACTATGGTGGCCTTTACTGACCTGTATTGTGTAATGGTGCGGTCAGAACAAAAGCAAACTGTAAACTTTTCTGGTGCCAAAAGTTAAAACCCATGAAAATGTTAGGGTTTTTAACTCATTTAGCATTTTTATACCGGACTTCAGGAACTGAACACTGATAAGCTGTCACGTCACATCATCGTCAAGTTCATTCTGCTAGATGCCATGGAATCCTATACCCTGGCATAAAAAAATGTTTAACTATGACTTGAAGGATGTGAGGTTGCAGTGAGGAGCAAAAAGCCAATTGACAGTGGAACCGAGGTCCCGATAACTTCCGTACGCTTGTTGTTATCTAAATCTATGGAAGACCAGTCTTTAAGTATCTGTCAGAAGTCTAACACTTGCAACATAAGTCCTGAGAACTTATCCCTGTTATGACGGCTGTAAAGACCAGCAGAAACAAGTAGTCTAAGAGGACCTGGTCAAACGAAAACTAATACAATATGAATTCTGCTCCGAGGTTAAAGTTGTCAATTAAAGAAAATTACATTTATTATTTGATTGGAAATTGAAAGAAGAGTATGCTTGTGTGTTTGTGCAGGCGATGGAGCTCTACCAGCTGCTAGGTATCCAAAAGGCCTTCCTATACAAGACGAGCTGCTCCGCTACCATGGAAACGGTGCTTCAGTACTACTCCGGCAAAGTATGCGGACGAGCTAAGAGTCGTCTAAGAGTCTTGGGGTTGCACTACATCACAAGGGACAGAGGAAAACATTAACATTAGAGAGAATATAGAACACCGCAAGAACACCTTTTTATGACTGTGTTTTCTGGTTTTGGTGTCCACACCATGTACCTGACCTTTGACCTAATGAGCAAGGTCAAAGGTCAGGTACACCCCCCCCCCCCCCCCCTTCCCAGCCACCTGGGGAGGGTCATAATAATAACATTGTCATAGCCCGTATTCCTATCCTCTCTTAACGTTTCATGTGCCGTGTTTGAATTGGCCCACTTATCCCCTATATATAGTCCACTCTTTCGGATGACACCATGTAAGTGTAAACCTACTTCCACACTGCAGCCCACAAAAGACCCCCAAAACATGATCACATTCTTGCACAGGTGGGTTTTCTTCAGGTGTTGCCCTGGCCAATCAGCTCCCACTTGAAACCTTCCTCCAGCTGGCTTCCGTCGACTTCGCCCGGGGATATCCACTACTACGGCCAGATCCCCGCCAACAACGACTGTCTCTACAGGAACATGCACCAGTCCCGATACGTCCTCATGCACGACCCAGATGAGGTGATCGTACCCACCGGTAGGTCGGCTCTGGCCTCAATAGAGGCCAATACTCAATGTTAAAGTGTGCGCTTCGAGATGAATGTCTATCTGGCCTTTGCTGTGCATCCGTTGATTACCAAATTTTGGCGCAGCCTTAAATATTGGCAATTTGATTAAATGACTTGGTGATTGTGGTCTTGGATGTTAATGCAGACTTCTCCTAATTTTTAACGTGGTTTTTCAGTCTATTTACGATAACTGTTTTGATTGCTCTGTCTATTTAAATTCTGTGAACCTAGGCAATCCTTGACCGTCATGAACGGAAACTCCCTCCACAGAGCACTGACTAGGCGGAGCATTTTGACATTTCTGGAAAAGGCTTTAACCAGGTTCAGGATGTGACCTGAGATTGGGATGGTCTCATGAGACTAGGTTTTCCAAAGTGGCTTTTAAGGATGAGGTCTCTGGTGTCGCTCGGGGTTCAGGGAGGCCTGACTGAGAGTGAGTGACGTTGAGAATGATGATGATAATGATGATAATAATGATGAGAATCGTTTGACAGGCAACGTGTCTTTTCAAACGTTGATGTCTGATCTGGAGAAAGCCCATGGCGAGAACGTCAACTTCTACTTTCCCAACAACATTTTCCGTCTGGAGGAAAAGGAGGAAAACAGCAAGTATGTGTTTCAGTTGCAAGATAACAAAAAAGGTCCCAAAAAACCTAGTCCCAAACTTTTCCCTCGATCCACATCCCAATCCCAAACTTTTCCCTCGCTCCACATCCCATTCCCAAACTTTTCCCATGTTCCACATCCCATTCCCAAACTTTTCCTATGTTCCACAACACAGTCCCAAACATTTCCCTCGTTCCACATCACAGTCCCAACCTTTTCCTTCGATAGGGCTAGCCCTAAGCCCTAAGCCCTAACCCTGACCCGTCCCTCCTCTGCAGGTATGACCTTCCGGAGTGGAAGCACCTTCCCGGCACCAACTTCCTGTTGCACACGCTGAGGGAGACGGACGGGGCGGGCGGGAAGCTGGTCCTGGATCCACGCAGCGTCCTCCAGATGGAGGTCCACGCCGTCCAGGCACACTTCAACAAAGGCCGCACAGAGACGGTCAGCGGTTCACACTGTCCCACACGCGGTCCATTCATCCATACGTCTTCTGATCCATAGTTTGTTCACAATTAGATGAACATCGAATGTCATCGATGATTGGCAAGTGGGGAAAATGCACATTGCAAGTTAGCTGAGGAGTCTTGTCTTTCACGCAGTCTTAAAAAAAAGGAATTCACTTTTGAAATGTAACACGAAATGTAACACAAGATGATCGTACAAACCATAACACGTTTTCTGTTCAATTGGCTCAACGTTTCAGCGCGAATAAGCGATACCGTCGATCAGATGAATAACATTAGAGGTGACATAATAATCACACCTTGTGGTATAATATGTCCCCTTTAACGCCCTCGCTGCAGATTGGTTCAGAGCAGGCCCTCCTCCACCACGTCCGCCGGAGGAAGAACAGCCAGCAGAAGAGTGACCTGGTCCGGGAAGAGGGGCTGCTGAAGATGGCTCCGGCTCTAGTCCAACGGGTCAACCGCGCCCTGAGCAGCATGGGTCTCCTCAACACCTCCCACGGCCCGGCACCCCACTGATGCTCATCGTCTGACGACACCCCCAAACGTACATTTTCGATCCTCTGTGAGCTGTGGATGACGGATAAGATCCCCCCCCCCCCGGTGGAACAACGGCACTGACGCAAGCGAGAAGAGATGCCCCTCTCTTGTCCCTCTCTCGCCAAATTCGGCGGGTGGCGAGCCTCCGGCTGCAGGCGTTCTCTACCTGGGGGGATCAGAACAGCGGGGGCAGCGGTTCATCAGCCGCCCACGACAGAGTGGTACCCTACACTGCCGAGACACCTCCTCCACCGGCATAACTTGACTACACCTCTCACACAACGACTACAACTATAGCTAGTTTGGCTCGTTCGGCTAGTACAATCTATTGACCCATGATAGCAAGGATTAGAGATGCTCCGATAGATCGGACGCCTGTCAGGATCGGCAGCTATTGGCCGGTCACGTGACGTAAATTACTCGTGCAGTTTTTTTCCCCCCTGCATGCGGCGCGCTCGGAACTTGCCAGCGGCAGCATTAGTTCTCCCGTCTACAACATTGTGCTGCACTGCCAGGATTACAAGGGGGCGCTGTAAAGTTGGCAAAGGAGGCGGTTTTACGTTCAGGGTCGTTTACTGAGAACTGCCGACTGAGTCACAGTCGGCAGAGGCTTTGGTGACCGCATTAACGCCTCGTGCCCACTGCCTCCGTCCGTTGACTGATCCCCATTGACTTTGAATGGGGACGGACGCGAAATGCATTGTGGAATCGTGCGCTGAAGGCTGTCAAAAAGTTGAAAGATTTTCAACTTTTTCGGCAGCGACGGATCCGTCATCCAATCAGATCGCGTATGCAAATGTGTGCAATGTCTCGGGCTCTGGTGACCCCGGAAAGCTCCCCCATCCGTCAGCCACGCCTTCCGACGTCCTTTGACTGACGGTGCAGTGGGCATGAGGCGTTAGCTGTATGTTTCAGTCAAGGGGGATCCAAAGAGGAGTATCAGAACCAAAAATGGTGCTTGTTGCCTATCCAGATTATAGATAAAATATATGTCAGATTCCCATTCCCCTTCCATTCTGTGATCGCCAGTGATCGGCAATCGGCAGATCTTGTTTTTGGTAATCGGTGATCGGAGCATCTCTAGCTAGTACTATCTGTAAGAGCCATTTTCCTGTTTTCCATAACCCTAACCCTGGGGTTAAGGTTAGGGTTTTATACCTTTTTATACCTGTGGGGGCACAGGTATAAAGGGTACGTCATTTGGGTTACCTCGGTTGTTTGACCCCGGAAGGGCATACGGTTTTTGACTGCTAGAAGCACCATATTTACAGTTGTTATGTTTCTGAGGATCTATATGAATGTATTCCGTATTCACATGCAATAGGTGTCATGGTGAGGAAATAAACGAGTTGCAAACCGGAGACGATCGCACGGATCATTCATTGCTTCACGCAGCTGCATAGTACAAACGTTTGGGAAACATCAACACAGCGGGTCAACAAGGTCAGCCAGGGGTCAAACCACACAGAGCATACGTATTGGATGTGGCTCCTATACTATCTATTGAATTCTCAGGAAGTTTCTCAGGAAGTTCTAAGCTTGTACCACAAAAAGGGGTGAAAAGTATTCATGCATACAATTTTTATTTCACCTCTTTGTACATACAAAAATAAAACATATACTTTTGCACCCCATCGCGCGTCATCGTTCACATTATATTACCACAGCGCGATCGTACCACCACGGTGTCACCTCAGGAGCTGGTGAGTGGCCATGTGCTTCTTCAGGTTCCCGTTCTGGGAGAAGTCCTTGCCGCACCGCGGGCAGCGGTGGGGCTTGACCCCGTTGTGGCTCAGCGTGTGGCGCTTGATGCAGCTGGCGGTGAAGAAGCGCTTGGGGCACAGCGCGCAGGGGAACGGCCGCTCCCCCGAGTGCAGGCGGCCGTGGACCGCCAGGTGGCTCTTGGTGTAGAAGCTCACGGGGCAGAGGGCGCAGCGGAACGCCCGCCCCCTCTGGTGCACCCGCTGGTGCTGGTAGTACCCCGACTTGCTGCCGAAGCGCCTCTCGCAGGGCAGGCAGCGGTAGCGCAGCGCGTGCAGCTCCAGGTGCGTCGTCAGCTGCTCGCGGAGGGGGAAGGTCTTGTCGCAGAGCGGGCACCGCGTCTCCTCGTCAGCCCCCCCCCGCGGGGCCCTCGGGGGCCCGTCCTCTCCCTCGGGCCCTGCGGGGGGGGGGAGGGAAGTCGGCATCTCCTCCCCGGCCACCCTCTCTCCAATACCCTCGCCCTCGGCACCTTTTCTCCTCTTCCTCGTCTCAGCGGACGCGTGCACTTGCTGCAGCGCGTCGCCATTCCCATTCCTCCGTCCCCTCTTCCGGTGCCTTCCGTCCACAGCTCTACTCCGGCACTCGGGCGGCCCTCGGCCCCGTGAAGGCGCCTGTCCCACGCCAGGTTCTGTAGTGGGAGGTAGGTGGGGTGGTTGAGTGGCGGAGGCGTGGGGTGCTGGCGGTTTGGGGGGGTTGGGCTGTAGGGGGGCGGTGGGGGTGGGAGAGGCACTGCTCTGGTGGAGGTGCGTCTTCGAGGCCGGCTGAGCCACGACGGGCCGCCGGCGAGGGGAGGACAGCCCGCTGCCTGGGGGGGGGGGGGGAGTAGAGCAGCCGAGAGTGAGGGGAGCATTCGTGACAGCGCATGTCAACGGATACTGCGAGCGAAGATATTGTACACATAGAAGAATATATTAAAACAGAGGAATGTACATCGTTGAGGGTTGGTGTGAGAAGCACAAGATCGTGTGTGTGTGTGTGTGTGTGTGTGTGTGTGTGTGTGTGTGTGTGTGTGTGTGTGTGTGTGTGTGTGTGTGTGTGTGTGTGTGTGTGTGTGTGTGTGTGTGTGTGTGTGTGTGTGTGTGTGTGTGTGTGATGGTTCAAGCTGTCTCATCTTGCCCGAGAGTGATTAGACTCAATGCCAGCCTGGGGGTCATTGAGTAATCGAAGCATACAGGTTAAACCAGCCATCCGCACACACCTTTGGGGAGATCTCCCTTCCTCCATCAAACTACAAACTCAACGTCAACCCCTGTCCCTGGTCATCAGAGAGGACAGTACAGCCACGTAATGCGCCAAGGGAAGACTTATACAGTCATTCATAGATATATCATTTAATTACAGAAAAAGGTATCACAACAAAAAAAGTACAGGAACCCACAGGAAGAGACAGAAGGCGACAACAAGAAAGACAACAGACTTTAAAATAACTCATTCTCCCCACTGTCTTCAGTCGAAAATAAAAAAGCTCATCGAAAATCGTATTTTCAAGGGCTTATAAGCCCCCCCTACCCCTGACAATTGGGACAATGCTACCCTGCGCGTGAACGCGCAAAAATGAGGGTTAGGGGTGAGGCCGGAGTTTTATGTGAAGGGGTGAATTGGGAATCAGCATTAAGCTCATGTCTGCGCCAAGCCACGTCTCACCTGATGCTTTTGTGGGCAAAAACTCCTCGGTGTGTCCCACGGAGCTGTCCCAGGAGTCCTCATCTATCACCACGAGGTCAGAGTCACTGCCGTGCTGCGCTTCCCAAAGATAGACCGCAGGGGCTTTGGGAGGGAGCGATAGCCTGGCCATGACTTCCTCCACGCGCAGCGACTCCGAGGGAGTCAAGATGATCAGCAGTGTTCACAATGAACACACACTACCATTGAATGAACACACACTACTATTCAATCAGTGTTGCGTATTAAGACAAACGCTTGGCCAGCAGATCCATTCACTCACAGGTAGAAATAAAAAATCATTCTTAAAGTGGATGCTGCACGCTGAACATGTTATATAAGACAAGATGGTACTTGAACAGGACATGTGGTTGCCACAGCAGCGATACAACATGAAACAAAATGACAATGTATAAGGAAAACAATGCTACGATTTATAAGAGGAAGGAAATAGACAAACAGAAATAAAGAGAAAAACAAATAGGCAGTCATGAGTTCAATATGGATAAGAAGAACCCATATTATTCTCCTCTGGTTTTGTCTTGGTCTCGTGGTAGAGTTAGGATGCATATTATATTCTTTACAGCTATTATTGTAGGCCCTGGTTCTTTAAAGATCTGATCTATGTCGTGTTTATTACGAGAAGCACGAGGAAATATAAAATATAATAATCGCTTATATCTTTCATTATATGAGCAACCGTAGCAGACATATGTAGCCTACTTTATTAATCCCAGAGAGGAAATGAAGGCGCTACATCAGCACACATAAAAAACAAGTTATATTAAAGTAAGAGACTATATAATATTCAAACGCCTATCATGAAATGCACATTTACATACAAGTTAGTTGACCCGAAGAAGACAACCCCAGCGATATTAGGGATTTTGTTGAATTGGCACACGGCCTGTTATTATCATTTTTATCACTGATACCATTAAAAGAATAAAATAATACCCTCATTAACATTACAACATTTTTTGGGGTGAGGGTCCCCCATCCCAACATAAGACCTGGCTTAAATAATCTTCATTCCCTACCTCGTCAATAGACAACGGAATCATTAAGTCACGCACCGACGCTGCTTGCCATAATTTTCATCATAACAGACATAACGTAATGGTCCCAGGGAGAAACTAGTGACCAAGGTTTTCGTTTAGCAGTTGGAACCAAATTTCCTGGTACATTATGTTTTTTCCTTGACGATCCGCCTAGTTGTCTCACACACCTGTCCCACAGGTGACATCTGGTGGAAGACGAATATCAATACAATAAAACCCCTGAAGCTGATTGGCCCATACTTGTAGTCAGTGTGGAGAACCGTAGGAACTGATCGCGCAGACGTCTCCGTCCAGCCCCCATTGTATGCGTCCACGTGGTTGACTTAAAGCAGTCCGTAGGAAGCGGGTATAAACGCATAATGGAACTCATGAGGTAAGCATTGGGCTGTATGCCTGGCTAAATGTCAGCAGCATCAACAGACATTCATAATTATCAGGGACTGCCAGTCAAAGCCATTCGAGTTTGTAGTGGTGCGTTCTCAACATGCCCAATCATTGACAGCAGTAGAGAGCGACCTCTAGCGGAAAAATACGGTACTGTCTCAAGTTAGAACTTGGTATGATATAGCATAGGTTAGGTTGACTTTTCAACCTAACCTAGGATAGGTTGACTTTTCAACCTAGGTTGAAAAGTCTCATAGACTCTAAAAGCACTAAGATTTTTTTAGTGACTTTTTAACCTTGCTAGGTCCAATCCACATTGTATACTGTTACTTTATAATTAAAAGATTACAAGTCTTCCTCTTCAGCTAAAAAGTTGTTCTGTAGGTTGACAACTTGTAGAAATAGGATTTTATAATATTTCATAGAAAAACCTCACTGTTTACATCCTGAGCACACCACTGGCAGCGTCACATCCATCAATAAGATATGGTCCTCACAGGCAGATTAGGATCCCAACCAAATAAAGGAGGACCTAATAGGGGTGTATCAAACATGGAGTGGCATACAACTTACAAGGGAGTAGCCTAGTTGCCCCCTTCCCCAACACCCGCGAAGGCCACGGAGAACCCTTCCAAAACGAGACTTTCCTTACGTTTTTTTTAATTGAATTTACAATATTTCCAAAAATATATAAGCAATAATAAACAATAAAATAAAACTATGAAACAAGTTGACAGTTACAATCAAGTAATATTAACAAACAATGAAAACCACAAATGTTCAGAAACTGTCTTAGCACTTGCCTCACCCGATCGAAAAGGGGTGACAAGAAGAAAAACGTATCTAATCTCATCCCTTCTCCCTAAATGATGGATCAATAATAGTTTAACAGCTTCCTTATCACTTATACCAAATTTTAAATATCAAAACTAAACATTAGTTATCAATAGTTTAAATTCATGCCAGATTGCCCCCCCCAAACCAAACCTGAGGGGTCCGGGCGTCTCCTCGTGGCAGCGGCCGTTCCCGTGCAGTCAGAAGCGGAGTGCCTACCCCTACACAAGTTTTACTTTTAAATATATCATCACATAAGTATTTGTCTTTGCAATGTCTGATTTTTAACATTTTTAATCGTACACGATTTTAAAATTGTATGATATCATAGTTTTTTTTACATGATTTTTCACTGCACATGGACTCCAGTAGAGTCACATAACCTGGTTGTTGTTCGTACAGGCCGGTAGCCAGCAGTGTCTCACCTCGACAGCTTCCTCTTCCACACCGAAACCATGAGGGCTCTCTGTCCGGGCACGTTCAGTTCTTCTCCCTCCTGGTGGTCCCATAATCTCACCCTAACTGATAAAGCTTCAGCCTACTGATCACATCTGTATTCAACCTCTCTCTCTCTCTCTCTCTCTCTCTCTCTCTCTCTCTCTCTCTCTCTCACTCACTCACTCACTCACTCACTCACTCACTCACTCACTCTCTCTCTCTCTCTAACTCTCCTCTCCCTCTCTCTCTCTCTCTCTCTCTCTCTCTCTCTCTCTCTCTCTCTCTCTCTCTCTCTCTCTACCTCTCTCTCTCTCTCTCTCTCTCTCTCTCTCTCTCTCTCTCTCTCTCTCTCTCTCTCTCTCGCTCCATCCACCCGCTTAGCATACACTCAGATATGCCACAGTGTAAAGCAAAACACACATGCACTTATACAAATGTAAAGCATGCCATACAGTGACTTTTACACATACAATTGTGTGATAATCTGAACAATCCACACATTTCACTTGTGGATGAGCAACATTTTGTAATAAAAATAGCATTTCCCAACAGTAATTTAATTTAGTTCCTCATTTACAGCCCCATACTATTGTAGTGCAACCGAAGTACTTCTTTAAAGGTTGATTTCCCGTAGCACATTGTATCTGTGTGTGGAATCTTGTGGTTTAAGTCTTTCCTTTCATGAGAAGAATGTCAGGGTTTTCTTTGTCACAAAGTGTGTGTTTACCCTTGGAGCCATGGTGGCACTCTGTCTTACTCGATCCCTTCATTTTCTACAGATCCTGGTTTGTCGCATGTTTCTGGAGAAATGTCTAGCCAAAGACCAACAACAAAAAAAAGTAGGATTAGTAGACATACTAGCAATACGATACAGTGTATTTGTAGTTCATTACATTTGCCTGGTTAAAGCAATTCTATTTTCATGTTCTCTCTTAGTTCAGGTAAAGGTATTTTATGATGGTATTTTTTCTTGGAATTTATTTGATTTGTGTGCCGCATTCAGAATCAAACCACATTATTTACTTGTTTGCTTCATGGTATAAACACAAACCCTGGATCAGCAACACTATATTCTAGTATCAAATAGCAAAGCAGTGCATTCCTGAAAGGAATCTGTCCGGGAATATGATTCAAATCTTTGTGTGTGTGTGTGTGTGTGTGTGTGTGTGTGTGTGTGTGTGTGTGTGTGTGTGTGTGTGTGTGTGTGTGTGTGTGTGTGTGTGCGTGTGCATGTGTGTGTGTGTGTGTGTCTGAGTCTGAAGAGATAACACACCATAATGGCTTTCATTGAAGTATCTCCATGTTCCATATCTCCAGAGTGCCACTGAACCATCAAACCCAGGTACCCGCACACTCTTCTAATCATCTCCACTTAATTCCCCTCCCCCCAAGACAGACAGACACACACACACACACACACACACACACACACACACACACACACACACACACACACACACACACACACACACACACACACACACACACACACACACACACACACACACACAATGTCACGGCAAAACACCTATTCCCATACACATCCACTCACGCACAGACACACGCACACAACAACCTCGGTACGATCTCTTTCAAAACTGTTTTATTTTTTCATGTTTTCCACATTAGAATGATTCTGGGGGAATTAATGGCGGGATGCAGGCTGGGATAGACATAAACAAACAAATAGATGTGAGGGCGCGTTTCTCTCTCCCTCTCTTTGCTAAGGTGCTCCGTCTGTGTGTAACGGTGCATTCTTCCGCCCCTGGGATGGGGAATATCCGGCCCAGCCTCACGCAGGTTGCAGATCAAAAGTTGGGGTTGGCTTTGAAAAGGCATTATTGGGATTGAGGTAATAATAGAGGAAGTGGGCATAACCACATGCTTGGGATTCTGTTAAGACGGTTGACTATGAAGGTTGCATACATAGGTCTACGGGCCTACAGCATAAATCCATGAGTCCATACAATTAAATGTTATCCCAAAAAGTGATTGTTTTATTTGGTTTGGCAGAAGTCTCATTGCAACAAATTTGATGGGAATACATTTTGGTAAATGCCAATGTTTATTGACAAAATACAATGAAACAATTCCAAACTGTTCTTCTATAACAAATAAATAATGGCTTATTTAATTATTATCTGATTAATTTATCTCCAATATAAATACCCAATTTTATATTCAAATATGATAGTCTTTTTTTTGTAAACAGTGTAAGGCTACTTTTTGTAATGGATAACAATTAAAAACATAAAGAGAATTGTGGATGGAAATTTACCAAGATTGCCACCAAACAAACACAGTAATGCTGTGTACAGTGTCTTGGGAAGTTCTAAAAAAGAATCTCAATATGTTACCCTTGACCTACTTTAAAATATCACATCTTCGAGTGGTACAAAGCGTTTATTTATATTTTTTAAAGTAGACCTATAGTCTCAACGTATAAAGTCAAGAAAACCCTCATGCTTCTATTTCTATTATTTAATAAACTTCTAGTAAAGCTCGCCGTCGCTGTTACACTCCGCCCCACGTGGCTGGCCGGTTTTACCACTTTTACGCGCGTCTCCGGGCGACATCTCCAAGACGCCGGACGCGCTCCGCTCCAGCACCCCCTGCAGCTGGCGGATGTAGTCGATGGCCGCACGGAGGGTCTCCACTTTGCTCAGTCTCTTCTCCTCCAATTCCCGCGGCAGGTGTTCCCTGAGCCGCGCGTAACCGTCGTTCACGCAGCGCACTCGATGACGCTCTCTCTCGTTGCGCTTCCGAATGAACGCCGGCTCGTAGGCATAGTCACACACCCCGCCGAGATCCAGATGATGTCCTTGGAAAGGCAGGTAGGCCAAACGACCGGTGACGGCTTGACCCGAGGCGTCCAGGTAGGTCGCGTCGAGGTGGAACGGAAGCGCCAGCGCGTCTTTGTAGCCTTGCGCGCGGCGCGTCTTGTCCGCGGACGCGCCGTGGTGGAGCGCTAGTTGCCGCCGGACGAACGAGAAGCGCTCCATTAACTCGGCGGTGTGACGAGACATCTTGGAAACACACACGAAAAGCACAAGTTAAAGCATAGTCAAGATTGAGGGCAGCTTCGATTCAGGGAACCTGCTAAGCATCCTCCTCATTTATTTATTTATTTAGTTATGAAACACCCAACCCAGCGATTCTTACCCCTTTAGTGTCTTCGTGAAATCATCCTCTTTCAAAGCTTTTTGCAAGAAATGAACGTATGCCGTTTAAGTTTAGTGATGTCTCTGAGTATTCGGGGCACAGATGTGATTCAAGTGACAAGCGAGGCAGCCTTCTTCTTGATATGGGGCTTTCTGGATGGGTGTGTTCTTGGGCGGAGATGAAACAGTAACGGCCGAAAGGATTTAGAGATCCAACCCTGGTAGGAGATGAAGGCGGAACAGCTTATTAAGCAGTCACAGTGAAATGGTGAAATAGTTACGACAAATAATAACGCTTTCATTGATGCCTCTTGATCTTTATTTGGCTAGTATTGCATTAATTCGTGTGGCTTTCTTAAGGCAGACCAAACTAAAATGAAACTTTACGCACGGAAACACAGAAATACAACTGTGTACGGTCCAAGCATTCAGTGGCCATTCATCTCAGCAGTTCCTATGAGCCATATTGGTATGATATGATTAATTCTATATAAAGTATGAGAAATGGGTCATACTTAATTGTGAGTAAATAAATAAACATTATTATCATTATTACTATGAAGATTATGATTATTATTATTAGAATTTTTATGATAATTATTATTATCATAATGATAATGATTATAATTATTATTATTTTTAACACTTTTCTGTGAAGGAGTGTGTTCTCCCATTCTGCTCACGCTACTGCGCATGCTCAGTGTAGTGTTCGGGAAGGCATCCTTGGGGTTTGTTTTCATTTCCTTGGAATTGGCTTTTCAAGTAATGGCGAAATGCTTCTTCGATCCACACAGAGTTGTGCCTCTCACAAAAGGTCGGTTACAATAGCTCAGCGAACCCAGCCCACGATGCTTACGACCACTTTAAACGGTGTGTTTAGCCACCGAGGCTAACATTAGCCACACTGCAACACTGAACGATAACAAGAGTTGGATGGTCTGTGATCGTAATATTGGCAATTTTTTTGCTGTTCTACTTCAACGCGGGTATGCACATTGCGTGGTTGTCCATTGTCTAGTATCCTATCCGATTATCCCTATTACGAAGTTAGTTTTGTTTTCCAACTCATGTCCTTCCCTGTGTCAGCCATGCAGACTCGTCGTTCGGCGTTACGTCGTAGATGACCTGGTAGAACATGGACAACAATTGAATACAGGTACAGCCTGCGTGTGTTCTGCATGCTCATCCCTCAACATTGACCCCGTTTCACTCGGTATAGTCAATGTAGATATACAGACTGACCCAAACCTCTTCCCCAACGTTCTCTGCAGGATGAACGACATGAACCTGAGTCCTGTGGGCATGGACCAGCTGAGTGTGACCTCCGTGAGTGCCAGCCACCTGGGTCTGCCCAACTCGCCCACACACAACCCCATCCCTGCTCCGGGTGAGTCCTCATATCTGTCTGTGTACTTGTCGTATGTGTTGCATTGCTAGCAGAGTACTATGATAGGATGGTCAAGTAGTGAGGGTATTCAACAGCCAACTGAATGATACTGGGTTCGATGAATGTGTGCGATTATTAGCACATTAGCATACTAACAAACTGACATGCTAGAAGCTACGTTATGGCATGTGATATAGCATTACTGCTTGATCAGCTATACCCTATATGCTGGCCCACCAGTATGCTAATGAACACGCTAAGATGCATGGGGATCTTAGCTTGTTGTCTTGCGTTTCTCCGGAGGTTCATGGTAAACAACACTGAAACGTGAAATGCTCATTTTCATTATATTATTTTCATTTGAATGTCTTGATTTTTGAACAGGCATGTCTGTGACCATCCCCAGCCTGGGTCCTTCGCTGGGGTCCTTGCCCTCGGCCCTGTCCCTCATGGTGCCCATGGGTTCCCTTGGCGACGGGAGGGGGGTGATGTGCGGCTTGCCCGACAGGAATTACTCCCTGCCGCCCCCTCCGTACCCCCATCTAGAGAGCACCTACTTCAGACACCTGCTACCGGGTGAGTGAGAGAGTGGCGGAGTGAGTGAAAGAGTGAGAGAGTGATGGCGTGAGAGAGTGACGGAGTGAGAGAGTGAGTGAGAGAGTGACGGTGTGAGAGAGTGAGTGAGAGAGAGAGAGAGTGATGGCGTGAGAGAGTGGCGGTGTGAGAGAGAGAGAGATTGATGGCGTGAGAGAGTGGTGGTGTGAGAGAGTGAGTGAGAGAGTGACGGTGTGAGAGAGTGTGACGTGTGAGAGAGTGAGTGAGTGAGAGAGAATGAGAGAGTGATGGCATGAGAGAGTGAGAGAGTGATGGCATGAGAGAGTGGGAGAGTGATGGCGTGAGAGAGTGAGTGAGAGAGTGACGGTGTGAGATAGTGAGTGAGAGAGTGATGGTGTGAGAGAGAGTGACTGTGTGAGTGAGTGAGAGAGAGTGGGAGAGTGATGGCATGAGAGAGTGGCGGTGTGAGAGAGTGATGGCGTGAGAGAGACGGTGTGAGAGAGTGAGAGAGTGAGAGAGTGATGTTGTGAGAGTGACGTGTGAGAGTGAGAGAGTGATGGTGTGAGAGAGTGACTGTGAGAGAGTGACTGTGAGTTTGTGAGTGAGTGAGAGTGGGAGAGTGATGGCATGAGAGTGACGGTGAGAGAGTGGGAGAGTGATGGCGTGAGAGAGTGACGTGTGAGAGAGTGGCAGTGTGAGAGAGACGGTGTGAGAGAGTGAGAGAGTGATGGTGTGGGTGAGTGAAGGATTGAAGGGGAGGGAGACGTTTCTGAGTGGAGTAATGGACAGAGAACATGAATTTGTGATCATCTTCATCGTCTTGTCCTTCCTCTTTATCAGTACACAGATGCAGCACAACACAATATTTAGAGAAGAGTACACCGCTGTGTCTTTATTTCTTCCTCTGCTCTCTGTGTCGACACACAGAGGACGGATCGGGAGCTCCCCACCTACATGGATAGTTTCGTACTGGTATAGAGTGGGGGGGGAGGGCCAAACCAGGGGCCAGCAGTTTGGTTCCCAGTGCGTTGACCCCGTTAACCCCTCTGTGCTGTTCCAGGGATCCTGTCCTACCTGGCCGACCGCCCCCCCCCCCAGTACATCCACCCCAGCAGCCTCAACATGGACGGCACCCTCTCCGTCCCGGGCAGCAACCCCTCCGGCCTGGACCCCTACAGCGGCCCCGGGGGGCCCCTGGAGCAGGGCCTGGGGTCCCTTGACGCGCGGCAGGTCGGCGGGCAGCCGGACGTCCTGCACCCGGGCGGACCCCACGAGCTGGACCCGGCGGGGCTGGCCATGGAGTCGCGCGTCAGCAGCCCCCTGTCCCCCGACCGCATGGGGGAGGAGCTGGCCCCCATGGAGGGGGTGGGGGTGGGCTCGGTGACGGACGGCCAGCAGCTGGGCGGGGGCGGGGGAGGAGGGGGAGGAGGAGGAGGAGGGGGAGGAGGGGTGGACCCCTCGTCCGGCGGGGGCATGCCGCTGCACGGACCCCCCGTGCTGGAGCTGTCGGTGGGCATGGAGCCGGAGCACATGGGGCGGCGGGCGGGGGGCGGCGGCGGCGGCGGCGGGGAGATGAACCCGGGGGTGGTCAGCGTGGTGCTGGCGGGCTCCATGGAGTCGGTGTCCCTCCACGGGCACCCGGGCATGGGGCTGGAGGTGGTGAACGTGTCCCCCATCACGGCCGAGGTCACCCTGGGGCCGGAGAACAACCTGGTGCTGGTCAACTCCAGCCTGCAGCTGGAGGACGCCACGTCCAACAAGGAGAACCTGGTCACCGCCTACACCATCTGTGAGTACGGGGTGGACGTAGTGGGCTGTGGGGCTTTGACTCCGAACTTCGTCATTTGAATATAATTCGAATATCAAAAAAAATAATAATATTCGAATATTCGATATTAGGCAGCCCTTAATATTGGAACCTGTTATGGGCAGGCCAAGAGGGAGGGACGTCGGAGAACCTGACGCAGTCTATTCATAATGTTGTAATGACCACGGAAGAGGCAGTGAATGAAGTATTGAGTAGACAGCGATTTATTAGAAACCTGATAAACCGTTGGAACGAGCAAGACCGGTAACCATAGCAACGCCGGTAAACAAACCTCGCGAAGCCCAATCCAGGTCTGACTGAAAGCATTTAATGGGCAAAATATTATTAATAAATATTCGAATATATTCGAATATTAATATTAATAAACAAACAAACTTCGAATATGATTTTTGTGCAAAAGTCAAAGCCCTAGTGTGCTGTGTGGTGACTCCAAGGATAAGACGTGACACGATCATCGCATCTGTGAGTGGATCTGTCAGTACTACAGGGTGGACTCCCAGTGTTGTACTATCATATTATGTCACTTTAAAAGATGCTTTAATGATACCAAACATGTACATACCGTTAATATTGTTATTATTTCTATAAACCGTATGCCACTTGCTAGGCTACAGGCCTTCACGTCATAAAAGGTGACATCCTCGTGTCTTGCTAACCTGCGATGGTCGCGTCCTCCTCTGAGCGAGCCATTGTGTACGACCGTAACGTGATGCTCTCTGTGTTGGGGGTCCTTTATAACCGCTGCTCTCTGTGTTGGGGGTCCTTTATAATAATAATACATTTAATTTAGAGGCGCCTTTCAAGACACCCAAGGTCACCTTACAGAGCATATAGTCATCATTTATAATGTGATGCTCTCTGTGTTGGGGGTCCTTTATAACGCGATGCTCTCTGTGTTGGGGGTCCTCTATAACGCGATGCTCTCTGTGTTGGGGGTCCTCTATAACGCGAGGCTCTCTGTGTTGGGGGTCCTTTATAACGTGAGGCTCTCTGTGTTGGGGGTCCTTTATAACGTGAGGCTCTCTGTGTTGGGGGTCCTCTATAACGCGCTGTTCTCTGTGTTGGGGTCCTCCAGGGTGCACGCTCTGCGAGCGCTCGTACACGTCGGACTGCCCCGAGCACGGCCCCGTGACCTTCATCCCAGACACGCCCATCCAGAGTCGGGCCCGCCTCTCTCTGCCGCACCCCCTCTGCCTACGGATCTCCGTCGCTGACGAGCCCCTAGGTGAGGAGGGGAGGAGGAGAGAGAGAGAGAGAGAGAGAGAGAGAGAGAGAGAGAGAGAGAGAGAGAGAGAGAGAGAGAGAGAGAGAGAGAGAGAGAGAGAGAGAGAGAGAGAGAGAGAGAGAGAGAGAGAGAGAGAGAGAGAGAGAGAGAGAGAGAGAGAGAGAGAGAGAGAGAGAGAGAGAGAGAGAGAGAAATTAATGGATATCTTGGCGGATACTCTTATTCATAAGATAACTGCGCTGGTTTTATTAGCCACTCTAACATAAGGCTACAAAATAACTTGTGCCTGTTGGTAAATAACATGCCCTAGAGATGCAGATACAAATTCCTTTTTTCATCCCAAACGAAATTATTGATTACAGTTGTTCATAGGGTTAGTCGGACTTATAATAGATCACGATTGCATCAGCAGCAACAGCAGAATGTATTAAGGTATTCTCGTGCATAATCTAAATATTTAACGGCTAGGTACAATTATATACATTTTTAAATATACTGTGTGTGGTATAGTGTTAAACGAAGGTTGTGTTTCTCAGGAGTGTTCGCACGGGACACGCACATCATTCCCCAGAGGACCTGCTTCGGGCCTTTGGTGGGACAGCATTGTAGTAACATGGATCTCTCTGATTGGCCGGAGAAGGACACGCCTCAGATCTGGAAGGTGAGCGAGCTTGTTCGCTGGTCCCTGATCAGTTTGGGTTTCATTGCTCTCAAATCAAAAATGTGTAATGTTGAATTACCGTTTTTAACTGCAGATGTACCACAACAATGTTCTGGAGTTCTGCATCGTCACAACAGACGAGAACGAGTGCAACTGGATGATGTTTGTCCGCAAGGCGAGGTCGGTCACACATGGACGTTAACTCTGATTGTATTCAATACCTCTTATCTGGTGGTTATGATAAGTTATGAGCCTAATAAACACACACTACATCTCATGGCTGAAGATGTTCATCGGTGCTTCTGTATGTGTATGTGTGCACGTTTCTTAAGACTATGTGCAGAAGAATATCTATTTAAACTGTGTGTGTGTGTGTGTACCGTGTGTGTGTCCATGCGTGTGTGTGTGTGTGTGTGTGTGTGTGTGTGTGTGTTTGTCCGTGCGTGTGTGTGTGTGCGTGCCTCTAGGACGCGAGAGGAGCAGAACTTGGTGGCCTACCCGGCCAACGGTAAGCTGTTCTTCTGCACCACCACAGAGATCCACCCGGACCAGGAACTGCTCTTCTACTACAGCCGCGACTACTGCCGGCTCCTGGGTACTGCTCTCTCACCTTTCTATTGGATCTAGTGGTTTATTCCCTTCCATATGTTGCCACCATATCGTTTTGGATATAGGGCACATGTGCCTCTCATCGGGCCAAGTGGATTTGGGGTTTGAATCCCCGTCGAAAGTGTCTGGGTCCAAACCCCAAAGTCTGTAATTATCCTTGAGCAAGACACAATAACCCCTCTGATTCTGAATCTGAAATCCCTGTCAACCCTTTGGGTAGATTGATTGATTGATTGATTTTATTTGACAGTTTTGATATAAAATATGAACAGCACTCTAAATGGTCAGGGATGACACGATAAAGCCAGTAGGCTTGTTCCATATTGGTCCCTGTGGGGCAGGAGGAGAGGGCAAGTAGCAGCTAATCACACATCAATCAGTCAAAAGAATTACACAGTTAAATACAAGTCACACACTTAATAATGATCATACTTAAGACATGCTTAAGATTGGCGTCTAGGCCAGGTAAAAGTGTCTGCTGAATGTACTAAATAGGGAACCAGGTTGTCTCTGCAGTTATTGACTAGCCTGGCTATTGGCAGACCAGGCTCCATCGTAGATTGCACGTTGTTCTGGGGAAGCTGCCGTCATTGTCTTCAGCACAAGAGACGTGATCAACGGGCCTAGTTCAAACGACTCTGTAGGCAATTGGCTGCTTGCCATCGCTTCCCTGTCGTCATTGTGTTAAACCAGCCAATAGCGCGCCAGGGGGAAAAGCCTGCTTTGTGATTGGCTCCCGCAAAAACGTATCGGAAGCAGAAAGAAATGCGTTGCTCTTCTCCAGACCCTCCTGCAGGGCGGACTCAAGTCGGCGGCAGAATGGGCGGGGCTGCCCCGTCTGGTTACTGACGTCCCTCCCTCTTCTTCCCCTTCCTCTGTAGGCGCTCCCAGGGTCCCAGAGGGGCAGATTTGCCAGTGTGGCAAAGAGTGCTCCTCCTTCACCGAGCTCAAGTCTCACGTCAGCGACCACAACCCCCACCCCCACCCTCACCCCCACCACCAACACCACCACCACCACCCCCACCACAACGGCCACGGTCACCCCCCCCTCGACCACAGCCCCTCACAGCAAGACCACCCTCATCAGCAGGAGCAGCAAGCCCAGCAGCAAGGTCAACAACAACAACAACAACAACAACAACAGCAAGAAGGTCACCATGACGACAAACTGACCAATGGGAACTCTAGCACGTCCTCGTCCCCGTGGGGCTGTCACAGCCATACCAACAACAACAACAACAACAACATTAACCACAACAACAATGGCGACAGCAACGACATCATCAGCAATGGCGACGCCCACGCCAACTCGTCCAATCCCAACGCGGCGCCCCCCCGGGCCAAGGCGGGGGGGCGGGGCCACGGCGTCCGCGAGAAGAAGTTCAAGTGCAGCATGTGCTCGCGGGCCTTCATCACGTCCACCAAGCTCAACGTGCACTTCATGGGCCACGTGGGCATGAAGCCGCACAAGTGCGAGTACTGCAGCAAGGCGTTCAGTGACCCCAGTAACCTTCGGATGCACCTCAAGATCCACACGGGTGATTGTACCGATCCTAACCGCGATTGAGTTTAAAGGGGACCTATATTATTTTTTCGTCTTTTATGACCTATAAACGTTGTTATAATGATTGATAGTCATGTTTAACCATACACAAAAAACGATGTCGATTTTCGGGAAACTCTTCCTCTCATCTGGGCGCTTTCAGCATTTTCTGTCAACGCTCGGTTTCGTCCTTCTCCGCCCCCTCGCCCCCCACCTGCCAACCCAACTCCGTTGTGATTGGTTACCTTCCTTGGAGCGCGCGCGCGGGCAGATTTGACCAGGCATATGGGGGCACGCCAGGAGTGCCTCTACGTAGATGATGTCCCGGAAGTGTGAACAAGTGAATCGCAAACATTGCCCCGAGTGTTTAGCGCTCTGCACAGCCACCCCAGACTGTCAGCAGGGAATACGTCGAAATGCATGTATGTCATTATTTGACACTTTAGTATGGTTAAACATGACTATCAATCATTATAACAACGTTTATAGGTGATAAAAGTCGAAAAAGCATAATAGGTCCCCTTTAAAAGTGGACATGTTACACCACCAGGTGTGAGTGTGATTAGCCGTTAACAAGCCTTTTGGGAAATCTGCCTCTCCTGACATCACAAGTGAGCGTGTCAACCTGGATGTCTGCTGGATGGATCAGTCTACCAGCCGACCCGGTAGACTGTAGCAAACGTTGCTCATCTATCCTTCGTATTTTCAAAAGGGCTTGTAACGGCTGAACACACTGTCACCTGATGGTATGATATTGGACCTTTTAAGATGAGGAAATACTTTATTCAACCCGGGGACGGAGTTTCTGGTGTTCCAGCTGCAAAGGGTGAACAGAACCATCCAACCGTTTGATTTGCACTGTACAGTAGATGCTTGGCCTCATTTAAGGTATTTAGTTGAATTAGATGAAGCCTTTGATCCTCATTCAAAAAATTCATAATAAGCACCAAATCTTGTAAAATTCAGACCGTTGCCATCATTGTTTTGGGATTTTCGTTCTGCTTTGATCGGATTTGGGAATAATTACGCCAATGTAGGGCAGCTCGATTATGGAAAAAAAAATCATAATCATGATTATTTTGGTCAATATTGAAATCACAATTATTCAAACGATTATTTTTGAGTTTGAAAACATGAATTCACTCAGCATGTCTCTCCCAAAAAAAACATTGTAACTGAGAACTTTGAAATTCGCCTTAAAGAAATACACAAAATGGTCAAAAAGAAAATGTTCCAATCTAAAATAATATACAGATATGTATCCAGCTGTTCTGCCCTTTCTGAAAAAATTGATCATGTTCATTTTGTGATCGTTTGTCGCTGAAATCGAAATCGCGGTCCAAATTCGATTAATCGGCCAGCCCTGCGCCAATGGCACAACATTTTTGTGGAAACACCAATGATTTATCCTCAACACGCGTATGAAGTGGTCACACTGTATACTTAATAATGGAATTATTATATTTGATCCATCTTGTGGTCTTCCAGGTCAGAAGAACTACCGGTGCACGGTGTGTGAGAAGTCCTTCACCCAGAAGTCCCACGTGGAGTCCCACATGCTCATCCACCAGGCCGGCGAGAAGCTCAAGTGCGGCCTGTGTGACCGCGCCTTCATCAGGAAGCACGACCTGCGCACACACATGTTCTACCACACCAAGTACGTTCCCTACTGCACATATACAGTCGATGCTCATATTTACTGTATTCATATTTACAGGGAGATAAGGATATTAAATCATTTAAGTACTTCTCTTACTTACATCAATGTTGTTTCTAAGTGTTGGTTACAAAGTGCTGTTAGAAAACAATATATATATATCAGTTGAAAATGTTTTAAAGGAATGCTTTTTTGTATGTATGGATATTTATGGATATCAAATTCACTGCATATGGATATGGTTATGGTTTTCCGTAACCGGAATCATCTCTAATATCTGGAATGTTCTCCATCTCTTCTTTACCTTTTTATTATTCTGCATTTCCACTCATCTTGACTTCATCCTAACACAATGTTATCTTTATCCGGTTAATGTTTAATTCATGTTCACCGTTTAAATGACAGCGAGCGTCACATCCAGTGCCCCAAGTGCGACAAGCACTTCCTGAAGACCAACCACCTGAAGAAGCACATGAACTCCCACGAGGGCCGCAGGGACTTTGTCTGCGAGAAGTGCCACAAGGCCTTCCTCACCAAGTATCACCTCACACGGCACCTCAAGATCTGCAAGGGGCCCAAGGTGGAGAGAGCCTCGCGGAAAGGACGGGGGGAGGAAGAGGAGGAGGAGGAGGATGAAGAGGACGAGGAGGAGGAGGAGGAGGAAGGAGAAGAAGAAGAGGACGAGGAGGAGGGGGAGGGAGAGGAGATGGAAGAGGAAGACGAGAGGGGGGATGGTAGGGAAAGAAGGAGGACGAGTAGAAGGGGAGGAGGAGGAAGAAGTTCCGAGAGACTTATCGATCCAGCCCAAAATGAAGACTGTGACTATGGTTCGGAAAAGCCCCTGTCGCCCCCACATTGACGACACTGTGCCTCATTGAACTGTTGTTTATTTATTGACTTTTGTACGGTACTCATTGTTTGTGTGATGTTATTTTTTTGTTTTTTGCCATATTTGGGAGACTTGTAACTGCTGTTAGAATATCTGTTTTCAGAAGTTGTCGTCAGTTATTATCTTTCTTCAAATAAGCTATTATTTGTTTTGTTTTTTCGGGGAGGCTATAATTTACTCATGAGTGAATGCCTGAATCAATAAATCCTTAGACGAATTTGACATGATATTGTTGTTTCAGTCCATTGGAAGAAATTGATTTAATACCGAATAAACCTAAAATACGTCGAATTCTTTTTTTATCTACAAACGTTTTAAAGACGATTTGGAATTAATGTATTTTGTTTTACTTTTATGTGTATCAATATACCATGCATAAAGCTCATGTGTACACTGTAACATGGTATGAGTTTATGAATGAATTCAAACTGGTACACAAGAGACCGGTTACGGGAACCGGATGTACATCGGTGCTGTCAAACTTATTCTTCCGGGTGGAATACAAACTATGCAGCGCCGCTGTTGTTTTCATCTATTTGAACGTGGTACGACTCTTTACCATTTAAAACGTGGGCTTTTGTATTTAATTTGGGAAAACTAGTATCGTACCGTGAATAAATGTTGATGCAATTCTGAACAAGACGTTCGCTTAAGAAGTTTTCTCTGCCTTGTGTGTCACATTCAGTGTTCGCTGTTAGCTCCCAAACGTTAGCATACACAGCGAGCTTTCCATTTTTAAAAAGACGTGCGATACATGTGCGGTGTGTTTAACCATAATCCCGATCGATTCCAGTTGTAGCACCCACGTATAAGCGACCCATGTGCTAATTATTCCCTAAATTCCTTCAAGACAGCAGAGTGTGAGCTGCCATGTTTACCCCGCCGCGGGAAGGCGCGTGCAGCATGATCGACAAGGCGATGCGGATGCGTCGGGAAGAGCAGGAGCGCCAGGTGGTTCTGGCCTGGGCCGTTCTCAACGTGTCCCTGGCCGGCATGATCTACACCGAAATGTAACCCCACTTCTCTAAGTCACGTAGTTTAGCATCGGAGATCATTACACTGTTGCTGTGTTATGTACTGCAAGTCCAAATGTCTTTCCCCCTCTCTTTCAGGTCTGGACAGCTGCTCAGCCGGTATTACGACATCAACTACTGGCCCATTTGGTACATTGGTGAGAACCCTTATTTGAAAGCCGTTCTTTTTATGAACGTTAATCATTCAGATTGGGCTAATGGTGAAATTATACCTTGTTCTCTTTTGCAGAGCTGGCCCTGGCATCTCTCTTCAGCCTCAATGGTCTGTTCGACTTCTGGAAGTACTTCAAGTACACCATGGTGCCGTCCACCATTGATGTCAGCCCCCAGCAACACCGCCTTCTGGGGTTAAGCAACTCTGGTATGATCCCTTCTCTACCACTATGGATGAATTTGACATCAGCCAACACTATTGTATTCTACGGTACTGGATGACATGCATAGCGTCTCCACTATGTATGCAAAACGGAAATCAATAAGGAAGAATGTAACCACTTCTATGGGTTAAAAATGGCTTTTTGAATATATGCCTATGCTTCGCATTCATAGTCTATTCCGGGGAAGAGTAATTGTCTAAATGTTTATAATAACCTACGTTCAGCGCAAGCTTCTTTCAATGAGTTGACTTCACAAACGGGGCTGACTTTGACACAGTCCACACGTTTACATGCAAAGCGTAGACTGCATACGGTTATTATCCAGTAGAGGAATGAACAAGCGTGTTTACCACCGTAACCAGGTCCCAATCCATCACAGGGACATTCCCGGCTTCGGTCCACCTCCATAAAAGTCACAATCACCCAGGTTTCCTTAATTTACATTTAGGGCATTTAGCAGACACTTTGATCAAAAGCGACTCACAACCATTCATACACATATTGACCCACCGACGGCGGAGTCAGCAATGCAAGGTGACAGCCAGCTCGTCAGGAGCAATTAGGGTTAGGTGCCTTGCTCAGGGACACCTCGGCACTCAGCTAGGAGGCGCTGGGGATCGCAAGCTACGAGAGCCCCAGTCGCCTCCACATTGATGACACTGCCTCCATTGAACTGTGGTTTATTTATTGACTTTTGTACGGTAGTCATTGTTTGTGTGTTTTTTTTTTGCCAAAATTCAGAGACTTTGGGAGAGGTTTAACCGCTGATATAATGTCTGTTGTCAAAAGTTGCTTTCTTCAAATAAGCTATTCTTTGTTGTTCTTTTTTGGGGGGGCTATAATTTACTCATGAGGGAATGCTTGAATTAATAAGTCATTTTACAAATTTAATATGAGATATTATTGTTTTGGTAGTCCGGGGAATTTATCTTTTGGGTTGGGACTTGTAACCTTTGGGTGACAAGTCAACCTTCTCTACCTCCTGAGCCACGCCGACCCCCCCTTCACCCCCGAACACCTCGTCCCCTTCCAGGCATCACGGCCTCCCCGAAACAGAAGCAGGAGAAGAAGGCGGACCCGGCGCCCGCCCAGTCGTACGCGCTGCAGGGCCAGAGCGTGCTGAGCTTCAGCCCCTCCCACTCGTCCACCACCAGCCCCAAGTTCTCCCCCAGCTGCGTGACGGGGTACACCCCCAGCCCGCTGAGCGTCTCCTCCAGTCCGGGCCCCAGCCCCGGCGGCACGGGGCCGTTCACCCTCCCCGCTTCGCCGGCCCAGCCCTACGGGAAGGTAAGAGGGGTCCCCCCCCCACGCCGATGTGTTGCTGTGTGCACCGTGTTTTTACCAGGGGGCCGGACGCTGTAGCTGCTGGGGTGTGTTTGACTCCCAGGCCAGGTCCACCCCTTCATCTGAGGCAATCTGCTCACCTCAGCTCTAGTTGTGACTACACACAGTTTCAACAGTAGTCCTTTAATGTCATGGGTCTGTTTCCGCTGTATTTATGCTTTGGGTTAAATGAGGATGTTTGGTTTAAATGATTGCAAGTGTTTGCTTACTTATTGTTAGCACATGTCGTCAGTGTATTTGCAGAGGATTTATCATTTGAGCCCTAATCTTAACATTTAATCCAGTGGCAGAGAACGATAGTTCATCAGTATTTGCCCATTATGATTTTATCTCCCTTTTATTGAGTGCTTTGATCTTGTACGCCGCGGTAGCATCAAGCGGCTGCATAAAGCCATCATACTAGTCACCCAGGTATCGATCCTGAACCCTTCCTCTCGTCCGTCGTCCCCCGATGGCGTTCCTCCTCCCCAGATGCTGAGCTACAGCTCCTCCCCTGGCTCCAGCCCCCACCCCAGTAGCATCGGGCCGGCCGAGGGCTCCAGCCTGCGCGCCCGCTACCGCACCCCCCCCTCGGTGTTCAGCTCCCCGGGGGGGAAGGGCGGCGCGGAGGACTGCATGGAGGACCAGAAGAGCCTGGAGCTCTTCCTGCGCTCGGAGGAGGAGAAGAGCCACCGCAGCCAGCTAGGTGACGCGCTCGCGGCCCGAGTGGTCGGCGGTTGTTGTTCAGTCCTGTTATGTATTCTAAGCACATAAGCTGCCCCCACATAGCCACTAGGAAGCAGGATCGAACACACAAGCTGCATTACCCTCACATAGCCACTAGGAGGCAGGATCTAACACACAAGCTGCATTACCCTCACATAGCCACTAGGAAGCAGGATCGAACACGATCGAATAAGCTGCAATAACTACTCCAGCCACAGATGGCAGCACCTTTTAGACAGGTGAGGAGTGCGGGGCCATTACTTCACACCGGCCACGCCCACTTCACATAGGCCACGCCCACTTGATCCGAAAGACAGCACGAAGTTCAGATTGAGAGAGACAGAATCAATAGGTAGCCCCACCGAGAGGACTGGGCCTAAGCCCGGGACTCGAAGTAGTGCACGATATTATTCTCAATACGCGTTGGATACAATTCCCTCCCTTTTGCTTCATAGTTACCATACCGAAATAGGCCTACTTTAACAAATAAAGTGAGTTAAAAGCGACCAAGGATTGGACCACTTTCTTCAGAAAAAACAGTCCCTCCAGAAAAATGTGGCGTTTTTTTATGATTGTTGCAGCCAAAAATCCTTGATTATGCGGCACGTTTTCTTAAAAAATTAGATGATGTATGCGGCATGTTTATGCAATTTTTCGATGACGTTCACGTCGCGTAATTACCTCACTTCATAACGTAACCATGGCAACAGGGGGAAATGGCTGCTTTTCTGTGAAGGAAACGCAACATTTTTCATCTTTCTGCTAAGATATATGTGACTTTCTTTTAAACGAGGGGATTATGAAATCATGCAAGCCCCGCATAATTTGCGCGGAAATCTGCAATTTATGCGGTAAAAGTGCGGCATATTTGAAAAAATGCAGGCCCAGCATGAATATGCAGACTGGCTGACTGGCTTTTCTGGAGGGACATGTTGTTGTGGACTTGTGGTTGCCCTTTTACAGTAGTGTTTAAATTAGGGAAAGAGAGTGTTCTCTTTTCTCTAGAGAAAAGACTATGGTTAACTGTTAACTTATTTAGTTTACTATTGTTAACTCAATTACTATTGTTGCATTTCACCACAGATTATTTTTTTTGATTTCATTTTTATGCATTTATTTCGCACATTCCTTGGGCAAGCTGTATATTTGTAGATAAATGTGACTTGTCCTCTTTAGATTAGCAAGTCATGATAAACAATACAACGAGGGTTCTTTCTTATTTCTGTGTCGGGAACATCACCTGTGGGAGGGTGGGGCGTAGTCGTGTGTATTTACTTTCTTTTGCCGTCCTTTTGCGACCTGCAGGGAGTCCGGAGGCTGTTTCCCCCGCCCACAGCCCCACCTTCTGGAACTACAACCGCACGGTGGGCGACTACGCCCAGAGCCTGAGGAAGTTCCAGTACCAGCCCGCCATCCGCTCCCAGGTGCCGTCGGCCCACAAGGATGACACGGACCTGGGCTCCAAGCAGGCCGCCGAGGAGGTCAGAGGAGAACGCGCTTGGTTCACATTGTCGTTTGTTCAATTACATTAAGAGAAGGGCGGTGGAAGGCTTCTGTAGGGGTATCTTCAATGTGACTTTAATTATTGAAAACTGCGTGATGCTTGACTCAACAACCAATAACCGTTACCACTTCCGTTTGTGAATTTATTGATTTAGTAAATTCCTCCTGTAGGCTCTTTGACACCAGAATGTATTTTCGGTTTAATCTAGTCTGGATTTAATTATTAAATGGAGGTTTGTGTGTTTTGTATAGGTCGTCAAACAAACGATACGGTAATTCTATCATCTCAGTTATCTCCTTCTAACATTTGCCTTGGCTTTGTCTGGTCAGGTGTGGGCCAGAATCACCACCAGTCGACCCGTAGTGGACCGCATTGACAGCTGGACCGCCAGGCTGAGGAACGTGAGTGTCACCACCGCAGTAGCACCATTCTTGATTTGGAGCCAACCCAGTTAAGCTGCTTTGTTGTGCTGCTGGGACCCAGAGTCTTGACCACCTCCGGGATGATTAAAAAAGTTAAAAGGCAGCTTCAAAAGGCCTCAGGAGCAGGGATTTTTAGGTACACAAATGATTACAATTTACACTTTAATCACACTTTATTGTATGGCTTGATTTTAAGGAAAAAAAACATACAATCTTTTATATTGCTTTCTATCAGTTAATCAATTATAACTCACCTAATTAGACCTTGTGTAGTTACATAATTATACATAATGTATTTACTTATATAATTAAATAAGTAGGGAATAAACTAATCCCCTACATATAAATGTAGGGGATTAGTTTATACATATCCGAGTGGCCCTGAATTTCCCGTCTTTTAATTTTCCTTCTCTGTTTCCAGTGGATCAATGACACCATCCTGGCCCCGCTGGTGAAGGAGACAGACTCCATCAACGGCCAGCTCCGGAGGATCGGCTGCCCCGAGCTCCAGATCGGAGGTACGCACTTTCTCAATAACTAGGGTGGCTGGTTAGCTCGCTAATATGTAAAGTTGTGCCTTTTTAGATCTCCAAAGTGCATCAACTTTAACTTCGGATACAAATTCCTACCGATTCATGCAATGTTTCTATTCAAGCATTGTAACTTTTGCTGACAAATGGTAATTGTGTTCTGATATGTTCTCAAGGGTTGGCCTTTGCCTGTGGCCTATATTAATTTCGAAAATAGAAAGAGGTACAACAGTAGATATGTGAACACAGTGATCCAGAACATAAAGTGCCCTAACAGAAATATAAGTTAAAATGTCATCATCTGTTCAATCTGTTCAATATCCATTTTTGACAAGCAAGCGTTTTTTGACAACACATCACATAGCCAGACACATCATGCCCACTCTTCCTGCTCCCTGGGTGTGCTTCCCGCTGTCCTCCACCAGAGGCCAGTATAAGCAGCCTGAAACAGGCGGCCGTGGTCAAAGCCTCGGTCATCCCCACACTGAACGCCATCGTCCAGTACTTGGACATCTCCCCCAATCAGGAGTACCTGGTGGAGAGGATCAAGGGTGAGTACATAAAGGCATGGTTGTACAAAATGTGTCAGAATGTGAATAAATGGGGCTTGGTGTAGTGGTCCAACGTGTTTTTCTGTGTTTGAACCGCTATGTCTGACTAGGTGTCCTTGCACAATGTGCCTAACCCCTACCTGCTCATTAGTCGGCTGTTATTATCAGAAATGTGAATCGAATGCGAACGGTGAAAGCCGAATATCACACAACACTTTAAACAAAGAACCTGGAATTCATTAATTTGAATGTTTTCCAGTGTTTGTTGTCGGTGGGATTCCTTCTCAGCTGTTGGGTGTCTTATGTTGATGCTTGTGATCTTAATGGCGTTTGGTTTCCTCCACACCAGAGCTGGCACACAGCGGCTGCATGAGCTCATACCGCTGGAACGGAGGCGGCAATCTCAAGAGCCGCAAGTGGGACACCGACCTGCCTACCGACTGTGCTGTGAGACACACACACACAACCACACACAACCACACACAACCACACCCACACACCTACACACTCACTCACTCAAGGTCTGGGTGCTGCTGTTAAATTGATGGCTTGGGTGTTTATTTCCCCCTCCCCCTCTCAGATTCTCACCCATGTGTTGTGCACGTACCTGGACTCCCGGTTACCCCCTCACCCTAAATACCCAGACGGGAAAACCTTCACCTCGCAGCACTTCAGCCACACTCCGGACAAACCCGGTGAGTGTGCCGGCCACGCACCTCCCCTCCAGGCCCCTGCCCTGGTGTCATAGTCCACTGGATCCTCAGAGTTCAAGGCAGCCTTCACTGGAGAAATCCAGTTTGAGTCGGTTTTGAGAACACAATTACTTTGGACACTAGACGGGGCACCTATGTGCTAGGGCTGGGTATGGCACGGTACCGCACAATTCAATCCCATTCGATTCTTTAGGTCTTGATTCGATTAGATTTCGATTCGATATTTATCCAATTGCTTCGATATCGATTCAATAATGCGTGCAGATGACAGAAATACCTAAATATTATTTAGAATGAACCATTTAAAATGAATTAACCGTTTCATTGTGGCAAAAAGGGAATACACCATTGTATTGTATTGTTCCTGAGCTGTTGCAGCATAAAAGTAATAATCATAACATGGGCAAATGTAAAAGGGCATGTACATTTAGGCATACTCGCCTCTAGATTACAATGTATGCTTCTTTTTATTTATTTTTTGGAAAATATTCTGAATCTAAATTGCCCCCCCCCCCCCCCCCCCCTCCCTTCCTGAATGGTGTATGCTTGCCAACTGTGTTAACCACTACTATATATTCAAGATCTACTCTGTCCATGCTTTCAAAGAATGCCGTCGAGCCACGCAACGGGCCCATCAGCTGCTCCAGTGGAGTATGATGGCACTCCATTAGCTTTCCTATGGGACATTGTCATGCTCACATTGAATCAGTGCCATGGACACGGGCCATTACAGCTTTAGATGGAAGGCCATTTGGCTGGGTTCACCGAAAAGGCTGACACAGCTCTATCACAGGAAGAATCTGTTAAATATAGTGTTTTTACAGATGGAGATAATGAAACGAGTGCCTCGGTCTATAAACAGTCTCTGACAGTTCTATACCTTTCTGTGTACATTGCAAGGCTTTACGGTAGCATTATCTCCTGCCTGTCTGAGTGATGGTTTCTTTCATCCCGGTCCAACCTAGACGTGACCAACGAGAACCTGTTCTGCATCCACCAGAGCAGCGCCAACCCTCCCCACTACCAGCTCATCTACCAGGGCCACGTGTACAGCCTGCCCAAGGTGAGCGCTCCCTCCCTACAATGCACTGCTTGCAGATTTACCATGGCCCTTTTTAAACAGTATCGTAAAATGCATCGATTTCTTTGAATGTGGGAATCAAACCGCTAACCTTTGCAGTAGGGCTGCTCGATTAATGGAGAAATCATTATCACCATTAGTTTGGACAATATTGAAATCACGATTATTTTTGAGTTTGAAAACATGATTTATTTATTCAGCATGTCTGTCCAAAAGAAAATAGTAACTGAGAACTTTGAAATTTCTCCTTAAAGAAATACACAAAATTGTCAAAAAGAAAATGTTAAAATCTGAAATAATGTACAGATATGTATCCAGCTGTTCTTTCGTTTTGAGATCGTTTGACGCTGAAATCAAGATGGAAATTAGATTAATCGCCCTACTTTGCCATGTTCCTTCTCAAGGTTCCTAGTTCCTACACTTGTATTAGATTTTTCTTGCTGTTATAGTCTTAAGGGGTTATAAAATGAGGCTTCAGAGACCGTCTCTATGATTAAGGGCTGCACAGAAATACAATTTACTTAATTGAGATGGAGGTATAAACGGCAAGTCAGATCTTGCTGTTGTTGTGATGATTATGAAGTGAGTGAAAATATCCGTCTCCATTTTTACGCCAACAGGGCAGGAACAACCTGTTCCACACGGTCCTCATGTTCCTCTTCGTCATCAAGACGAAGGAGTCAGGGATGCTGGGGTGAGTTCTCTAGTTCTATCTAGGGCTGAACGATTTGGGGAAATAATCGAATTGCGATTATTTTGACCAATATTGCGTTTGCCTTATGTTGGGTATTATTCACTAAAAAATGAATAAATCATTCTTTAGAATGATGACCAACACAACATCGGAAGCAGTCAACATAAAAACTGCTCTTTCCTTTAGGCCAGGCGGATGTGTTGGGATTAATTTATATTATAAACATTCTTTATTTAACTATTGAATTGTAAAATAAAAATAAATGAATCGTACCGATTTCCAGTCAGTAACGGTAACAAATCACTTTTTTCTCTTTTTTTTTTTTAAATCGCAGCCTTTGCGATCTGCATACCACGTTCTATTTCATCGCGATTTCGATTTGAATTCGATTAATCGTTCAGCCCTAGTTCTATCCTGTCCGTCACTCACTGAACGGTATTCACGTCACTTGGAACTAGAATGAGAAAATAACTCCCAACGAAACGGGATCAGACTTAAAGTTTGTACCTGTGAAACTGATTTGAATCGTTTTTCTTGGCAGGAGAGTGAATCTCGGCCTATCAGGGGTAAACATCCTGTGGATATTTGAGGATTGACGCCCTCCTCAGCGGGTTTTTCTCTGAAGAATATCAGACTTAAGGACTCTGGGATTTGAGGGGGGAAACGTCACCATTTTAAGGACACTCGAAGTCTCTCTCTCTCTCCCGGACCCCTGATGGAAGAGAATGGAGGCTCTTCCGACTGGAAGGGACTGCGATGTGTTTCACAGTAAAACAAACTACAGTAACAATGTCCTTAGCGGTGGAAGACGAAACCGCACCACTGACTCGCGGTTAGAACTCTGAGAAAATGCTTTTGAAATGATCATGATGCACATTTATGTGTACTGTTGATCCAACACAGCAAAGTTTTGTTTGTGCAACCGGTTTTCTAAGTATTTTCACGAATTTACCAAAGTGGGATTAATGTAAATAATGTACTACTTTGTAATTTGGTAGCTGGACAACATCACGGGTTATCCCCCTTGAATGTAAATATGTGTGCAGTCGAAACATTTTTCTTTTTTTAAAGATTGCGCCTCCTTTTTTAAAGCTTACTCCAGCTGGCAGGATTTGTTTGTGTCTATAACCGATACTACAGCTATTTTCGTCCAGCAGTTTGGTTACGTATGGTAACACGGCTGGTAACCCCCCTCACAGCTCTGTAGGCATGGAGGTGCATCGGCACAAATGCTTATTCTGCATGTCTTTCGCTGTATTGCAGGTAATATCGCACCTAAAGAGGAATAACTTGATCATTTGGGGGGGGGGGGGCTCCAAGCAAGCAAGCGTTTACGTCAAAGACATTAGGGTCAGATATATTTCCGTTGCATCCCTTGGCTGACTCCTATTTGGGTACCTCGGTAAACATTTTACCAAGCAGCTGTCACTGTTTGCATAAAATTTGAATTTCATATGCTTTTGTTTGTTTACCATAATGCCATTTTATAGTGTGCAATAAAATCTAAAAAAGATGAGTCTTAACGGTTTCCTTCCTACCTGTTGTGTCTGTTGGCAACCACATGGGAGCGCTGAAGTACTTTTCAGACTGAATAACCTTTTTATTCTGGGACCATTCATCTTTAGGGATTATTGTTGACCGGATGAAGGTCACCCTAGCACACGTATGTGAATATATATGTGGTGAATGCAGTTTCATACTGTGAGATGGACGAGAACGCCTACTTAGGAAAAAGGCTGAATTTCTCAGCCTTTAGATATATAGAATATCCTTTGTATACTCATGTCAAGTGTTATCGGTGCCTAACATCGCACCAGAGTTGGAAAGAGCATTATAAGGCATCGTTATATTGTAGTGTTTTGTTTGTAGTTATACATCATTAAAAGCATTTCATTTAGCACACACTGACTTTGTAATTCACTAATTGATGTAGTCAAATATCTCACTATGAATGTTAAACAATATAATACTTAAATATAACGACATCACACTTCTCTATGTTATTTAAATTGTATTCTCTTAATGAATGTTCATGCGTGGACAGTTGTGACGTGCGTTGAACTACAAAGACCACGATGCATTGCGGCGTATCTTTCCTCCACTCACATCCGCTCGACTCTTTTATCCGCGCTGCTGGGAAAGGAATCAGTGGTGAAACAGCAGCGATGTCGGTGCAGGTTGTGACAGCGAAAATGGCCGAGGTCGAAGTCAAAGACGAGCCTAACAAAGAATTACCTGCCGGCTCCCCGGTGACACCGAGCTCGGATGATAAAACCCTTGCCAAAAACGTGCCACATGACGTAGGCTCCTCTGCCACGACCCCCACGATCGAGCCCTCCGTGAAGGCAGACCCGAGCCCGGGCTTGCTCACCCCGAACCCGGTGAAGATGCCGCAGTCGTCGGCGATGAAGCGGCCGGAGCCGCAGCAGAACGGCGGGGATGCGTTTGTCAACCGCGACGGGACCGTGGCGGAAGCCCCCAGGATGAAGAAGGTAAAGCCACTCATGTCCAACTCATTGTTATTTATTTTAGGGGTGGTGGGAGATGTGTGGGTATTAATGAGAAACGTGTCGTCCGGAGACCACCACCACAACACTGCAATGGAGGCTCTCAGGGAGCCCAGGCATTGTGTGTGTGTGACGGTCGATGTGCTAGCAGGCTAGCCCCAGCTAAGCTGATTGAGTCGTGTCAGTTTTTCTGGGCTGGATTGGAGGGTTACTACTACTCCTCGAATGTTTTGTGTTATGATTAAATGGATGAGATGAAATTAGGTGGATTTCCACAATGCTGCCAGCAGGCATGGTGTTGAAAATGTTGTACAGATGCTTATTGTTAGTACCCCCGATTTTGAGTGCGATCTGCCTCATGTTTGCTCTGACTGCACTGCGTTTTATGAAAGAAACGCTGGAGCCACTCAATGGAAAGCAGAGCTGTCACACAGATTGAAGACCATGTGGCTTCTCGCTTTTTAGCAAATGTCAAACGATACAACACCAAAGTTCAATTAACCAACTTGCATGTGTGTGTATATGTGGTGGGGGGACGCTGACTGTTTAATGTGACAGTCCATTATTCATACTCGACTACATGTTCCTTTATCCCCTGCAATGTGTAATAAGCCCATGTACGGTGCAATGAACTGGTGTTTTTTGTCAACTGGCAACCCCACAACTGGAGCAAGTAATCTGTCAACCTTTTAAAGCTTAGTTCTCACAAACCTTATGGGGCTTAATGGTGATAAGAGTAGACTCTCTATCCTGGATTAATATAGTTTACACTGGCTGGATTTCTTGGCCAAGGTCCCTCAAACTACTGTTGTGCATTCTGGCTGCTTAACCATTCAGCACATCACACCATTCTTATCAACATACTATAAGCTCATAGGAGTAAAGTTCACTTTTCGATAATGGACCCTTTGCAGATCAAAGCAAAGTACAATATCTTAAATTAATTAATGTGACACTTCTGGTGATATGTACAGATAACATTCACAGCATATACATGGGCAACGTTATTAGCGAAGGATATAATTGGTCTTTGTAAAGTGTGAGTCAGGCGTCTTGTGGATTATTTACACGATACACCCCTGCCAAAGAGAAAACACATTTTGACTTGGTTAGTCTTAACAGAACTAACAGAGACTTTAGTCTCTGTTAGTTCTGTTAAGATATGTTCCCTTCATCTGGGCCATTGAACTACTACAGGGTAGTTTTATGGTATATTGGGTCATTAAATGACATTCAAGGTTTTTGAATCCATTTCATGGGCATATTCCCTACCGGCTGAAGTATGTTCAGTGAACCAACTTCACTGTTTGCATGTATGCATCAATACCACTTAAAGTATAGGTCAATACTTGGTGCTCCAATCCATTACTAGAACAGTATTGAAAAGAACGGTACTTCGAACAGTAGTTGGTGGATTTTGCAGATAAAAAAAACTGTGTGGGTGTCACATTTGGATTTATAAGGAAGAGTCCTGTTTTGCTGCATTTTATAAAGCAAAGTGATGGATAGCCACTCAGACTAGGCCCATCTAGTATGGTGGCAAGTATCACCAAAGGTCAGCATTGTTTCTGGTCCCAGCGGCAGACTAGACTCACCCCCTCACATGGAGCCTCGCTGGCTGTCTCCATGAGACACAAGCGCTAGGCTAGTCTGAGAATGGAACGCACCAGGTCCGAGGAACAGCGGAACACAAGGTTCCACGTGCACAGTACCCTGGCAGTCAGGAATACTGATGCTAGCAGCTGGGGCAAAGAACTATCAGAAGGAAAGGCCCACATTTGGATGATTGAAGAAACCAACTTCAAATATTGGACCGAGGTATCCATGAATTCTTTTGATTTTGTGATGGTATTTCTCATTAGACTTGAGGTTAAATCTTTTCTCGGAAATCTTGCATCTCTTATTGGTGGAGCTGTTTCAAATTCTTAAAACCTACATTTGTACTGAATATGTTGTGTGTATATCATGTTGTTGTATCAGTCCATTCATTAAGATGAAAATGTCAGAAATTCCTTTTTTGTAAATCACAAAGGAGCTGTGATCGACAGTGACGATCACATGCCCCAGACTCAGAGTTTATCTCTGTTAGACCACCATCCATTATATTGATGAAAATAGAAACGTCAATGCATTGGCCTGTTCTCCACAACCCGTTTGAACGCAAATCCACTTTGACTGAAGGTTGCCGTGGTACTATTTTTAGAATGCAGTGCATTGTGGGATATCTCCTGCCTGTGCATAACATTATAATGTAAGGGCATAGGCTAACACTGCAGGAAAGGGCAGCTGGACCAGCAGATGAGATGATGATGTGGATTGTGGATACACTGGATGGATGGTTGTGGATCGGCTTAGACCATGCCTTTATCATGTCAGCACATGGAGGGATTAGGGGGCCTGCTCTCTGCTGTAGGTCTGCCCAGATGGGTCTTTAGCGACCGGGTGATGAGGGGTTGATGGAACCCACGGGACTTAGTTGGCACACATACCTCCAGTCTCAAAATATTAAACTGAGCAGAAACGGGGATAAGTACATGTCTGTGTCGGGCCTTGGTCGGACTGCTGTTTTTGCGCTCAAAGTGCTTGTTTTACTACTTGAACTGGGACTTGTATCTTGGCCAGCGTATTGCAGTCGAATAGTCTGTACTTCTGACAGGGACACCTTCTTTACGAGGCAGGAATGAATCCTGCACTGTGCAGCCTAGAACCACTATCTACCTAAACCAAACTGCTCCCTTCCATGAGATTCTTGGCCCGGATCAAACCACTCAATGTATACAGAGAGGGTCTGTCCATCCCTCATGGCATGTAATGTCATCTGCTGAGCTGCAGTTACTAATGAGGCAGGCTGACTAGACGGGCTTAAGGCTGCACCGATACCCTGCCTTTCCCTTGTGCACAAGAAGAGCTTCTGTGCCTCTAAAAAATAGTGTGGCGTCCTTTTTTGTCACCACATTTCTGCCAACCACCGAAGCGGTGGTGGAAAACCCGATAGCCAGGCACATTTGAGAGTCGTAATCTTAGATTCCCTCTAGTAAGACACAATGTTACCTCATTTAGGTTCCAGGCATCTCTCTAATCAGGGTTAGAATTTATGGAATACTGAAAGGCTTCAGTTAAAATGTAACACAAACTTGAGATGGTTAAAGTGAAACTCAAGCTTATAATACCTACATTACAGGAAGAACAAGCTAGACAAATGCAGATTTACCCAGATATAGGCCTCATGACAATGAATAACTTTTCCGAAACTAAATTCCCCTTTTTAAAGATTTGTTTTGCAGGTGAAATTGTAAAATCGAATAAAGAGAAGGTACATTGTCGGTTTGTGAGGAAAAGGGCTCAATAGCTTTATCTCTGGATGTGTCGTTGAGTACTTTTGTACAGCCATGATGTTGAATAAAGAATTGGGTTTACCACTACTAGCTTGTATCTGTTTGGTAGGCCCTCCCCCAACAGTTTTCCCCTCTACTTCTTCTTCTCTGCTCATTGCCAACGGCTCCTCAAGACAAACGTGTCACTTCCCCCCCACACACGCCCTCCACTCCCTGTCCAGTTAGTGTGACTCATCCTGGAGAGACCACACTGGTCTAGCTTGTGTCTGTGCACGTGTATGCATGTATGTATGTATGCTCATGAACTCGTGGCACGCTTACATTTCTCCGGGGGATCTGCCTTCTCTCATTGGAGTCAAACTGGAGCAGGCTGTAGTAGAGTATGGACGCAGATGCCTCGCCAACCACACACTATCCTCATGCCTCTGTTATGTTGGACTCTCGTCTATTTTCAGTAAAGTCCATTCAATTCTCATTCCAAGCAAATACGTTTTCAGTTATTTTCACTGGAAGTCCATTTTCATGCTCCAGTTCAGTATTTGGCAGTTTTTTGTCTGACTAAAGTCCACTCAAAAGTGGACTTTTTAGTCCAGTTCATTCCTAAAATAATTCGAGAAATGTTCATTCCAGACATAGATTACCATAGAAGAAGGACCGAGAGGGCCTTCAGAGACTAGCAGACACATTCCTACACATGTATGTGTGCCCATTACAGCTTCTCTGTGCATGGTGCGTATTGGCAGGGTGTAGGTAGCACCACTGTGTAAAGCTTGAACCCTGCCGAAACCCCTTGGAAAGCCTTCACAGGGAGAAGATACTCTGGGCAAGAGAAGACCCAGAGTATCCATTATTTTTACTCCGTATATTCCACTGCCACAGTACTTTCACACCAATTTCTTCATCACATTGAAGCTGTGTGAACATCTTATGACAGTTTATGAAATATTGTGTACATTCCTCCAACTTTCCTCCTTTTTATTGTCGTGAGGCAAGTTCAATAAAATGTACATCATGAGAAAACTATTTTGGACCCAAACCAAGCTTGCATATTGTTGAAGCCCTTCCTATATATCATCTGCATATTAAATGCTTAAAGGCATGTTTACATCAGGAAGAGATGGACTGAGTGCAGCCCTTTCCTGCTGTTACGATCGCATGACAGAGTAAAGCAGTGGGACACCACAGAACGATCGAGTTAGCAGGTTACACTTTAAAAACAAGCACAGGGTTGTAGGTTAAAACTCTCACAGAACAAGCACACCAGGTCCAGTACAGACCGGATCAGACCAGCTGAAAAAAGCCCAGCCACGCAATAGTCACACATGGATGAAGCTTTGCAGAAAGAAAACCCGGTCACTCCTGCATGTGACGCTGTGCTGTTTATTAACACTGCGTGCTTGGTTCATTTATGTAAATGTGTACCAGAAGTTAAGCAGAGTATGGCTTGGTTGGAAGGAGGGCTTTAAACGTGGCAGGGTCCATCCGTTGCACGGGGACAACCAGACCCGTAAATCTGCCCGTAGTGTGCCCTGTTGAGATTTCACAGGGCCTTGTTCTTTCGCAACTCCGCAAACTGTTTCAGTCCAGACTGTTTCTATAGTCAGACCAAAAAAAAAAGAAGTACCCTTTTATTTATTCGAATTACACTGCCACAGCTGAAACATTAGAGCCTGGTTGTTAGCACAAGATGATACACCCGTCTAGACTCGACAGTGTGGTGTCGTTAGTGTTTGTGACTGTGTATTTTATGTGGTGAGCGACTTCAATGTCTTGCACGTAAAGGAAACGCGGCGCACACGGATGCAGCAACAGAGGACTCAACAGCTGTGTTTCTTTCCTGGTAGTCGACTCCACAAACAAAACGCCAAACTTCCTTCAACGTAACCCGACGAGGCCGAAGAACAAGAAAAAAAAGTGTGGAAACGGATAGCGGTGCCATTGCGTAATTCCTCTCTTTTTCCACGTAGCCACGCTGGGACGAGATTAGACTCGGCTCGCTTCCCCCTGACTGAACCGGCACCCTAGAGGAGGGACGTCGCTCTGTTCTCAACAGGCCATGAGGGATCCGTCAATTAGCTCTCGGTTGTGATCTCCCGCCAAGTGTCTTCCCCTCCCTTATCTTTCTTCTCTTACTTTTCACCTTCATCACCTTCATCACCTTCATCGCTTTCTCTTCTTCTTTGGTTTTCACTCTCAGTCTTTTATTCCTCACCCCGACTCACTCAAACCTCCAGGTAACACATTCATACAATTTCACACAACTGACAGGCCCACACACTCTCTGCCTCTCTGTCTCTGTCTCTCTGTCTCTCTGTCTCTCTCCGTCTCAATCTCACTCACTCATAGCGTTCTGCCAACTCTTGCTGTTACCGTGTCCATTTTTAGATGTTGTTTATTATTCACAAAGCGTAGGCGTGCATAAGAATCACCCATCCCTCGCTTTGGTCATCAGTATCCCTCCAATTATGCATGTTGTCCTGTGCTCACTGATGCCACATAGTTATGGCGTGTCTTGTTTCAAACCCCGATCTAGCCTTGGTGTATAGTGATCCGTCTCGTCCAGCTAGCCTATGCCAAGTAAAAGACGGTCTAATCAATCAGTTTCCACTATTGACAAAGGGACACTTGAAATGCAGAGTAGGGCTGCTAACTAAGGCCATAGCCCTCTGTAGATGGCGGAATGGATTTTTCTTCTACATGCTTTTCACTAATGAGGTGCACCCAATAGAGATATTAACACACTCGCGACTCGCGGCCAAATTCACGGGTTCAAAGATCTAAATGGAATTCATTATCTTCAACATTGTAATAGGTTACCATAACCAGATCTCGTTAATGGACAATCCAAATCATCCTTTGCTCTTCTGATCTATCTTTATTTTTATGGTTCATACTTCTTTTGCAGCACGGCATTTGTACCCAGAAGCGGGCTTCATTCAAACTACGTTTAGTGTCGCAATCTAAATAGAATCGACGTGGTTTGCGATGCGATCTGGGTCCCACGCTTTACAAACATCTCCTGTAAAACGGTCTGTGTGTTGTATATGGTCGAGAGGAAGGAATGCTGAGAGTCTACAATTAAACTAAGAATAGGGTTTTCACTGAAGCAAGAGGAAGCTAGTGTGATGGCTCTAGTTTCTGAGAGGAATGTTTGTGCTACAGGATGTGCTGAGGAACACACTCTCACTCATTCATTGTGTGGTGGGCTGTAGGAGGATCATTGACTTTCATGCACGCCTTTGCTGATTATTGACTCTCTTGCTTTATGTGGTCCAAAACACCACTGCAAGTTAAGCAAAGGCCATGTCAAGCAGAGTCACCTTGGCCTGCTTCCGTCTTTATCTTATTGTCTTTGCTATAAACAATCAATAAATCCGTAAAAGGATTATATTATTGCTTCGTGAGTCAAGTGTCTCTTTGTTCTATCTTTTGATGCCTACCATGAAGAACACTTGTCAATCCCCCAAGATCTGCTTCGATAAAGGAGTAATTCACTGTAATACAATCAAAAAATGTAAGTCAAGTGGTTCTTTTGACACTATCATTTTTAAGTATTGCCCCCACATTGAGGTTTTCATCCCTTTTTCAAGAGTCTTCGCACCTTCACACGAACGCAGTCATTTCTTCTTAAAACGTTGGTTTCGGTGAACGTTGAATGAAACGACAGAGCTAGCACAAATCCCCCCCCCCCTGTGGGATCCGGGTCCATCTCCAGTGTCGAGTTAAAATAAGTTGTAAAAGCCCCCACTCGTGTCATATACACGTGTTTCGACATCCCCAGTATCAGCGAGCAGGAAGTGAGTAGACCAGGCGAAACTGCCCACCCCGCGGAGCTGGCACCTGGCAAGGAATGCAGCTCAACACCACCACCACCACCTCCACCACCCACAAATAAAAAGCCCTCATTGTGTTCCCAAAGTGCTGGCTCACAAAGGCCCCCAGCCCCCCGACCCCGTTTCCTTTCTCCACCTCGTCCCGAGCCCCCAGTGGGACGGCAAGTGGGGGACCACCGTTAATCCGACCCAAAGCTGTGTCTCGCTGCGGCCAACCGGTACTCCAGAGCACTGATCCATGTATAGGACATGATCCCATGCATCCCATATGTCAGTTGCGACATATGACAATTCCACCTGCTTATTCGGGAAATCGAAATGGTTTCCTCTCTTGGGGTTGTGTGATCCTCAATGCTAGTCGCTCGTTTATCTGGTCATTAGCGAGTGAGGTAAGTGTGTATGTGAGTGACGAGTTTGGCTCATGGATACGGAAAAGTGTTGCATTCACGACTTTTTGTCGTGAGTTTGCACCGAAACCCTGTTACGAAAACTCAGACACAGTTACGTTGCGTTCCAAGCCATCGTGTTCGGGGTGGTCAGGGGGACCGAGTCTAGCTTCTAAGGTTTTGGCCCTACGCCCCCAGTCCAGAGAATAAGAGAAGGAGCAGTACGGTTTGAGCAAGGGGAGAGTTGATGCAGATAAAACTACACTAATGTTACTTCATCAACAAGGTGTGTGTGTGTGTGTGTGTGTGTGTGTGTGTGTGTGTGTGTGTGTGTGTGTGTGTGTGTGTGTGTGTGTGTGTGTGTGTGTGTGTGTGTGTGTGTGTGTGTGTGTGTGTGTGTGTGTGTGTGTGTGTGTGTGTGCCCCTATATGATTATTTACAGTCTGACGGGGCCACTTGTCAGTGTTGATAAATCAGTAGTGCGCCCACATCTTGCATCACAGACACCCCTAGGCTCCCCATCTTTCTTTCTCACTCGCACTCATACACAAAGGAAGACATCGCCCAAGCTATGTCCCGCCCTCCCTACGCAGCTATTGGTTGAAAGCCACGGGGTTGGGCCGCCATTGGAGCATTGGGGATTTATTTGTCCCCCTAGTCGCTAAACATCAACATCTCTTTCTGTCCCTTACTTTTATGTTTTAAATATATCTATTCTTAGCTTTGTTACGAGTGCTTCTTCGGTAGCCTGGTCGACAGGCAGCACTTAAATCTGTTGTGCTCTGTGGAACGTTTTGATTGTTCCACGCTACGAAGTCGCTTTGAATAACCTCCTCGTAAAAGCAATGTCCAGTCAAATCAGACCGTTGGGCCACACACACACACACACACACACACACACAGACACAGACACAGACACACACACACACACTTTGCTCCACTACGGCCTCTCGGTTGACATGACACATTTTTACTAGTAGAATAAAATAAATAATTAAAGGTGATGCCGCCGCCATTTTGTTTTGTGGTCCTTCTGGTGTGTGCCCCTGGTTGATGTGCACCTTCTGCCCACCATTATGGGTTGAAAGAGAGGGCACTCTCTTTCTTTTTTTTATATTGTTTGATCCTTTAATTAGTCTGCTTTAAAAAACTGAGAGGAGAATCGAGAGAGACGGAGAGAGGGAGGAGGAGGAGGAAAGTGGTCGAGGTAAGATGAAAGGGACCGCTGTTCTCTTTATGCTACCATTTATTTGCTTTTTATAGAAATGCCATTTAATAGAAATGTAGGAACGGGCCGCGTTAGAGCAAGGCAACATTTCTGTTTTGAAGATGTGAATACTTTATTTGTATAAACTTTGTATGTGGAGGACACAAACCTACGCGCTCTGCTTTCATCCTTTCTCTTCACTGAGTTGCATAAGGACCACTTTTGTGCGGGCTCCTAATAAGAGCAGAGAAAAGAAGGAAGGCTCAATGAGAAAGGGAAGGAACGAGTGACGAGGAATGAATGAAAACCACAGGATGAGAAAGGCTGTGTTCTTAAATCTTCAGACGCCCATCAAGGACTCTTGGGAGCGGTCAAGGTTAGCTGTGACTGTGTGTAGGTGGATCGCTGAGCCAGAAATACCCTTTGGTCCTGAGTGTGATTATACCGGAAAAATATGCGTATGCTGTTTGACCTGCAGCCCCTGTAGAGAGAAAGGTCAAAAGTAATTTGAATCTGTTGCTCTCTCCCAAAGGTTCACCTACTGCTAATCCCCTGGCCTCAAACCTTTCCTAGTCCTGAAAAATTGATTTTTCCATCATGCTTTTACTCTAGCCCTTTCCTCACTCAGTACTATGCTTTTACCAGCCTCTCGGTTAATCAATTGCTTTACTGGCATGACGATACATTTTCCTAATGCCAAAGCATAATGTCCATTGCACAATACATTGGGCTCCAATCCATTACGAGAACAGTATTGTACTAGCGCTAACAGTTGTTGTTGGATATAAAACAAACGATGTGTGTGGAGGAGTTATTTGGTATCATTTTGGTTCGGTATTTCGCCAAGTTGAGCCTCTTATGTTTCTCAACATGCGTCAGTAAACCAATAGGACGAAGTGGTGAGAGCAGTGTGTGTGTGTGTGTGTGTGTGTGTGTGTGTGTGTGTGTGTGTGTGTGTGTGTGTGTGTGTGTGTGTGTGTGTGTGTGTGTGTGTGTGTGTGTGTGTGTGTGTGTGTGTGTGTGTGTGTGTGTGTGTGTGTGAATACCCATCCAGACCCCTAATGTTCCCAGAACCAGCTCCAGATTGTGGACTGGCAGACAGATGTGCTTTTGGGACTTGGCCCAGAGGTTTTTTAACGCGTTAAGCCGTTAACGGGCCCTGGCCAGTTGAACAAGTGATGGAACGATGTTCCCTGTGCCAGAGGGATGGATACACACACGGCTATTAATACCATCCAGGCCTTCTGGTTGTTTGATGTTAAACCTTTAATCAACATGCCATCCGAATTAAGTAGAAACCAGACATGATCTTGATGTGATTGTCGAAATCTCTTAATAAATAAATGTTTGAAACGGATGCTTTTTAATGATTTCAAAATGTGTCAACTGAGCAATTTCTTTGTTTAGTAACATAAAACTGAGGATTTTATTTCGTCCAATTATGAAGTGGTTCTATTGCTGTCGTTATCGCCGCAAATTGTACCCCGTTTATCACACGAGGATATCGGAGCATCCATGAATGTATCATTAGGCCTAAAAAAAAATGTTGTCTGGTTCCGGTTTCCGACCGACCCTGTCAATTTATGCGCGAGGCAAATTATTTTATGAGCTTTAAAACATTTTTTTGCTGCAAACTACGTTTTGGTACAGCCCCTCTTCATTCTGTACAAGGATGAGCGAATTTTCTCGTTTTTAAATGAAAACAACCTACCTATCATTCGCTGCCGCTGGAAAAAAATAAATAAAAAAATAAAATAAATTCCCTACCTACCCATGACCTCAACTGACAACCAACAGGAACCAATTTTTTTTTTTTTTAGGCCTTAACAAAATTCTCACTTGAAGCCTTGGTCCCACATAAAATATGAATAGCTCCGTCCTCCTCACCATGTCATCAAGTGTGTCTGGCTCTGCATCATCGACGCGCCGCGGTCTGATGCCTAATAAGGGGCGATTCAGCAGCTCCAGCCTTCAAGACCACAGCACAGACATCCCAAGCACCCCAGGCAGGTGTTGACACAACACAATAATTACGTTTATCTCAAGTTTTTTGGTGTTTCCAGTCAACAAGGTGCCGTTTTTATGGCGGTGGTTCAGCCTTAAGTTGTCCCCATGCTTTCCTCGTGAGGTTGACCCACATTTGGAGGCCTCTGTGCGGTTTGATTTGAGCTATACAGGCCCTTAACTTACTGGCTCGGCGAATAAAACGGGGGATACGCTATCGAATTGCAACAAGATAATGCAATCAAGTCGACCGGTGTTGTGGGCTTTGAGATAAGATAAGTACCACTGTACAATTTCTGTTTGTGAATTCACAAACTGAAGTCAATGATAAATGTGACAATCAAGTAGTGTGTACAATATGGCAATAATAATATAATAAAACATTAATAAATTGACTACCGTTATTACAAAGGCCTGCCTTCCATTTGGTGCCCTCAGACCCAAATGTTAGTAGAACTACAGTGTGGACCGGACAAGCTCTGCCTTGCAGTTCTCTAACCCCAGGTCCTGTTTGAGTCTTCCCCAAATGTTTCTGAGAAGTCAACCACAACTATTTACTACAAACTCTTAGGGGTTGGTGTGTGTGTGTGTGTGTGTGTGTGTGTGTGTGTGTGTGTGTGTGTGTGTGTGTGTGTGTGTGTGTGTGTGTGTGTGTGTGTGTGTGTGTGTGTGTGTGTGTGTGTGTGTGTGTGTGTGTGTGTGTGTGTGTGTGTGTGTGTGTGTCACTAGCTGTGTTGGCAGCTGTGGCCTTCGGCCCCCTGGTTCCATTGGGGTATAAACAGCCGATGTCTGGCCCCAGAGGAGGATACAGCTTCCTTTCTCTCCCCAAGACTCCCCCCTCTATCTTTATCACACACAAACTTTTGTATAACTAACTAATAAATCAGTCAAAGGATTATTTTACTGCCTCGTGAGTCAAGTGTCCTATTGTTCTCTTTTAAAACCAACCATGAAGAACATTTGTAAATGTAAGTCTAGTGGTTCTTTTGCCACTATAATATTTAAGTATAGACCCCCATTGGGATTTCCCTTGTCCATTATTCAAGAGTCTTCGCACTTTCACGCCAACGCAGTCATTTCTTTTTAAAACGTTGGTTTCACCGCACGTTGGATGAAACAACAGAGCTTGCACATCATCCCCCTAACTCGGTGTACATCCCAATGCTTTGGGTTTCCTTCTCCTTCGTTCTCTGCCCCTCCCCATTCAAAGGGCCTCATCGGCACATGAAATGTACGTTTACATGGCAAACATTGGATATGTTACTGGGCCTCTGTTTACATGCTGAACCTGTTTTTGGGCGATATTCATGTTACAATTGGCTTTCCCATGTGCATGTATTCGTGCCGTTTGATCGTGGTTCTTTTATTTAAATGAGCGAGAAAAAGGCTTTGAACTTCTAGTGAATTGCAACCGCTACTTGGGAAAGAAAGTGTCACTCTGTGCGACTGTTTCCCCCTCGAGTCAGTCAGTTCAAGGCTTCTAGACGAGCGGCGTGGGACTCGATGGCTCACTGCTCGTTCAGACTGCTAATTCAAACAAGACCTCTCACTCGTGAGAAGTGAATGAGTCACAACACTTTGTCAGCAGAACGCACGCACGCACACGCACAAACATACACGCTCGCACACACGCACATGCACTCAAAAACACACGCTCCGTTACTAACAAACACGCACGCACAAACACACGTACATTCACACACGCATGCACTCACAAACACAAAGCGTGTGTTTGTTTTTTTTAACAACAACTTGGATTCTCACACCTAATTTCCCCTCACACACCGAGCAAAACCATGATTGGTTCTCGGCTGGGCCGGCAACACGTGACACTCCGGCTCGTTCTAGAAGATGGAGTGGTTCTACACTGCCACTGCTCTGAAAAGACCTTCTCTCCTACTGCTTTACTGCAGGTTTTTTTCACACGCCATCGTTGTTGCGTCTGTGGCTTCGCAGCCCATTTGCACGTGAATAAAAAAGGTAAGAGATGATAATTCCCACGATCCCTGGGGATTACACCCTTCCTTCCTTGCCGGGGACAGGGTACCCAAATGGGCGTTGAGCTGTGGTACATGGGTCGAGGAGGAGTGACGAGGCACAGCCGTGGCCACCTTCTGATGGGCAAGACTCACTCGGTCGACTCGTCTAGTCTTGTCTGGGGATAAATGAGACTGGACCCAGGATGGGGAGGGGTGTGGCATGCAGTCCGTGACTGTCCCTGCCCCTACTCCCAGAGTAATGGGATTATACCCATCCCCTTTGAGTCAACTTGACCTTCCCTTCACCCACGGTGACCACAGTTGGGTTCAGCTGCTGTCGTGTGGGTATGAGGTCATGACGAGGTGTGTGTGTGTGTGTGTGTGTGTGTGTGTGTGTGTGTGTGTGTGTGTGTGTGTGTGTGTGTGTGTGTGTGTGTGTGTGTGTGTGTGTGTGTGTGTGTGTGTGTGTGTGTGTGTGTGTGTGTGTGTGTGTGTGTCAAGTACATGGAAACAGTTTTGTCCCTTGTTGATCCTGCTCTTCCGTTTGATACCCAAGTGGCGTCTGTCTCTCGTGCCCATGGCCTCCTTGGTAAACATCAGACACAGAGCGCGCTCTCTGTAAATGAGCCACCAGGCCCCGCGCTCCCCAGTCGGAGGACCTGTGGAATAATCGTTTAGCCTAGCAACGCTGGGGACCGCATGGAAAGAAAGCAGAGAGCCCGGAAGTTCACAACGTACCAGCTGAAGGCCCAGTCAAGTAGTGTTGTTCTTCTCCTTTCTCTCTCCTCCCGTGGTTTGGGTCAAGGTTGATATGTGGAAGTATTTTTGGAAGAGCCTTTCATAATGTATATATTTTTTATTTACATGTTTCCACACCTGCATCAAAGATAAAGTAAAGCACTTGCATCCATCTTCTGGAGATTCTCTGTGAGCCTGTTAATGCTTGCAAGGCTAATAAGCAAGTTTCAAGTCCTTGGGCAACGTTTGATTGGTATTGGTTTGGTGAAAAAACTGGGCCAATAATTTATGATGCTTATAAAACCGCAGTTTTATAGCAGTTGGGATGTCTCTCACGCAATCCTACCGTCATCCTAGAACCTGATTGGATGTTGAAGACCACTTGGACGGAGGATTAATCATTTGGCAGCTTTCAGCTAGCCCACAACAACAACAACATAATGACTTTGCTCTGACTGGGGTTCTGTCCGTCAGTGGTTCACAGTTCTTTATCCACCTGCTACAGAACTGCTTCTCAATATGAAAGAGAAACTGGCTGGGGGGGATGGGGGTGGGGGATATTGTGTAAAAGTACTCAAACTAAACTTGACCTTCATTCTCCGAAAAAGCTCCAGGAGATTTCCAAAGCTACAACCCCCCCCCACCCGCTACAGTCACAGCTGGGAACACGCGCACCTGCGCACACACAAGTGCACGTGCGCATGTGCACTCAAGCATATGTGCGAGAGTCACGACACCGAGCTCGTGATGCTGGGTCGTGATGGAGCATCTGTGATCCACAGCGCCAGATTAACACCAGGAAACGACCGGCGCTGCTCCGGGCGAGATGTGATCCTCTCCCCGCCGACGGAGCCACCGGTGTTTAACGGTGATGCAGACACTCTCTTTCACGGGCTACCCCGGAAGATGCTCATTCACAAACGCAAAGGGTCACTTAGTGCAGAAAATAGTGCTGAACAGAAGAATGGCGGTGTGTAATGGCCCTGTACTCAAGTCATCGAGTGTGTAAACAGAAAGTACGATTGACAGACAAAGCAAGCAGAAATGTAGAAAATATTTTCTTTGCTTTCTTAACCCTTCTACCTATTGTCCAACTATCTCTCTGTCTTTGTCTGTCTCTCTGTCTCTCTCTCTCTGTCGGTCTCATCTGTCTGTGTCTCTCTGTGTCTTTTCTCCTTATGTTTATTCAGTACCAACCCTTTCCCTTCATATGCATGAGGATAAACGCATTGTAGCCATCGGATCTCTCTGTACTTCTGCCTCGGTGTTTGTTTTCCTCTCGTGAGTCCTGACCCTGCTGGGCTCAGCTATTTTCCTTCTCTCCCCCTCCACTCCATGCATGTTTCTGTCTCCCCATGCATGTCTCTGGTACCCTCTGCTGCTTCTATCCCAACGCCCCAAGGGGATTCGCTAGACGGCTTCCATGATCAATATTGAGACAGCTTGCATCGATGGAAACTCTGAACTCTGAACCCCCCCCCCCCCCCCCCACGAACTCTCAAACCCAGCATGGTGCGGTAGGACACACACAAGCATGCACATACGTGCGCACACTCACACACACACACACACACACACACACACTTGTTGACAGGGACGGGATCAGGTTGTTTCCTGGTATTCACATCAACGAGACTGTCAGGCTAATGGTTGTCCCTGCCAGGGCGGTGTTGACATGGCTACTTGGGTCACATCACCCCCCCAACCCCCTCCCCCGTGCACCTCTCTCAAGTTCAGCCCACATCTGTCACAGCTGGAAGGCTTCTCTCCCAGCTCGGAAAGTTATCTAATCATTAGCGAGGCAAACATTTGCCTTCGTCGTCACATTTCTCCGTCCTCTAATCTGCCTTTCTTTGTAAGCAGTGTTATCTATTTTTAAAATGTATCTTCGTTACTTGTTGTATCACGTGTTTCAGGATTAAATAAATTCATTAATAATATCGCATTTGTCTGTCTGTCTTGAGAATAGGACATGTTGCAATCTGGTGTCCTTCAACAATGTGTGTTGGCCTTCTCCATATTGTGACATTCAGACCTAATTTGGCATGTATTCACTATCGCTGTTGTTTCAACATGCGTCACGGGAATCTTCCGTTTCTGTTTCTCCTCCAGTCCTGGACGCGTTGCACTCCTAACAGATTGGCTCTCCGTTGTGCATTCCGTTCGGCGTCCCCAGCTCTTGTTGTTTGAAGCGCAGACTACCACACTTGTATGGTACTTGTATGTCACAATGGTAGAGGGGAAACGTGCAAACCTTCTGAAAAGGCCTCTTGCTGGTTGGCGAGTGGCGTGGGAGTGCATTGGCATACAAGGTGATATGTGTTCTTGTTTATCCGTAATCTGAGTCACTCACTGACGCCTATTGATGTGTGTGTGTGGGTGGGGTGTGCACCTATCGTTTATCCTAGTTAGCCGACTCATCCAGAATTGATAAACGTAAGAAACGGGAGACAGAGGTTGGCCATCTAACCAAACCACTTGGTCCGCGTGAACTGAAAGTATTCGTTGAGTGGAGTTGGACTCGGGCAAAGGCGCACGAGTGGAAGCCAGACCGGCGCGTTCCCTCAATCTTTCACCACATCGTTCTGACTCGTTCCACTTCCACTCTCCCATCTGGAGATGAATCATACCTGATTGTGAGCACTGGTTTGTCACTTCCCGTCTTCCAAAGCCTCTTTGTGAGGTCTGTGATGACACACATATACACACACGTGCCAACATTAACCGCATCAAGAAACGAGTTTAAACCTACGACCTGGTGGGGGATTGTGGGTTAAGTTGTTGTTACTTGTCTTGACCTCGTACCCACGGCATCTGAACCGACCTGTGGTCTGAGGTCACCGTGGGTGAAGGGAAGCTCGGGATGACTCACGAGGGATGGATCTGATCCATTTCTCTTGGGGTAGGAGTAGGGGTTTGAACAGTACTTAATCAAGGAGACAGACTGACGAGCTATTGATCATTCTCTCATTGATTGATTGAGATGATTCTCTATCTTTGTCTTCTTCTTTCTCTCTGAATATGATCTCATTCATTATCTAGTTCTAGTCAAACATAACATGGTCAAATAATGTTTGGCAACCTTGAACACAATTATACTAAAAAAAAGTTTAACCTTTATGTTAAATGTTGGTTGAACATTTCCGGCAACACAAAAGACGCAACACACGTGCTCACAGTAATCCGCTCTCTGTTCTAATTGGCCGATGACTTGAGTGTTCAGTCGGAGGCGGAGCTTCTGCTGGTTTTGCAGTGTGATCCAATCTGTGGAACAATCCACAATTAAACAAGAACAAAGACTCAGAAACGGGGTTTGGGGGGGGGTTAGGGTTTGTGTGAGGTAAGGGTGGGTGGGGGGGGGGGGGGGGGGCGGGGTAGTTGAATGAAAAGAAAACAATTTGTCTCTTTGTCTCCAGCGACCCAGGCTGGCCAGTATTAGCTGGATCTCAAGAGGTTGGCCTATAAATGGATCGGACCTTGGTACAGCTAGTGCTCCCCCCACACCCTCCTCACCTCGACACCTCCAAACACAAACACACACATTAGTCAGGGAGGCCTTGCCTTTCCTTCACACACACACAAACTGCAGAGTCCGGTCGATCCCTCCACCGACCGACACAGACACCCACCCAGGTGCACATACAGTACCTGTTGCCATGCTGAAAAAGAAGCCCGCAGGGAGCGGGCAGCCCGTTGTGAAGCAGGTAAGGGGAACGGAGGGACGCGACTGGGCACGGGGACCGCCACAGCTGTAGATGAGTGTGTCGCTAGGGAGCAGCCAATATGAAGACATGATATCCAAATCCGGCTGGTTTCATATGGTTATTGATAACTGATTACATTTGGTGATGAACGGGAGATTTATTTCTATGAAGTCAATTATTACAGCATACTGCCGCGGTTAGCAATGCCTTGGCTAGTATTTTTCTTAATAATAAATGAATCGGATAACCCACTTGTAAACAGCTTATGATGATGACAATATTTTGAAATAAGCTTGAATGAAAAACATCAGGAAGAGGTTAAAGGTGGTTGTAGAGAGACGCGGCGGACAGTGGTGTATTGTGGGAAATGTATCTGCGTTGAGTCAAGAGGACATGAGAAGCCCCAAAGTCTACCGGAGTAGTCTGACGTTCAGACGTTCTGTACTTGGTTGGCAGTTTAAGCTGAAATCGTTGAATCCGATTGATTATGAACATAGTTTGTCTCCGATTGTCTTGAATGCTATTTCGGTCGTTCCCCCTCGGTAACCTAGATGTAGCAGTCGTCATAATAAGTCTACCGGGCTAATGCACCATGTTGATGCTGGACCATGTTATGGCTACGCAGTGTTATGCTATGTGATGGATACAGGCAAACTATCCGAGCCCCTTCCAAATTGTCCCTGCAGGGACAGCAGTTTACCGGATGAAAGTGATAACAAACCTTTTCTATGATAAATCCTCGGCTGATAACCAAGTATATCAAAACATAACGGAGGATTAGGGAATATGATGGAATGAATTTGAATCGAATAAGGAACATTGTTGCATTACATCACCTGGCACATGATCCTTAATCTGCGATTATCACTGAAAAGTCTCAAATTACGATGCGAGCTGTACAGCGGAGTGAGCGCCTGTTGAAATGAACAAGATTAGGCACAGAGTCGAAGGATGGACGGGAGGTTTTTTTGTTTTGGCAACGCGGCATCAGGAAGGGGGAGGAGTTTCAACGGCTGACAACCTGGCCAATCACAGAAGGGTTTCCACGGCAGAGGAAGCCGACGAAAACGCACACGCGCTGTAACCAAACGCGCCCGTACGTCCTAAACCAACTCCATTTCTAGAACGCATAAACGTAGTCTCCGGTGTGTGTGTGTGTGTGCTGAGTGAAATGAGGACACGCAACAGTTGGACCGAACCTGTACTGCGCACGATGCTGGCTGTTAAGACAGGGTCGGCCTACACTCTCTGGGCCCCGCCCACTCCAAGCAGGACTCGGGGAAGATGGGCGGGGCTTCAGGGAGTCCTCAGCAGACCTTGTGTGTGTAATTACACAAAGCTTTCTCTGGCTCTGTGTGTGTGTGTGTGTGTGTGTGTGTGTGTGTGTGTGTGTGTGTGTGTGTGTGTGTGTGTGTGTGTGTGTGTGTGTGTGTGTGTGTGTGTGTGTGTGTGTGTGTGTGTGTGTGTGTGTGTGTGTGTGTGTGTGTGTGTGTGTGTGTGTTCAAAGCAGAGAGCGCATACAGACTAGACAGTTTCCTGATGCCCTGTTTTCGTATAGCAACAAACACACACACGGAGGCAATTTGTCTTTCCTTTATATCAACACTAATGGCAGGGGGAAAGAGATAATGATGATGAAGGGTCTCACCCATCAAAGGACCTGTCGCATCTGTGTTTGTTCTTTTGAACCAATTTGAGCAGATATTAAGATGTGTAAACATTAACACGCACACAATTGTGTGTACTTTGGCCAGAATAGAAACATAATTGACATCTTTATAGTACTGTATGACAGATTGTGCAGTTTATCCATTAAAAATCAAGCGGTGAACTTGAGTGAACCGGGGTTTGTCCAAGGTCCTCGTCCTGCTTTTATGACTGGAAATAGATCACCCCTCTAATGGCACAGTCATTTATACATTGTTCCAAGACTCAGCATTTATTTTTTATTAGTCATTGTATAACCGCGAGACACGCACACACACTTTTAAATCCCAGAGAGCAATTTTGCAATGCATTTTAAATTGCATATTTTTTAACGAGTGATTCAGAATAAATTGTGGGTCTTAAACTGTGTTATTACAGATGTACAACCACACACAGATTAGCGTAGATATTTGAACCAGGATTTGAACATTTAGCTGGTTTAATAGGGATTATATCCACTTGTTATGATAATCTCTCCAATTCCCTCTGCACCTTCATTAGGTAACGGCAATCACATTATTAACATTCCAATCAGGTCAATAACATCCCGAAATGTCAACATTTTGTTTATATGCACCTGCTAAGCATGTTTAGGTGTTGTTATAGTTAGCTCACATCTCTCCCTCGCCCTCTCCTTCAGATCCAGTTTGCAGACCAGAAGCAGGAATTCAACAAACGGCCCACGAAGATCGGGCGCCGTTCGCTGTCTCGCTCCATCTCCCAGTCCTCCACAGACAGCTACAGCTCAGGTACACGAGCAGATCCCATCGTCCCCTCCTAACAAATCTAGGCACCGTCTCTCACGCTCACTCTTTCTTTCTTTTTGCCTCTCCACGTGACAGAATGTTCTCTGACTGGGTTTCCTGTGAAGTTAGTGTGAGCTTCTGTGTCACGGGGTAGAGAGTGTTGCATGACATAACAGTCTGTGTTTAGATGTGAATAACCTCATTTCACTGCACACGCATCGTAATGTTATTCATAGTCGATTGTGAGTAGTGGGAACTGAGGTTGGCTGCTTTGAGTCGAGGCTAAACGGAAGATGTGGTCACACAACACAGATTCTCTCGCTCTCTTGCTCGCTCTCTCGCTTGCTCGCTCGCTCTTCCTCTCACTCTCTTTCCAACTCAGCTCTCCGTCAATTCAATTAGAAGGCTTTATTGGCATGGTATACAGACATTGACTTTGCCTCTCTCTAATTCTTGAACGGATTGCGTATTGACAGTTTTGGCCAAGAAGTATGAAAGTGTTGTAAACACGAGGTAAAAGGTTGTTCAGCATTGGATAGCCTTAGAGAGGCACTGGGGTCACTGCCAAATACCCCATTTACTTTATTTAATCTGTATTTAATCTTTTATTTATAAATTTTCGACACTTTAATTTTTCTTGGTAAGACCCAAAGTATTTTTGGCAGAGTGATCATGCTTCCGGATTCCTCAGTGTGTATTCCTGGAAAAGACGGGGAATTACGTTGAGGATGACCTTTAGGGCTGTCAAAATTGCTCAAAAATGACATTCGAATGTTCGTTTGGAAAAAAATCACGAATTCGAACTATTCGAATATCTGGTTGCCTATTTTACGCAGTTGCCGTCAATATGTCAATAATGCGACAAAACCATGGTTCAAATTAGTGGGATATATATATATCCTATATATAGGGCGGCGGCTTCCTGCTGGGCATTTCCTTACTTTAAAACGAGGGACATCGCGAACAGACGGAGGCTCATTCACAAAGCAGTTAGGCGCTTGTACCGCGGGAGTGTTTTTTCACATTCGAATATTATGAGGGACATCGCGAACAGACAGAGGCTCACTCACAAAGCAGATAGGCGCTTGTGTAACCTAGCGTTGGCACTTAGATATTTATATGACAAGAATGACACAAGCGTGGAAGGGAAAATAGTCTCGTTTACTTAGTACCTATCAGAAGTCACCCAGTCACAGCGTGAGAGCTGGAATACCTATATCCAAGTACGGAAACCCCGAGGGGATAAAATACATTCGCTCTTCACAATACTAGTCTGTTACACTTGTACCGCGGGAGTGTTTTTTCACATTCGAATATTAATTTTCACGTTCGAATTCGCGTTTTTGGATACATTTCGAACGAATATTCGAACTTCGAATATTCGTTGACAGCCCTAATGACCTTGTTGTTATCTACTTGGAGCTCAGTTCGTTGAATCATAACGGGTAGTGCAGGGAAAAGTTCAATCTCTCCCGTTGACATTCTCCTTCCTCCCAGCTACTGCCTTTATCTTTCTATCTCCACGTATTAGTATTCTCTATCTAT